>NC_081411.1:451799360-452136860 GCF_030272615.1 Cryptomeria japonica | reverse complement strand
ATCTATGATGATATTTTGTGATCTAATTGTGAATTCATGTTGTAGTTAGGTTTTGTTGCTGACTTAGTTGAGATGGCTATTTATGTTGACACAGTTGATGTTTATTGTGTTGGTGGTCTTAGAGATTGTGTTAAGCCATCCAAGAGAAGTGTGAGATCTGCCTGAGAGTTGCAAAGTGTTGAGTATAACTAGATCTGATCAATCAAGTATAGAAGTGCAAGTAAACAAACCATTTTCCTATTGTTGTTCCCTAATAGTTGTAACAGGTTAAATCCCTTAACCAGGTAGGTTCTAGCAGGCCTTGAATATTTAAGTCCCCTAACAGGGAAACTCTTGAAAGAGTGTTAAATCCTCTCATGAGGTTGATCCTAATAGATCATCAAGCTCCTAATCAGGCTACAAAGCAAATCCCCTAACCAAGTGACTCCCAACAGGGTGTATTGTAAGCTCCTAATAGGGCATACTTCAAAAGAGTACAAATATTTGTGGGTGCCAACTCCCTCTATGGTTTTTTCCCTATTTGGGTTTCTACGTCAAAAACTTATGGTGTTCATGTGTGGAATTTTTTTCATGTGATGTTCTTATTTATATTTCATTTCATGCATTATTTCTGAGACGTCGGTTATGATATTTTATCAGAAGTTTATCAGAGGTTACCAGTACCGATAATAAGTTGTTTGAGAAAGTATTTTGATATTATTGATAAGGTTAATGAGTTAGTAAATGTTCAAGTTTATATGATTACTTTGGTGGTAAAAGTATTGGTAAATGATTTGATTAATGTGTTAAGCAAATATGATAAAGAGGTTATTAGATCTTACTACAGAAGTTGAGATATCTCAGATTTGAAATAAGTTTGATTTTGAGTTAAAGTTTGAATTGGTCTTAATACTGATTCACCACCCCCCCTCTCAGTATTAACTGGATCTGCATAGGATTAACATATGTGTCATAAGATGAGTCAATTTTTGTATTGCACACTTAGACAAAAAATTTCCTAAGTGTTGCGATCAATGCCAAAGGGGGAGATTATTGGCTTGATGATTATGATATGATGTAATAGGTTGATTAATGACTTGTTTTGTGTTGTCATTGCTAGCAACTATGTTTTGATAGTCATCTAAGTCTTTTAGGCCAAACGGTAAAGCATAACCGATACAGGAGTCAGTTTAACAGTGAAACAACAAATAGGACTTCAACCAATAAACGAGGATCAATATTACATTTAGGCAACCAGTATGGGTGATTGATGAAGAGTTAGGTGATGCGGTTCTACTAGAATGTTGGAGAGAGGTACTTGCAGATATATCCCACACCACATTGGTAGATTCAACAATATGAGTGAGTTATGGTATACAGGGTAGTCAATCTTGAAAAACTATTAACCGATAGAGTAGAATGGCATAAATTGGTTAACTGGTTGTGTTTATGTTTATTTTTGGGTTGTTGTGTCAGTGGCCGACATAAGTAAAGCATGCTAAGCAAGATTGACTAGATTCCTTGAACCTAGGAACTTGTTCCAAGGTCGTTAGCCAACAAAGCTGAGATGTTTATAAAAAGTGTGATGATTCATGAGATAATGGATGAGATCATAAGAGTAGATTGAGAATTTGATTGTGCGGTGAATTGTGAAGCATTGTATTGATGCATTGTTTAAGTATATTGCAGAACTAAAGCAGATCTTACCAGACACAAAGATGCTATATACAAATTATCTAGCTATTGTTTTCTAATAGTTGTAGAAGTCAAAATCCCTTAATCGGGTAGGTCCTAACAGGCCTGATTGTATAAATCCCTTAACTAGGTAGCTCAACAAATTGAGTTAGAAATGAGGTTACTCCTAACATAGTAAAGCTTCTAACAAAGCTAAGCTGTAAATCCCCTCATCAGGTGACTCCTAACAGGGTCTTCTCTTAACTGGGAAAGTTTGCAAGACCTTAACCGGTCAAAGGTTTCTATTTTACAGATAGTGATTCTTGTGGTTTCTAATTCCCACTATGGTTTTTCCCATTTGGGTTTCCACGTGAAGATCATTGTGTTATGGTGTGCATGTATTATTTGGTGTTGGCTTATGTGGTTATCTGTCTTACATGCCTATTGATTTTAAAGTTCATTAAAGTGGTGATCAGATTTATATTGTTTTTGCTTGCATTGATTCACCACCCCTTTCAGTGTCTTATAAGTTTATCAAGAACAAGAGTGGAAAAGTGAATGGTAGGTTTGAGTGAAATGTTGAATGATCTAATTAATACTAAAGTTGCAATGTCTTTGGGAAGTGGTCTACACCACTATGACAATGATTCATTGTGTTGGAAGACAGTCTTATGATGTTCTTATAAAATTTACAAGTTAATAGAGATAAACCTTTAATGGATCATCATGAATTTAGAGGACAACCTATTGTTCAAAATGCATATGATAGTTTTAACAAAGATATTATTTATGAGACGTAAAGACAACAATATTGAAGATTAAGATGAAAATGTTTTAGTGCAATGATAAACAATGGAAAATAAAATAAAATTGTCTATCTTATAATAAAGCATGATACAAAGCGGAAGGAATTTGACAAGAAGACAATGGTGAGAGTGAAGAATAGTAGTGATAGCAACAAAGAAAGTTTCTACAAATTGACCATACACAGTAGAAGAGATGATGGAACAAGATTAAGGAATGATGATAACTATCAAAGAATGGAATGAATATTTACAGACCCCCGTGGCAACAAATACAAAGAGAAGAAAAGGAAGTGAAAATGTTAAAACAACAAAGGATATGATAATCATAAAGCTTTCATGTCTAACTAATGTCTACTCCTTGCTTGAGGACAAGCAAGATTTTAGTTGGGGGGAGTAATGAGCCTATAAATTGTCCATATTATTCTAGGATTTATGAAATTTTATCCTATGTTTATAGTTCCAATATAATACATTTCCAAATATTACCTTGGTTTCATGAAGCATTAACTAGGATTAATAGTGTTTGATATGCATCTGTATATATAGCTAGTTAATGCTAAATAATGGTAAAATAATATAATAAATGGTCATTGCTGACTATAAAGTATTTTAAAGGGATTAAAATGTTTTTTTGAGTGGTTTGAGTCATTCATGTAGATATAAAGAAGAAGGAACACGTTAGTAATTGACAGATACAACTGTTGATTGGACGTGCTTAAAAAGTCAAAAAACTAGTTTCAATTAAATGGACATATCTCACTCGTTTCTCAATGAAATACAAATATTCAAAATTATTTAGAAAGATTAAAAGGAGATCTACAATCATACCAAATAATTTTATTTGATTTTCAATGTTTAATGGGTAGCATTAACCAAAAGTTAATTGAGACAAATTTGCAGATTTTTAGTCAGCAATTAAATAATGAGTTATAGTTCAACTTGAACTTTTCTACTTCTTGACGAGTTTGTGTATTTAGATTTATTGAAGTCAAGGAAAATTGGAGAAACTTGTGGAAACAATATTTTGTGATTCATAAATAATTATAACATGTTTTGTACACATGTTCAGTCATGATTGTATTTTATAGTTGTAAGAGTGTGAAGATGATTAGAACTCTGTCAACTCTTGTTAGTTTAGTTTTTATTATTAGTTATGAGTATAATAAGTAATCTCCTTGCTATCATGCGAAAAATGACATTTGTAACAAGTTGTTAAGTTTGTAATTAATTTAACTCTCAAGCCTCATGCATAAATCTAAGATCTTGTTGAGTTGTGAGTAGGTGTTGAGAGAGTATCTGGTTAGTGTTGAGTCTTGTTAATGGTGTCTATGTTCAATCACCAAGTTTGATATATGCTCATGTAACATTTGATTTATAATAAGAAGATTATTTGAGCAATGAAGCTTGTTTATTGAATATGTAATGTTGTGATAGATTGAAGCCACTCAAGCAAGGGCCACTTGAGGAACTATGACTCCATTATAGTTTAGTTTTGCAATAGTTTAGATTGTTGTTCATTATGCTTTATTTTTAGTAATAATTTGTTTAAGATATGTTTTGTTTCAGTGTATTTAATTTTGTGATATTTTGCCAAGATCTAGAGGCAATGGAAAGAACAAATAAGAGAGATAAAATATATGATAGGAATAAACTGTATTCTATCAAGATGCAAAATATGATCAACCTAGATCATTACAAGATATAGATTGATTGCCCGTACAAACAATGTAGATGAGCCTGCTTATATAGGAAAGGCTATATGGATATGTGAGCACACAAACATGACATGTGGCTCAATAAGAAACAAGGGTAGGTAGGAGAAACAATATAATATTCCATGTGAGGTGGAATGTAACAACAAGATAAGATCAACACCATAAAAAGTGGAAATTCTCCCACACACACTATCACAATGTGGCACAAACACCCAAGTGTCTCATACCCAAACTACTATTAAATGCATGTACCTAAGTAAACTTAAGTATAGTGTAATAATATTCATGATGAATACTTATTTACACCAATAAAATTCATCAGTTTTATAATAGATTGCTTGCAACCACTGCTATTACAAATAACCAGTCTGCCTATAGCCATTGTTGTGTAGATGAGATTTATTTGTAGATAAGTTATCTTTTTAATTTAGTTATTTATTTCATTTTATTTTATATAAACATTGATATAATAGCTTGGAGAATTCCATGGTGCATATATAGTGTAGACCCATTTCAAGTTCGCGTCCCTAGGTTGATAATTGAATGTAGCTTCTAATCCATGAAGGGTTGCTCAGTGTGTATAAAAATACCTAAGTTGTGAATTAGTATTCCAACCTCAATTGAAATTAGGATTCTCAATATACACCTCTAACCTAGGGTTCCATCCAAGGAATGATAAGCATCCATAGCATAGATAACTCATAATAATCATACATTAGTCCATAATCAAGAATTAGAATCAAATATCATACACATGGCCTCTCTAGGCCTTATCCATCAATATTGGCCAAGTAAACCGTTTACAAAAGAAATATCAATTGTATTATTTCACAAAAAAGCATATGAAAGGGCATATGCATATAAAATTAACCCAATTTAGATCTGTTAGACCCAAAACCACAAGATAGACAGGTACATGATCAAAGTAAACCTCTAGGATACTTCGAGACCTGACACAAGATCAAACAAAGAACTATGTACTAGAGCTATGTATTTTTAGGTCAATGCTATATACTTGTAGGCTATTGCTATAAATTTTCAGCCTAGAAATATAAATTCTTATCTCAACACTACAGTTGAATCCAAAAACTACGCAGTTGCACAAAACCCTACACATTTGAATAAGGATGATTTTAGACACTCAATTAGGTAACCAAATGAATCCAAAAACAAAATCAGGAAACAACCCATTTGAGATAGGTTTGTTTACATTCTAGAAAATTATCCAAATCAGCCCCAATAACCATACATAGAAAAAAAGATAAAAAACTCTCAAGCAACCCCTAATTTGCGCAAAGAAAATGATAGCATTTCAACATATAACTTCCCATTCATAGCTAGAAAATAAAACCATTTCCAAATTGAAAAGAAAGGTAATAAACACAAAATTTTTCCTTTTCAAATACAAAAAAATCAAAGAACATACAAAGATAAAACAAAGAAGTTAATAAACCCTACCCCAAATCTTGCAAAAACAAGGAGAAAGGAGAAAGAAAAAAGAAGGAAGCACAAAAAAAATCCATGAATGGAAAGAAGTTTCTAACTAGAAAGAAAGAAAAACTTCAACAATAATCCTTCAACAAAACCCTCTATCAACACACAAATCCTATCTCCCAAAATCTCTCCAAAATCCTCTCCACAAGAAAGAAAATTCATCCAAAAACCCTCTCCAAAACTCACAAATTCATTCTCAAAAAATTCTCTCCAAAAAAACACTAGCAATAACTAGCCTTCTATCAAAAATCAATCATAAAATAATAAATTCCCTCACACAAACATGTACAAAAATTCACAACCAACCCCCAAAACAAAACTATACAAATCAATATAAAAATCAATTAATTAAACTTTGGATAAAATGCAACCAACTCCAACAATAATAAATAAATAGTAATAACCAATGCATTAAACTCACCAACCTCCAAAATAATTACTCAAGTGAAAATATTAATTAATTATTACTCCACCACAACAAATGCATTTACACATATTAATATGCACATAAATCACAAAATATTAAAATATTAATATGCCATCAATATCCTATAATAATAATAATAATAATAATAATAATAATAATAATAATAATCTGTGATGGCGTGAAAATTAGGGTTTCACCCTTGGATGTAGTAAAACCACTAATTTTCCTTAGGGACCATTACATTAGGGAAATATAGGAATTTGATAGATCTAAACCTAATAGACCTAGATTCTAATATAATTCTAGGCCCTTTTGATGGGTCTCTTCTTTCCCTTGAATTGAATTGTGTTGAATTTGTTGAAGATGCTGAAATTAGGGTAAATATGTGGATATTGAAGAGATCAGACATAAACAATGAGCTAAAATCATCGCACAAAGCCACAAACCTAGATCTGAGCAACAAGTGAAGGTTCAGATCTGTTCCCACAAGGTCGACCTAAATTGTGTGGATCGTGGTGGTGGTCACCTTGGTTTTCAAACTTTTCACCATCCAAAAGAGAACCTGTTTGTCTCTGTGAATTATGTCGATCCCAAAAATTACAGGTCTATACCTATTTCTTGCACACAGAAAGAAAGGGTAAATTGTTGGGAATAGGGATTTGCCTAAGTCAAACCCTAGTTTAGGAACTAAACTTGAATGAAATAATTTCAAATACTGAAATAAATAATGGAGAGGTATACCTCAGATCTACAATTGTTGATAATGATGGTTTGCTTCTTTGAATGTAATCACACATGTTGTATGAAATGGCATGAATATGACAAAACCCTAATCACACACATGTGCTTGCATATGAATGATGTAATTTTGCTCCAAAATGGTTGAATGAAAAATATGCAACCTTAAAGATCTCTAAAAATGCTTGATGATGAACACTTCACGGATGCAATAATTCTATATTGCTTTGAGATGAGGAGACTTAGATTAAAATGAATTGATTAAATGTCTTTATATAGGGGTATCTAGGTCATTTACCGATTAGGCCGAACTCCAACGGTCATGCAGAGCCATAGAGTTGAATTCCTGCCAGAGAGATAGGACCCTTTCCCCATTTAAAAATTGGGCCCAACTAAGAGGGACCATGGTGTTGGACGCCTTGGTCCAACACCAAGGTATTGGGTGCATGGTCCTCAGAAAAGGACCACAATTAAGCTCTAGGGGTAAGGATACCCCTCCACAAATCTCATTAGTGGGTGTACATGGCATCAAAACTGGAGAATGGGCACAAAACATATCTAGATAAGTGATGAGGGTAGGACACGCTAAAGTAGGGGCACAAACATGAGGTGTAAATTGGATCGATGATAATTTACAATGCTACATTTAGCCCCCACTTTAATGGGAGTATGATCTTATACAAATACTTGCGGGAAAGTAAATGAAAGATGAAGGAGAGGAGCAATTAGGAGTATAATCACAAAGAGTATAAGACATCACTGATATCGAGGAACCAAGCCCCCAATCTTAGGATCTTAACTCACTCAATTGCATGCAAGGGCACACAAAAAAAGACAAAAAGAAAAAGGCAAACAAAGACATAAGGAAAAAAATACACACAACACACAAAAGCTAAAAACCAAAACAAGACCTCAAGTCAACTAGCCAAAGAGACCTCGATATCAAAATGTCTCAACCACTAATTTCATTATTGAAAAATGCCATCTCAAGAAAACAAATGTTCACATAAAAAGAGCAAGAGAATGCATCATCCATGAATGATAGATAGCAAAGCTATGAGCTCATGAGAAGAAAGATGAGAGCATGGATACACATTCTAGATGTGTATTTCTAGGTGATACATGAGAATAAGAATGAGAGAGGACATGGATACATATTCTAGATGTGTTTTTCTAGGTGATCCATGTTGGGGAGGAGAGTAGGAATAGCCTAGTTGTGTTTTGCTAGTTCCACGCATCCTCATGCATGTGTGCAAGTGATGTTTGGTTTTAGGTGTTAAGCATCCCATATAAGATTTTGTTTTCTTTGGTTTCAAGCATGCAACAACCTATGTAAGACATAAAATGAAAATAGAAATGAGTATCTGGCATTAGGAACATCTCATGCAAGAGTTTATTTTCTCTAGTTTTGATGATGTGTAACCCTGTTCATGACAAATATATGCCTGGTTTTGAGGACTTATCATGTAAGAGTTTGTCTGCTTTGGTTTCAAGAATGTGCACCTTGTATAAGACATATCAATGCTATGTCTAGTTCTGGGCATAAAGCATCCCATATAAGAGTTTGTTTTCTCAGGTTTTGAGAATGAACACCCCATTTAAGACATGCAAAAATATAGTACAATATAGTACAAAGAGGGCAATATATATGCCCCACCTTAAGATGTCAACATAACCCTATATTGATATCTTAAGGAAGATAAAGACAAGGATACCCACTTTCAACACCAAGGAGATATCCTTTAGGAAACAATGTTCATATACACAAGCTAAAGAAGCGATACTCTTACAAGAAATGATAATATAGTTGAAAAAGAGATATCTTGCAACAATTGTAAAAAGGATACTTGGAAGAGAAGATACCTTTTCTCAAAAGACATCTATCTCCAAGAGGAGTATTTGAACAAACATAACATCTTCTACCAAAAGAAGGGAAGGAGAACAAGAATTCTTACCTTCCTCCTGATGCTAGGTGAAAGGGATTCTTGATGAGGAATGACACACTTTTGACCAAAGTGAAGGGCTTGTTTATTTATAACAAACATATATTACCAAGTGAAAAAGAGGTTGTGGTTAGGGATACATGCCTCTTGTATATGATAGAATACTTGAGCAAAAAACAACTTCACACAAGGAATGACATCAAATCATAAGAAAACACCACCCAACAAAGGAAAAGTGGATCCTTAGAAAGGATAGGAGAGATCAACGCCCCCCAAGTGTAGGGACAATGAGAAGAAACACACAACCTCTAAGGAGATATTAGACATAAGTAAAAGCACAATGTACTTGTAATGCCCACAAAAATACCCTAGAGAAATATAACCCTTAAACATGCAAATAGAGATAAATTTTTTTAAACATCATCTACTAATGCAATACATGTAGCTAAAATAATCAATGCAATAAACAACCATATACAAGATATGCACATAATCATCTTAAAGCATAAACATAAGAGCACATTATGCAAGCGGAATTAAATACAACTCATCAATTAACATTCCCTAGGGTATCTCAACATCATTACTTAAATTTTCATTAAGAACATAACATCATATTCACTTCCATATTTCAATACAACTAACATTTCCTACATCCACTTCTCGCAGCTATATAAGGGACCATTCATTTATTTAGCTATCATGAACACCTATAATTACCATACAAATGCCAATAAACCCCTCTTAGGTTCATTTTAAGAGCACCAATTCAAATGTTCCTAGTTCTCCCTTTTCCTAGTTACTATTATGTCACCATTAATCCATTACTAATATAATATACAACATAGTTAATTCTTTTCCTTTAAACCTTCTACATTATCATAATTTTACTTACACAATCAATTCCAAGGGACAAGTACAATGAGAAAAATAACTTCTTTTTCATCAAACATGTAAACCTATTCCATCCAAAACTAATCAAATGACAATTTATACGACCATGAATCTAAATCCATATTACCATAAATGAACAATATCCAAGATACAATATAGAATCAACTAGGATTACAATAACATATTCCATTACAAATACCATGATCTCAATCTACTACATCATTCCAATTATAGAAGATTACAATATTCTCTTACACCATAATACATAGTTTCTCCAAATACAATTACTCCTATCTCATGAATTCTACAAATGTAAACTCCACATGGATCATAATACATCAATCTTCTCCAAGAATCCATCCAATAGATAAAGAGATAAAGAATTCACATCCACGCACAAGAGCATCCAACAGAGAATATCCCAATGGAAGAAGGCATCAAACCACCCAGCCATGTGGAACCATAAGGAACTGTCCCCCAAGCTAGGAGGTGACACAAGATCCCACACACATTCCAGATCTAGGCCGATACCTAACAACCAAAGGAGACAACCAAACTTCCCCAAATGAAAACCATAAGAAAAATACTCCAACACACCACATGGCTAAATAAAAAGCACAAGACATAAACATCCAAAGTCAACTCAACATCATGACATAAGGACCTAGGATCTACATGTAGGGAAGAGTGTCATCACATGCTATCACCAAAGCAATATAGGATATCCTAGGTAAGGGGAGTTGAAACTCCCTATTCTCGACATCCATGATACACATGTGGAACTATCTCAACCTTTGAGTAACTCAAGGGAGTTTGATTTATCTGGTTACCAGATCTTCCCAAACCTCATCCCAAGTCTATAAAGTACTCTAGGCCATGAGATGGGGTACCAACAGTACATTTTATTATCTTATTAAGATGAATTACTGATAGGGAGGCAACCTATTTAACCATCAATTAGATTTCTTGATGGTTTGTTTCTATCCCTTCCGAGTTCCAAGTCTACTCTTCTAGAATTCTAGGTGCTTCCCTACCATTTGTTTGCTTAACACCAACCTCAAGCTCATAAAGAAAGCTTGCTCACTATATCCTTGTAGGGGTGAAGGACACACTCATTCTTGAATCCTTGCAAAACCACCCATCTTGTTTGGTTTAGCAAACTTTCCTCTTGATTACTCAATGTTTCAATCTCAGGCTTGTATCCTTCTGGATCTTCTTCAAGTTCTCAACAATTTCCTTCTCCTGCAAGTTATCTCAATCAATTAGTGATACCTAGCTAAACTACCATCAAGCTTGCCTAGGTTCAGTATGCAGAAATGGTGATTGCCATTTCCTGGCTTCCTCCTACTACTACTCTACTTCTACTGTACATTTTTGGCTCTTATTGAAGAACTCCAATGGCCACGTGGATCCCATGGTGGAGGTTCAAGATAGAGCCATATTTACACTGTGAGTTCAAAACAAAGTACTAAACAACAAAAAGGAAACTTTAGTACAGGACTGTAATGAAATTTAACAAAACAAGACAGTATAACACTTAGCGATAGAAAGCCAGAAAATAGATTGTATGTATTTTCTGTAGTATTCAACCATCCAACATCCAACATCCAACCCTTTACAAATGCCCATTGGGTATTTTAAATATTCCATCCGTCGTGAAACACAAATGATTTGAAATTGAAAAATAGTTACAAAACGGTCCATCAGTGTAGCCACAAAACCCGACTTCCAACTGCCAATGCCAACTTTTTGCGCTCCGCACTTCCTATCGGGTCATCGGGAAGTCTTCAAAACTTTACTTCTGATGACCGATGACAATGTTCACCTTTCACACTTTCTCTATCAGGCATCGGGATAGCAAGAAATCCCTTCATCTGATAGTCGATGACTTTCTCCTCTTACTGGGCATTTCTATCGGTCTTCGGAAAGATAACCAAAAAGCTAATCCTATCATCTGATTTGCTGATCTCTCTTTTGTGCTTCACCACATGGCATTCATTGATTGGTTTCGGGGGCTCTACCCTAACATCTCCACATGGCCTCTAACCGCTCGAAATGCTCAATCCGATCATCCGATCTGCTCGATCTTTCTTTTGTGCTTCGCCACATGGAATTCACTGATTAGTTTTGGGGGCTCTACCCTGACATCTCAACATGACCTCTCTAACCACCCAAAATTCTCTTCTTTTTTGTTGGGTCCCACCATGGTCGCCAAGTTGCGACGGATAATCTTTGATCATTTTCCCATCATAGTATAGAAGGAGTCGTTAGATCCTTTTGGAAGCCGCAGGACTTGCTCACTTGTTATCGGCTAGCACTTTCCTATCAGGTCCGAGGGATAGCATAAAAAAAATTCTCTTCGATATCCGACAACTTACATCGCATCTTCGGCATAGTGAACAATCGATCTTTCGGTCGATATTCGATGGCTCATCAGGTCATCGGTGTAGCCTGAACAATCTCCACCCGATACCCATTGCAACCACTCCAAACCTAAGCTTTCTCTTCAAGTCACCGGGTTAAGTGTGAACCACTCCTACTGATATGTGATACAACTACTCCAACTTGGGTGACATCATCAAGTTAAGACTTGCTGATCGGGGTAGGTCTTGCCGATAAGGTAAAACTTCAGAAACTACAAACAAAACACCAAAAAGTATTTACATGCCCACAGGAAGGTCTCACAAGCCAAAATTGCTCAAGGGAATTTCAACCCTTAGGTTCTCCTGCACCATACTCCCCCCCAAAAAAATAAGTCAAGTGACTACACTCGATAGCAAGGAAAGATCAATTCTTGATTTCACAAAGTTTGATTCAGGGACCCAAGTCACTTCAGAATCAGATTTATGCATCCATTTTACCAAATGTTCCATGTAGACATGTTGGCTAGTCTTCTTGAGAATGCGGGAATCCAACACTTTCTCAGCCTGAGGTATGGAAGAAGAAATTAATGGCAGATTCGCAAGTGACTGTTGAACATTTGAAACTCGTGCATCTGCCTTGGGAAGTTGTCCCTTGTAGACAACTAAATCTGCAACATTGAAAATGGGAGACAAAGCAATATCAGATGGAAAATCAATCTTATAGGCATTAGAGCCATACTTGGCTAAAACTTTACATGGGCCTATTCTCCTCATTTGTATCTTGCTGGGAATCCCTTTTTGAAGTCGTGCCTTGTTCAAATGTACCACCACCAAATCTCCAACTAAAAATTGCACATCTCTTTGTGTGGCATCAACTCAAGCTTTAACTTTCTGTGAAAAATCTTGGAGAGTTCGCCTGACTTGGTCATGAACCTCCTTCATAGATTGAGCAACATCATCAGCTTGACCACTTCCGTCTGACATATTACCAAGATCTCATAATTCCAGAACACCTCGTGGGTTCATACCATACACTATCTCAAAATGACTCTTCCCAGTAGACCTGTTGACACTGTCATTGTACGCAAACTCTGCCTGGTTAATAACCTGATCCCAACTTTGTCCATACTCTTTTATCAAACACCTTAAAAGGTTTCCAAGTGTCCAATTGACTACCTCTGTTTGACCATTCGTTTGGGGATGATAGGCTTAACCAAAAGACAAATTAGTTCCCAGTCTTTTCCAAAGAGTTTTCCAAAAATTTCCAAGGAATTTGACATATCTATCTCAAAAAATACTAGCTGGCAAACTGTGGATTCTAATAACCTATTTGAAAAACAAGTGTGCAATGTGACTAGCATCATAAGTAGTTTTAAAAGGAACAAAATGTGTTATTTTAGTGAATCTATCAACAAAAACAAAAATTCTATCACAACAATCTTTGTTTTTGGTAATCCAACCACAAAATCCATACTCACATATTCCCATGGCCTTGTAGAAATAGGAAATGACTGATAAAGACCAGCATTAGTAGCCATGCCTTTATCTTTCAACAAACCATACACTGCTCAACATACCTTCTGATATCCCTATGCATTCTAGGCCAATAGTAGAACCTTTGAACAAGTTCAAATGTCTTATTAAGGCCAAAATGACCACTCAAACATGCATTGTACTTTTCTTGGATCAGATTTTCCCTCATCAATCCTTTGGGAACACACAACTATCCACCTTTAAACAACAAACCATTCTGCAAAGTAAAGTCAGTATATTCACTATGAAAGTGATTATGAAATTCTTGACAAACCTTGTAAATGGCTGCAAAATCTTCATCATTGGGGTACAAATCCTTGAAGTAATCAACTCCAATACTTCGAATCTACACTTCTTGCACTATTAGTAGCCTTCTACTCAAAGCATCTGCTACTTTATTACACTGTCCTTTCTTATGCTTAATAGAAAAAGTATATGGCTGTAGATACTCAACCCATTTAACATGCCTATGACTCAACTTATCTTGTGAATTCAGAAAACTTAAAGCTTGATTATCTGTGTAAACAACAAACAACTTCGGTAACAAGTAGTGCCTCCACTTCCTAAGAGCATGAAAAAGAGCATATAGCTCAAGATCATAGGATGAATACTTCTTCTTGGAATCATTGAGCTTCTCACTAAAGAAAGCTACAGGTTTATTCTCTTGACTCAAAACAACACCAACTGCTATATTACTTGCATCACATTCAATTGTGAACAACTTGTCAAAACTAGGAAGAATGAGTACTGGTTGTGTAGCTACATTTTTTTTCCAAAATTTCAAACCCTTTGTTAGCTACATTGGTCCACTAAAACTTAGTCTTAACTCCTCCTTTGATGGTATCCATCATGGGTGCACAAATCTCACTAAATCCTTTGATAAACTTCCTGTAGAACTTTTCAAAACCATGAAAACTTCTTACTTCACTCGTTGTCTTTGGTGTTGGCCAATTTGTGATGGCTTCCACCTTTGATGTGTCCATCTTCAAATCTCCACTTGAGATTAAAAATCCAAGATAGACAAGTTCCCGCTTCATAAACTCACACTTCTCCAAGTTTATTGTTAGTTGCTCATCGTATAATTTTTGCAATACAATACTAATATTCTCTAGATGTTCCTCTTTAATTCTACTGAAAATCAAGATGTCATCTAAGTATAAAACAACAAATTTACCAATTAAATCTTTAAGAACTTAATTCATGAGTCTCATGAATGTAATGGGAGCATTACTAAGACTGAATGGCATAACAAGCCACTCATAAAGTCCTTCATTGGTTTTGAAGGTTGTTTTCTATTCATCACCTTCTTTTATTATGATTTGATGGTATCCACTCTTGAGATCAATCTTAGTGAAATACTTTGCACCTCCCAAGCAATCCATCAAGTCTTCAATTCTTAGGATAGGAAATTTGTACCTGATAGTGATTATATTTATGTGTCTTGAATCTATGCATAGCCTCCATGTTCCTCCTTTCTTGGGTGCTAACACTAAAGGTACGACACAAGGACTTATACTCTTCTTTATCAATCCTTGGTCCAACAATTCTTGGAATTGTCTAGCCACTTCCTTGTTCTGTTCGGGAGTCATCTTATAGGCTTCTTTATTGGGTAGTGATGCTCCAAGAATAAAATCAATCTGATGGCTGATGGCTCTAATAGGGGGTAGGGTTGTTGGTGCTCCATCACTTATGATTGTTTTGAAGTTGTCTAGAGTCGGCTGCACTTCATGAGGTATTTGAACCTTCTTTTCTTTCTTGGCTTCCTTTGGTTTTACTATAAGAAAAAATCCCACTCCTTCTCCTTCCTTAAGAGTGGTAATGAACTCTTTTTCACTCACCAATGACATATTTGGGCCTTTAGTTTTGCTTCTCTCTCCTTCATAAATTAGGGATTGAATATGGTATGTAACTCCATCCTTTTGAAAAGAATAAGAGTTCTCCTCTCTGTTGTGAATGGCCTTTCTATCAAACTGCCATGGTCTACCAAGATGTAGATGGTAAGCATCCATAGGAAGGATGTCACACAAGACTTTATCCTTATAACTACCTATGTTGAGCTCAACCCATGTTTGTTCATTCACTACTACATGCTGCTCCTTGTTGAGCCAAGTGACCCTATATGGGTTACTATGTGGAATTCTTTTCAACTTCAGTTTACTTACTGCTTCCTCTAAACTAATGTTGTCAGTAGACCCTGAGTCTATCACCACTCTACAAACATTACCAAGGACCTTGAAATTGATTGTAAACAAAGCTCTTCTTTGAGTTGGTTCTTCTTTGATTGGCTCCTTAATCAAGGCTCTTCTCATCATTAAATTTTCTCCCTCTTCAAGAGCTAAGCTCACATCTTGTGTCTTGTTGTTTTTTGCATCTTCTTGTGCGTATGTCACTCTTCTTTCACTTCCTTGAGATGAAGATGATTTCTTTGGACATCTATAGGCAGGGTGACCCAACTTTTGGTAATTGTAACACTTCATGGTGGAGAAGTAGGACCCTCTTCCCGGTCCACTAGATCTACCTCTTCTTGGGTTGCTAGATGATCCCCTTCCTCTATAGCTCCTCTTGCTATGTGAATCCTCACTTTTCTTTATAATTTTGGACTATCCTTGGGACCTTTGATCTATTCCTCTTCCACCAAAACTGCCTGTTTGGCCTCTACCATCTTTTCCACTACCTCTTCCTCTGTTGTTTTGTTCTTGCTTCTTTTTGCTCTTTTCCTCCACTTTTAGTGTCAATTGATAGCACTTATGCATGGTATTAGGACTTAAAAAACTCAAATCCTCTTGAATATTCCATCTCAAACCATTCAAGTATCTGGCTACCTTGATACTCTCATCCTCTACCACCTTGGATCTCAGACACACCTTCTGAAATTCCTCAGTGTAGCTGCTCACATCCAAGTCTTTGTGCCTCATGTTTTGTCTCCTCTTGTGAAACTGGATCTCATAATCTTTAGGGACATAGGTTTCCCTCACCTTGGCTAACATGCCCTTCCAAGTAGCCATGGGGTTCTTACCCTCTTTTTGCCTCTCTTCTTAGACAAATTTCCACCAAGTAAGGTTTCTCCTCTCAATGTAGACTTAGTTACCTTCATGTTTTGGGCTTCACTGATTCCATCACACTCAAAGTGATTCTCCATTCCTTCAATCCATTCAATAACTACTTCAGGCTCCATTTTCTCATGAAAAAGTGGCACTCCTTCTAGGGATTTTCCTCCTAAAGCTCTAATTTCTTTCACAAAAGGTTCTTTAGGTAGAACAGGGTCTGGTTCTAGTATCCTATCATCTTCTATTGGTTATTTACCCTTCCCTTCATTGACCTGGATTGTTACTTTCTCAGTTTTATCCTCAACCATGTCTAGTTTTCTCTCTAGTTGTGCTAATCTTTCTCTCAGGAGTCTATTGTCTTCCTCCTGATCTTCTACCTTCTAGGCTAACTCTGCATTAGTCACCATTCTGCGACTATTGTCTCCTACTGATTTAGTATCAGTCATCAACTACTTTCTTCCCAAGTCTAAACTTGCTCTGATACCAATATGATAGGGACACAACCTATTTAACCATCAATTAGATTTCTTGATGGTTTATTTCTATCCCTTTCGGGTTCCAAGTCTACTCTTTTAGACTTCTAGGTGCTTCCCTACCATTTTTTTACTTAACACCAACCTAAAGCTCACAAAATAAGCTTGCTCACTATATCCTTGGATGGGTGAAGGACACACTCATTCTTGAATCTTTGCAAAACCACCCATCTTGTTTGGTTTAGTAAACTTTCCTCTAGATTACTCAATGTTTTAATCTCAGGCTTGTAGCCTTCTGGATCTTCTTCTAGTTCTCAACAATTTCCTTCCCCTACAAGTTATCTCAATCAATTACTGATAACTATTTGGACTACCATCAAGCTCGCCTAGGTTCATTATGTAGAAATGGTGATTGCCATTTCCTGGCTTCCTCCTACTACTACTCTACTTCTACTATACATTTTTGGCTTTTCCTGAAGAACTCAAATGGCCACATGGATCCCATGGTGGAGGTTCAAGACAGAGCCATATTTACACTGTGAATTCAAAACAAAGTACTGAACAACAAAAAGGAAACTTTAGTACACGACTGTAATGAAATTTAACAAAACAAGATAATATAACACTCAGCGATAGAAAACCAGAAAATAGATTGTATGTATTTCCTATAGTATTAAACCATCCAACATCCAACATCCAACCCTTTAAAAATTCCCATTGGGTCATTTAAACATTCCATCCGTCGTGAAACATAGATGATTTCAAACTGAAAAAAAGTTACAAAACAGTCCATCGACATAGCTACAAAACCCGGCTTTCAACTGCCAATATTGACTTATTGTGCTCCACACTTCCTATCAGGTCATCAGGAAGTCTTCAAATATTTACTTCTAATGATCGATGACAATTTTCACCTTTAACACTTTCTCCATCGGGCGTCGGGATAGAAAGAAATCCCTTCGTCTGATAGCCGATGTCTTTCTCTGCTTGCTTGGCGTTTCTATCAGTCTTCGGGAAGATAACCGAAAAGATAATCCGATCATCTAATCTTCTTGATCTCTCTTTTTTCCTTCACCACGTGGCATTCACTGATCGGTTCTAGGGGCTCTACCTTGACATCTCAAGACAACCTCTCTAACCGCCTAGAATTCTCAATCCGATCGTCCGATCTGCTCGATCTCTCTTTTGTGCTTCACCACATGACATTCACTGGTTGGTTTTGGGGGCTCGACCCTGACATCTCAACATGACCTCTCTAACCACCCGAAATGCTCTTCTTTTTTGGTGGGTCCCACCATGGTCACCAAGTCGCAACAGATAATCTTTGATCATTTTCTCATCATGGTATAGTGAGAGTCGTTCGATCCTTTTGGAAGCTGCAAGAATTTCTCACTTGTTATCAGCTAGCACTTTCCTATCGGGTCCATGGGATAGCATAAAAACATTATCTCCGATATCCGACAACTTCCATCAGGTCTTCGGCATAGTGAGCAATCGATCTTCTGGCCGATATCCGATGGCTCATCGAGTCATTGGTGCAGCCTGAACAATCTCCATCCGATGCAAACACTCCAAACCTAAGCTTTCGCATCGGGTCACTAGGTTAGGTGTGGACCAATCCTGCTGATACCCAGTACAACTACTCCAACTCGGATGACCTAATCGGGTTAAGACTTTCCAATCGGGATAGGTCTTGCCGATAAGGTAAAACTTCAAAAACTGCAAACAAAACACCAAAAAGTATTTGCATGCCCACAGGAAGGTCTCACAAGACAAAATTACTCAAGGGCATTTCAAACCTTAGGTGCTCCTGCACCATTCTCCCCCTTAAAAAAAGAAGTCAAGTGACTGTGCTCGACAGTAAGGAAAGATCAATTCTTGACTTCACAAAGTCTGATTCAGGGACCCAAGTCGCTTCAGAATCAGGTTTATGCATCCATTTCACCAAATGTTTCATGTAGACCTGTTGTCTACTCTTCTTGAGAATGCGGGAATCCAACACTTTCTCACCCTGAGGCATGGAAGAAGAAATTAATGGTAGATTGACAAGTGACTATTGAACATCTGAAACTCGTGCATCCTCCTTGGGAAGTTGTCCCTTGTAGACAACTAAATCTACAACATTGAAAATGGGAGACAAAGCAATATCAGATGGAAAATCAATCTTATAGACATTAGAGCCATACTTGGCTAAAAATTTACATGGGCCTATTCTCCTCATTTGTAGCTTGTTGGGAATCCCTTTCTAAAGTCAAGCCTTGTTCAAATGTACCATCACCAAATATCCAATTGAAAATTACACATCTCTTCGTGAGGCATCAACTCTAGCTTTAACTTTCTGTGAAGAATCTTGGAGAGTTCGCCTGACTTAGTCATGAACCTCCTTCATATATTGAGTGACATCATCAACTTGACCACTTCTGTGTGACATATTACCAAGATCTTGTAATTCCAGAACACCTCATGGGTTCATACCATACACTATCTCAAAAGGACTCTTCCCAGTAGACCTGTTGACACTGTCATTGTACGCAAACTCTGCCTGGTGAAGAACCTAATCCCAACTCTGTCCATACTCTTTTTTCAAACACCTTAAAAGGTTTCCATGTGTCCTATTGACTACCTCTATTTGACCATCCATTTGGGGATGATAGGCTGAACTAAACGACAAATTAGTTCCCAGTCTTTTCCAAAGAGTTTTCCAAAAAATGTCCAAGGAATTTGACATCTCTATCTGAAACAATACTAATTGGCAAACCATGGATTCTAATAACCTCTTTGAAAAACAAGTGTGCAATGTGACTAGTATCATGAGTAGTTTTACAAGGAACAAAATGTGTCATTTTACTGAATCTATCAACAACAACAAAAATGCTATCATAGCCAAGCTTTGTTTTGCGTAATCCAACCACAAAATCCATCCTCACACATTCTCATGGCCTTTTAGGAATAGGCAATGGCTGATAAAGACCAACATTAGTAGTCATGCCTTTAGCTTTCTAACAAACCATACACTGCTCAACATACCTTCTGATATCCCTCTGCATTATAGGCCAATAGAAGAACCTTTGAACAAGTTCCAATGTCTTATTAAGGCCAAAATGACCACTCAAACATCCATTGTGCTTTTCTTGGATCAGATTTTCCCTCATCGATCCTTTAGGAACACACAACTATCCACCTTTAAACAACAAACCATTATGCAAAGTAAAGTTAGCATATTCACTATGAAAGTGATTCTGAAATTCTTGACAAACCTTGTAAATGGATGCAAAATCTTCATCATTGGGGTACAAATCCTTGAAGTAATCAACCCCAATACTCCGAATCTTCACTTCTTGCACTGTTAGTAGCCTTCTACTCAAAGAATCTACTACTTTATTACACTATCCTTTCTTATGCTTAATAGAAAAAGTATATGGCTATAGATACTCAACCCATTTAACATGCCTATGACTCAACTTATCTTGTGAATTCAGAAAACATAAAGCTTGATTATTTGTGTAAACAAAAAACTCCTTAGGTAACAAGTAGTGCCTCCACTTTCTAAGAGATTGAACAAGAGCATACAACTCGAGATCATAGGATGAATACTTCTTCTTGGTATAATTGAGCTTCTCACTAAAGAAAGCTACATGTTTATTTTCTTGACTCAAAACAACACCAACTGCTATATTACTGGCACCACATTAAATTGTGAACAACTTGTCAAAACTAGGAAGAATGAGTACTGGTTGTGTAGCTACCTTTTGTTTCAAAAGTTCAAACCCTTTGTTAGCTACATTGGTCCACTAAAACTTATTCTTAACTCTTCCTTTGATGGTATCTAGCATGGGTGCACAAGTCTCACTTAATCCTCTGATAAACTTCATGTAGAACTGTGCCAAACCATGAAAACTTCTTACTGCACTCGCTGCCTTTGGTGTTGGACAATTTGTGATGGCTTCCACCTTTGATGTGTCCATCTTCAAATCTCTATTTGAGATTAAAAATCCAAGATAGACAAGTTCCTTCTTCATAAGCTCACACTTCTCAAAATTTATTTTTCATTGCTCATCATACAATTTTTGCAATACAATACTAAGATTCTCTCGATGTTCCTCTTTAATTCTAGTGAAAATCAAGATGTCATCTAATTATACAACAACAAATTTACCAATTAAATCTTAAAGCACTTCATTTATGAGTCTCATGAATGTACTGGGAGCATTACTAAGACCGAATGGCATAACAAGCCACTCATAAATTCCTTCAATGATTTTGAAGGGTGTTTTCCATTCATCACCTTCTTTTATTCTGATCTGGTGGTATCCACTCTTGAGATCAATCTTAGTGAAATAATTTGCACCTCCCAAGAAATCCATCAGGTCTTGAATTCTTGGGATAGGAAATCTGTACCCGATAGTGATTCTATTTATGGCTCTTGAATCTATGCATAGCCTCCACATTCCTCCTTTCTTGGGTGCTAACACTGAAGGTACGACACAAGGACTTATACTGTTCTTTATCAATCCTTGGTCCAACAATTATTGGACTTGTCTAGCCACTTCCTTGTTCTATTCGGGAGTCATCTTATAGGATGCTTTGTTGGGAAATGATGCTCTAGGAATAAAATCAATCTGATGGCTCTAATAGGCGGTAGGGTTGTTGGTGCTCCATCACTTATGAATATTTTGAAGTTGTCTAGAATCGATTGCACTTCATGAGGTATTTGAACATTCTTTTCTTGCTTGGATTCCTTTGGTTTTACTATAAGAGAAAATCCAACTCCTTCTCCTTCATTGAGAGTGTTAATGAACTCTTTTTCATTCACCAATGACACATTTGGGCCTTTAGTTTTGTTGCTCTCTCCTTCATCAATTAGGGACTGAATGTGGTATGTAACTCCATCCTTTTGAAAAGAATAAGAGTTCTCCTCTCCATTGTGAATGGCCTTTCTATCAAACTACCATGGTCTACCAAGAAGTAGATGGCAAGCATCCATAGGCAAGATTTGACACAAGACTTTATCCTTATAACTACCTATGTTGAGATCAACCCATGTTTGTTCATTCACTACCACATGTTGCTCCTTGTTGAGCCAAGTGACCCTATATGCATTACTATGTCGAATTCTTTTCAACTTCAGTTTACTTACTACTTCCTCTGACATAATGTTGTTAGTAGACCCTGAGTCTATCACCACTCTACAAACCTTACCAAGGACCTTGCATTTGATTCTAAACAAAGCTCTTCTTTGAGTTATTTCTTCTTTGATTGGCTTCTTAATCAAGGCTCTTCTCATCATTAAATTTTCTCCATCATCAGGAGCTAAGCTCACATCTTGTGTCTTGCTATTTTCTGCATCTTCTTGTGCATATGTCACTCTTCTTTCACCTCCTTGAGATGAAGAGGATTTCTCTGGACATCTATAGGTAGGGTGACCCAACTTTTGGTAATTTTAACACTTCATGGTGGAGAAGTAGGACCCTCTTCCCAGTCCACTAGATCTACCTCTTCCTGGGTTGCTAGATGATCCCCTTCCTCTATAGCTGCTCTTTCTATGTGAATCCTCACTTTTCTCTATAAGTCTAGACTCTCCTTGGGCCCTTTGATCTATTCCTCTTCCACCAAAACTACCTCTTTGACCTCTACCATATTTTCCTTTGCCTCTTCCTCTCTTTCTTTGTTCTTGCTTCTTTTTGCTCTTTTTCTCCACTTGTAGTTCCAACTGATAGCACTTATGCACGGTGTTAGGACTTAACAAACTCAAATCCTCTTGAATATTCCATCTCAAACCATTCAAGTATCTGGCTACCTTGACACTCTCATCCTCTACCACCTTGGATCTCAGACACAACTTCTGAAATTCCTCAATTTAGCTACTTACATCCAAGTCTCTTTGCTTGAATTTTTGTCTCCTCTTGTACTACTGGATCTCATAATCTTTAGGGATATAGGTTTCCCTCACCTTGGCTAACATGCCCTTCCAAGTAGCTATGGGGTTCTTACCCTCTTTTTGCCTCTCTTCTTGAACAAATTTCCACCAAGTTAAGGTTGTTCTTCCCAATCTAGACTTAGTTACCTTCACCTTTTGGGATTCACTGATTCAATCACACTCAAAGTTATTCTCCATTCCTTCAATCCATTAAATAACTACTTCAGGCTCCATTTTCCCATGAAAAAGTGGCACTCCTTCTAGGGATTTTCCTCCTAAAGCTTTAATTTCTTTCAAGAAAGGTTCTTCAAGTAGAACAAGGTCTAGTTCTGGTATCCTATCCTCTTCTATTGGTTCTTTACCCTTCCCTTCATTGACCTGGATTGTTACTTTCTCAGTTTTATCCTCAATGGTGTCTAGTTTGCTCTCTAGTTGTGCTAATCTTTCTCTCAGGAGTCTATTGTCTTCCTCCTGATCTTCTACCTTCTTGGCTAACTCTACATTAGTCACCATTTTGTGACTATTGTCTCCTACTAATTCAGTATCAATCATGAACTACTTTCTTCCCAAGTTTAAACTTGCTCTGATACCAATATGATAGGGAGGCAACCTATTTAACCAGCAATTAGATTTCTTGACGGTTTGTTTCTATCCCTTCCGGGTTCCAAGTCTACTCTTCTAGACTTCTAGGTGCTTCCCTACCATTTGTTTTCTTAACACCAACTTGAAGGTCACAAAGTAAGCTTGCTCATTATATCCTTGCAGGGGTGAAGGACACACTCATTGTTGACTCTTTGCAAAACCACCCATCTTGTTTGGTTTAGCAAACTTTCCTCTTGATTACTCAATGTTTCAATCTCAGGCATGTAGCCTTCTGGATCTTCTTCTAGTTCTCAGCAATTCCCTTCCCCTGCAAGTTATCTCAATCAATTACTGATACCTAGCCTAACTACGATCAAGCTCACCTAGGTTCAGTATGCAGAAATGGCAATTGCCATTTCCTGGCTTCCTCCTACTACTACTCTACTTCTATTGTACATTTTTGGCTCTTCCTAAAGAACTCCAATGGCCATGTGGATCCCACAGTGGAGGTTCAAGACCGAGCCATATATACACTGTGAAATCAAAACAAAGTACTGAACAACAATTGGAAACTTTAGTATAAGACTGTAATGAAATTTAACAAAATAAGATAGTATAACACAACGATAGAAAACCAGAAAACAAACTGTATGTATTTCCTATAGTGTTCAACCATCCAGCATCCAACCCTTTACAAATTCCCATTGGGTATTTTAAACATTCCATCCGTCATGAAACACAGACGATTTCAAACTAAAAAATAGTTACAAAATGGTCCATCGGCATAGCCACAGAACCAGGCTTCCAACTACCAATGTTGACTTTCTACGCTTCGCACTTCCTATCGGGTCATTGAGAAGTCTTCAAAACTTTACTTCGGATGACTGATGACAATGTTCACCTTTTGCACTTTCTCCATCGGGCATCGGGATAGCAAGAAATCCCTTTGTCCGATAGCTGATGCCTTTCTCCTCTTGCTGGGTGTTTCTATGGGTCTTTAGGAAGATAACCGAAAATCTAATCCGATCATCCGATCTGCTTGATCTCTCTTTTGTGCTTTTCCACATGGCATTCACTGATTGTTTCCAGGGGCTCTACCCTGACATCTTAGCATGACCTTTCTAACCACCCAGAATGCTCAATCCGATCGTCCGATCTACTCAATCTCTCTTTTGTGCTTTTCCACTTGGCATTCATTGATTGGTTCTGGGGACTCTACCCTGACATCTCAACACAACCTCTCTAACCACCTGGAATGCTCTTCTTTTTCGCTAGGTTGCACCATGGTTACCAAGTCGTGGCAGATAATATTTGACCATTTTCCCATCACAGTATACCGACAATCATCTGATCCTTTTGGAAGCCATAGGACTTGCTCACTTGTTATCAGCTAGCACTTTCCTATTAGGTCTACGGGATAGCATAAAAACATTCTCCGATATCTGACAACTTCCATCGAGTCTTCGGTGTAGCGAACAATCGATCTTCTAGCCAATATCCGATGGCTCATTGGGTCATCATTGTAGCCTTAACAATCTCCACCCAATACCCGATGCAAGCACTCCAAACCTAAGCTTTTGCATCGGGTCACCGTGTTAAGTGTGAACCACTCCTGCCGATACCCAATACAACTACTCAAACTCGGGCGACCTCATCGGGTTAAGACTTTTCGATTGGGGTAGGTCTTGTCGATAAGGTAAAACTTCAAAGACTACAAACAAAACACCCAAAAGTATTTACATGCCTAGAGGAAGGTCTCACAAGCCAAAATTTCTCAAAGGCATTTCAACCCTTAGGTGCTCCTGCACCAATTACTACTACTCATCCCACCTAAGATTAATTCATTATGTTATCACTCATTTAATAAAATAAACTCCCAATAAACCATCCCAATGGTCTAGACCCCAACTCCTTAACACAAGGAATCCTAGTGGTCCATTCCTCATGACCTCAAAAGATTCATGGAAGCCCACTCTCCCTAATCATGCACCTAGACCTTTGGGCAACAACATAAACAAATATAAGAACATGGGATCTCAAGCATAACCCGGATAACAAAGGTTTCCAATCATATAAAGTGTCAACAATAAATCATAACAATATCAATGTCATAGCCACATAGGCAACATAGAATCACAAAGTATCCAAAATTCACAAATATCCATAAGAGCCCAAAGCAACAACAAGGTATTACTCATAATTCTCATCATATAATAATACACATAATGAATCATAATCAATAGTATAGTCCCAAATCACCTCAAGACACTCAAGAAATGCAAACACCGCTTTTGGACTGTCAAAATACCAAATCAGAAAAACATAAAAGACTCGGAAAGCTCAAAATAGATATAGAAAGACCAAATAAGTAGACTGGTGCATTTACTCCACAGAGTAGTGCAAATGAAAAATAATGCAGCGCTTATGTTAAGCATATTAGTGTGCTTGTTAGGTAGTATAGCGTATTTAGTTACCAGAATAACACTTTTACCAGATGCTATAGCACATATACATAACTAATCAGTGCTTTCACCCTATAGATTAGCGCATCTGAGTATCAGAACAATGCTTTTGCTCTATGAAGTAGTGCATTCACACATAATAACAACGCATGTATAGATTCCTATAGTGCATGTGCCAAATAACATATTTCTTACATTATCCTAGTGCATTTGCAATGAAGTTTAGCACATTCGATGGATAGACAAAGAAACGAAAGAAACAAGAATTATGATACCAACCAAAAATACTCCAAGTTCACAAGTATGATGCCCAAGCCAATCAAATAGACTCGATACAATATATAATGAGCCAAAACTATACAATAGCAAGTAACAAATGCAAGACATGACACATCGTCTCGGCTTGATACAGAAATGACTATCGACAAAGAAAATAGATGCAGAAAGACAATACGGCAACCAAAAAACAATAAGTCTTCCAACGAATAAATAAATTCATAACCCAAGATGCACAAAGCATCACTTCCAAGGAGAGACTCAAAACAACCATAACCCATATAAAACACTTACGACAATACAATAAAGAGCCATACATGACAAACACCAAAAAAATATAACATATATAAACACTAACCCCAATAAAATATATTTATTAAACTATATAAATAATTTCACAATATTATCAATTCTAGCCTTCGCAAACAATCTTTCCATAGTCACGATGAAAACATTATTTTCAAAAATAAAAATGCAAATGAGGGATTAAAATCTCCCAACCTAGACTTGAAGTTATGGAAGAACAAATTGATTTGATGAAGCACAACAATCCAATGAATCCAAAATCCAAGCCAAGCCAAATCTCCACAATTCAAACTTGCAAAAAAAAATTAATAGAATAATAGTATTCGAATAATTCTCCGGCAAGACAACCACCGACAAAAATCAGAAAGCTAAATAAATAGAATATCAAATTCAAACTATGCGAATACGTTGGCCAATAAAAATAATTAAAAATAAAATATTTCATACCAACCCTACCCAAATGTCAAGGTAAGAAATATAAAATAATATTAATTATCTTATTGAAAACTCTCAACCAATAATAAAATAGGGTAGGTAGGATAAATAATATTTAAATAACCAAAAGGGGTAAACAGGAATTTAAATAATAAGAATAGCCCAAATAATTAAATAAACCAAATGGGTAGTAATATAACTACCCAATCAAATATTAAACCACAAAGCTCAATAATAATTAAACCAAAAGGCCCAATTAAATATTAAATCACAATAAATAAATAGAAGGGTTCATAATAAAATAATCAAATAATATAAATACTCAAATAAATAATAAACCATCAAATAATGTAAAGACACCAATTAAATATAAATATAAATCTGACATAAAATAATCACACATAATTATTCAAATTTTATTACCATCCAATAAATTAATCTATAACATTAATAAACTTATTAAGACAATTAATTAATGAATAATTTAATCAACCAATTATCACAATTCCTCATGACAACCCAACATAGGGTAACATAAAATATCACAAGACAACTCTAACCACAATACTAAGACCGACAGGACAACATTGTAAACCTAGAGTGTAGAATGGGATCTCATGTCACCTCCGATCAACTTACCATTGGGATGAAGACATGCTCAGACTTGTGAAGCCAGGTGGATTCGATGTCTGGTACTTGCAATCTTGTCACTACCAATACATGTACAATAACATATACAATAACATATATTATAAATGATCAGGCAAGTGAAGAGAATGACAACATCATATCATGCTCACAATGACTGATATGACATCGTCTCTATCACGAATACAATAGTAAGATAGTCATGACAATCATAACATCAACTTATCCAATATAATCATGAAGTGAGGTTAGCACCTAGTAAGATACCATCAAATCACCATAAGTAAATATGAGTCTCACATATAAGATAATTGCATATAAATCATCAAATAAGAGACCATCATCATAATAGTCCATGATTATCATCATCCATATAAAACCATAATGTCAACTGCAAATATGATATGTATATCATCAATAATAAATTATCCAAGTCATAGATAAATCCATGAATATCTATCAAAAGCATCAATATATTCTATAAATGCACAATTGGAAAGGGCACTGCAATACTCACATGAGGGAATATTTAAACCAAGAAAAGACATCAAGATATGTAAAATACAACTATAAAGAAGAGGTAATCTTCAAAGAGAGGAAGAGAGAATTAGAATGAAAGATCACAAACTCCCCTAAGGAGAGATTATGTTAGAAATACTTGATTGGTTGTCATTGATGTCAATCCTGGTGATTTGGATTGGTTTGGATATTGTAGTTTATAATATTTGTAGTGTATGTTGAGTGTGAAGAGTATTGGAAGTGTTGAACAGTGGAAGATAGGTATGTATGTATGAAAGGCAGTCAACAGTGGTTGTAATTATGTTGATGGTATACTCTTCCAATATATTGTTGCTCTAGATTTTAGTGTCAGTACGTGGATATGTTTCTCATAATGTCTAAGTTTTGGTGTTGGTTATGGCAATCGGTTTCATGCTCCAGATGTATATGCTTTAATGATAATGCAGTCTGGCGGTATTTAGTTGACAGTTCTCAAGATTGCAGTGCTCCGCATTTTTGTCTTATTGCAGATATGATAGAACATTTTTGGTATGTTGGTGATAATTACTTGATAATGTTGTATTCTAGTTTTGGTGCTCTAAAAGTCATACTCAAGATCTTGTGCTCCACAAATATATTTGATTGTCCAATGTTTGACAGTTCTATGAGCTCCGATTTCCTTTGGTTTTTGACATCTAATGATATTCCTTTGATGATCTACTATTCATGTCTTTCACTTTCTTTATGCTGAGTTGGATCGTGCTTTTTATGCTTTGGAAGTGTGTTCATGTGGAAATATGAGGATATGTTCATTTTGGGTCAGGCTGAACTTGAATTTTTTATTGTTGTTTTGCTTCGGTGCTTGTAGCATGTGATCTGACCGTTGGAGTATCTTGTGGGAAAGTTTCTTTGAGGCCGACTTGATGTATATTCTTATCGGTACACACACACATATTATGTGCATGTTGCATGAGTGAAAATAAGGTGATGAACATTAGAGTGAGAGAGCTAATATTTATGGGCAAAGAAGAAGAACAAATTTAGTGCAATAGTGGTTATGTGTGAATGGAGTAGGAAAATAGCAAATGAGTTGTAGAGTTTCTTAACTGGATCTACTACAAGTAGTTGATGTGATGTTTGAGCTTAACAGGAACTGATCCTATGTGTATATGGTGAAAATGGATAACAATAATAACAATATTGAAAGGCTAAATGAATCCAACCACAAAACCCTAGCCTAACAATCAACAAAGATCCACCATAACATATGAAGATTACCTAAGACAATGCAAATCAAATGAAATCACAAAGATTATACCATCACATGTCCAATAGGGTTTTGATCTCCATTCTTCCTATCTCCATTGATCTTGCTTGATATATTTTCTCTCAGATTTTTATATGCACAAGAGCTCAACAAAGAACGGAATGTGGTTGCAAGTAGGATCATAGTGTAGTCAATTGATCAAGTCATTAGTCATTAGGGTTTGATAATGAAGAAAGCATCTCCTTATATAGAAGACACAATATGAAATGTAGGGTTAAGATTGAGAGGTGTAAAAGGAGGTCGGCTAGGATTAGAGGGTAGGTAGAAGAAAGAGTAAAATAATGAAAGGGGTAGGTAGTGTAGGAATTAAGAGATGAATGACATGTGTCATGTGTAGAAAAAGATAATGAATTAATTAAATAAATAAAGATTTATTTAATTAATAGAAGAAGTAGGACAATTAAATAAATAAAAGTATTTATTTAATTTAGGAAAGGGGTAATTTAAATAAATAAATGTATTTATTTAAATGAGAAATAAGGCTAGAAGAGGATAAATGAATTAATTAAATAAATAAAGATTTATTTAATTAATAGAAGAATTAAGCTTAGATAATTAAATAAATAAAATATTTATTTAATTAGACATGACAATTTTAGGTGTCTACATTTTGCCCCTCTTTGAGACAATGCGGCTTGTCGCGTTGTTTCAAAGAAGATAAGATGAACTGATACAGAGTTGCCCCAGAATGGGAATGATATGCCCCCTCGAGAGATTGGATGAAAAAGTTTGGAAAGATTGGAGACAATCTCTCGATAAGAAAGAAAGGCTAGAATGGAATGGTCAGATAAAGTGACAAAGTCACGGGATAATGAAGACTAACTTGGGAAATGAAGGCGAGGGATAGGGTAGGCTATAAGATAGACCACGGGCAAAAGACATCCTCATTGTCATCCACACCCTTACAAGATCATAGTGCAGAGCGAGAAAAGAGCAGCAGTAGTCAGCAGTGATGGCCTTTGTTCACAGATTCGACCACGTTCGCCGATTCCAGAGGCCAGCAGAGGCAGGAGAGCCGGTGAGTACCACAAAACCTCCTCATACCTTCATGCATTTCAATTTTTGTCATTAATGCTCACTAGGTAGCAATAAATGCGCTAGGAATAGGGTAGTTAAAAAATGCAAAAACGCGCAATCGCGTCTGTGTCAGTGCCAGGCGCGTCTGTGTCGGTTCCAGGCGCGTCTAAGCCTAGGACCGCGTTTGCGTTGATTGCGGGCGCGTTTGTGAATTTTAGAGGCGTTTGTGTCATGCAGGGACGTCTATGTTCCCTGGCCACATTTGTGCATGATATAGGCACGTTTGTGTTCTTAAAGTGCGTCTGTGTTACAGAAGCGTGTTTGTGTAGTAGATAATCGCATTCATGAGTTTAAAGCACGTTTATGTGTCAAAATGCATGGTTTTAGTCTTCTAGGTCAAATCGGCAGTTCTGTGATGAACATACACTGTCGATTGGATAAGCTGCTGAGAGGATACACTCAAACAGGTCCTCTAGGAAGACTAGGATAGATCAAGGCACTTTGTGATGAACAGGGAGCACCAAGATATGCAGCACTTTGTGATGAACAGGGAGTGCGAATGTGAGTAACACTTTGTGATGAACAGGGAATGTCACACACATAGTACTTTGTGATAAACAGGGAGCACTACTAGGATAGATAGCAACACTTTGTGATGAATAGTGAGTGTCACTAGGATAGATAACCATATGCATTTAGATAGCGAGTAGCATTTTGTGATAAACAGTGAATGCCACAATAACTGACATGATTGATTGCTTGACTGCAGGAGTATCTGCCTATGCTGGAGTCACGAGAGAGATTCCCGTCTACACAGAGACTGCGACCAGAGTTGTTGTTTTAGGACTGAGCTGCGATTGAGGAGATGGGCCTCAGACATGTACTGTATGTGCCTGAGTTTCGGGTGAACATGGGATTGCTGATTGCACTGGCGGAGAGATGGCACTCCGAGACTTGCACGTTTCACTTGCCTATGGGGGAGATGACAGTGACGCTCGAGGATGTCTATAGGATTTTGCACATACCGATCGATGGAGAGCTGATTCCATATGATCGAGATGGAGACAGGGAGGTGCTGAGACAGGTATTCCAGGATCCCGGGTTGGAGATGAGAGCAGGGCACGTGGCATGGGATACCATGACCACGACAGGTTTAGCTTTGCCAGCTGTGATCGGAGGAGCCATCAGTGGGTTCCTATGTTCGGACAGGGTGACACGGGGGTTGGCAGTGGGTTGGGGAGGAGCACTGGAGATACTGGTGACTGAGCACACTAGATATGCATGGGGGCCATGTGTCTTGGCACATTTATACTATGAGCTGCATCAGTTCGTTTATCACGGATCAGTAGGACTAGGTTGTGGAGTGACATTGCTGCAGGTGTGGGCATATGAGCACCTTCCTATCACATGGCTGATTCACTTCAGAGGTAGAGGGCATGGACAGAGCTTTGTACACCTATATGATATGATTATGTCGCAGCCTCGGATTGGCCGGCTGGAGTACTGGAGGCGTGTTATAGATGATATTGACACAGTCATCTGGAGGCCGTACCTAGGGTACGAGGAGTGGGAGGATGACGCCTTGGAGCTGCCATACACATTCAGGAGCAGATATTTGATTGGGCGGACGCCCTACATTTTGGAGAGACAGCTGGTTGATAAGGTTGGCAGACAGTTTGGTCGGATCCAGAGGATGCCGCGAGGCTCGGGCATGTATGCCCGTACGGTCAGGGATCAGGCATAGTTCGGGCCATTGTTATCATATGATCAGGCCGTCACACAGCTGACAGAGATGATACCCCTACCCTGGGATATGTGGCCGGAGGTTGAGGATGTAGGCATGGATGCAGAGTACTCCGCGTATTGGGCCGAGCATCCGTTTCCACAGTTGACAGATCCGGGAGAGCTGCTGGAGGGAGAGGTTGGAGGGGATGATGATGATGATGGTGGAGGAGATGGAGGTAGGGGTCGATGGAGGCAGAGAGGAGTAGTGGGGGAGAGGAGGGTAGCACCTCGGAGGGAGGGAGGACAGGAGGGACCAGCCCAGGTGGTGGTGAGAGGTCGCGGTGGAGTGCCCCTACAGGTACCAGCAGCACAGGGACAGAGGCAGGGACAGGTGCAGAGACAGGTGCCAGTACCGGCACAGGTACAGAGACAGGTGCAGGTTCCCCGGCATGTACAGAGACAGGCACCGGTTCAGGCACCGAGATAGGTACAGGGGGAGGCATAGGTACAGGCACCCGCAGAGGGAGAGCCACAGGCAGAGGCTGAGGGTGGAGATCTTGAGGAGGATGAGCTGCTAGAGCTGAGAGAGATCTGCCAGGGCCAAGCAGACGAGATCCAAGAGTTGGAGCGGGAGAGGGATCGCCTCAGGTTCAGGCTCCGAGATACAGAGCGAGAGAGGGATTAGGCCATTCAGCGATATACTGAGGCTGAGACAGCTCTGAGAGCAGGGAGGCAGGTGGCAGAGGACGCAAGGGCAGGCTACGCATATGTGCTACGAGCCGGTGAGGAGATTGGCTACTGAAGAGACCTGTACTATGGTGCAGTGCCAGCAGATCAGTGGGTGAGGAGCTTCCATAGACCATCGCGGACAGCGACGGCTACGGGAGGGAGTCGGAGGAGGCAGGCATCTAGTGGTGGGGTTATGGGTCCTCCACCACCACTAGATAGGCAGGGGGATCCTGGAGCGGGTCCATCTACAGCTCAGCGTCTGTCGAGGCCAGGCGGCTCGGAGGGAGGGAGTTCATCATAGCCATAAAGGGCTCCCCTTTGTATCAGTATATGTACCATTTTTGTATTGTAGACACCTACGGGTGATTTTGTAGCCATATGATTCTTTTGACATCATTATATCATGACACATTTGATTATATATGAGAGATGATCCATTTTTGCGGCAGCTGAATGCATGTGTACCTATGTGATGAGATGTTCTTATGTGATGCTTATGATATGGATGCAAATATGTATATGACACAATGCAATATTTTTGTTCTTTTATGTTTTTATATGTGTATGCATGATGCAAATGTGAATGTAAGTAATGTAACTGAATATGATAATGCAAATGATTATTTACATGATGGAAATGTAAGATGTGCTAACATGTGTTGTATGCAGGATGTGATGCAGTTGTGATATGTATATGTATGTATGAAATGCTTATATGTGGTGATGCAGGTGCAAACTACATGAAATGCAAATGTTTTTGGTGTGTCATTATACTCAGTCGTGTGATAGCAGGCTACATGGACTCGAGAAGGACGATGGAAGTCAATCAAGAAAGGGGGGATGAAAGACAGAAGATATGAAAGTGAAAGAGCTTCTTGTGTGTTATCATCATTGAGCTTTATTATGGCAAGTAGGTTATGACAATCGAGGCATATGTTCGACCTAGAAAGTCATTGTACCTGTTTGCATGGAGATAAGACAGTCACAAACAAGGAATGCTCCAGTTCATACTAGACTCACAGTGTCCTCATATCCTTGGACAAGTCATAGCATTACTAAGAGACAATCCACAGACAGCAAATGCAAATAGGTGACGATACCCCATCCTCGCCTTTCTAGTCAAAGACATCCTGGAGATAGAATCTCTAGTCAAAGACATCCTGGAAAAGCTAAAAGACATGTCACCAAAATAAAGATGAAATCAAAAGAAAACCAAGACTCGACACCAACATCCACTGTAGTCCTCAAGTTTAGTGTCTCTTGTCACTTGTATAAGTCTTATTCGATTGTGGTCACAATGTTTACTTTCACAAAAAGGATAGATAGCACTGAACCATAATGTTGTCTAAGTCTGTTGAAAGATTTGATTTTGTTGAAGCCCATTGTTGCTGCTGTGTCTCATCTGAAACTGACTGAATCCATGAAACTGATACTTTATTGCGGAGAAGACGAAACTTTATTGCGGATCTATGATGCAAATGTTGCTTTATTGTGGATTGTGCGTGGATAGACTGAAGGAAGCTGGAAGAAACTGTACTCCTCGAAACATGTGATGTTCTCAGTTCCACACCCATCACTAGACGTAGGATTTGCCTTAGCCACAGATAGGATCTGATTTATTATGGATGGAAAGGGAGGTTTATTATGGATGGCTAACCAATCCTAGGTAGATCAATAAAAAGCCATGATGGGAATGGGTAAGTTTATTATGAGCGAATAGGTTGTGAGTGTGTGCAAAGTGAAAGGATGAAAGTGAATCCTGAAGGAGGGAGGAGCAATGTCTCTACACATGGTGCTGGTGACCCAGTTTTCACCATGGTACTTGCCCAGGGCGCCACCGAAGTGGTTTTCATCATTGGACGAAATTATTTCTCTTTACTTTTTTTCGATTTTTCAATGTTTTTTGTGTCACAAGGTGCCTGTTTGCCAGGTTTTCACCAAGTAACGATTTTTTTGTTTTATAATTTTTTTGTATTTTTGAATTTTTTGATTTTTTTTGTATTTTTGAATTAGGATATTCCGAAGATCTATGTGTAGAACCTGCGAAGGTGCATGCTGTTGATAGGATCCTCCAAAGGTTCACCTTCTGTAGTTGAGAGCTGATATGCCCCAGAGCCATATGCTGCTGTGATGATGTAAGGACCAAGCCAATTTGGTTCAAACTTGCCCTTCTTCTCTCTGTCTTGCTGATGTTTGGGATTTTCTTTGAGAACTAAGTCCCCTACCTCAAATGTGTGAGGCTTGACTTTATGATTGTAGTTGCATTGTTCCTTGATTGAATGATGTGTAGCTTGAGTGACTGTCTTCCTTGATGAAGGAATTGAGATAGAATTACTAGTGTGTGGACTACACAGGCCCGTATGCGTGTCACCTGAAGAAGTTTGGGCATCACTGATAGCAAAGTCCTTTGAGTAAGCTCCATTAAAGGTCCATGATGTATCACCAAAAGGGGATGGATGTGTGGAACAAGTGGAAGAGTTATGAAGGCTTATGATTGTGAAAAGAAGTGAAAGTAGGATAGCATGATGGAGACTTAGGATCAACAAGTATTCTTTTTGACTTAAAATTTTAGAGCTTTTGCCCCCAGTTATTTTGATATTAGGGGAGATCATCTCTTGTTCTTTTTTCTTCATGGGATTTTTATCCTTGACCTTGATTTTTGCAGAGTCCAATAGCTTTTGATTTTGATTTGGACTAAAGGACTTTTCTTTAGTTTTGACTTTTAGATTTTTCTTTTCAAAGCTTGATTTTTCATCCCTAATGAGTAAGGGCTTTTGTAATTCTTGTTGATCCAAGTCTGGAAGTGGAGTGGAAATGGAATGAGTAGATGACATGGTAAAGCTATGTGAGTTATCAAGAGGGCTAGAGATATGCTCAATAGATTCTTCGCTGGAACCACTCTTAGGACTATTGATATCAAGAGGTGCTTGCACCACTAGAGGAGATTTGCATTCAGACTTAGTAGCCACAACACTAGGTGGTTCATACCCAATTCCTTGGCATTGCAAATTGTTTGTAGATTGTTCATGTTGACTGAATGTCTTAGGAGATAGTGGGAGTTGATCAACATGAAAGATATACTCACCACATCCCATGTCTTTAATCTTGAACTTGTCTTTGAGCTCTGCTTGTTTGGATGTAGAAGCTTTTAAGGATTCAGGATCCACATATGCTGATGAAGGAACAGCTTTGCGATTGACTGGGATTGTTATTTCTGATTGAGGTTGCAGATTGTTGCAATATATGAATGGATTTGGATCTACTTTGATGGTCACTTCAACTCCATTGTGTGGAAACTTGATACATCGATGATATGTAGAAGGGACTGCGCTCATCTCATGAATCCATGGACGTCCCAAGAGTATGTTGTATGTGAGATCGATGTCTAGGACTTGACAAACCACATCCTTTGTAACTGGCCCAACTCTGAGAGGTAAGGTTACTGTGCCCTTGGATGAATGCTCTTCATCATCATATGCCTTGATAGTGATTTTGTTTGTAGAATTCACAGCTTTGTTAGAATATCCCAATTGTTTAATAGTGCTCAATGTACAAATGTTTAGACCTGCTCCTCCATCTACCAGGACTCGTTTGATTCTATGTTTGTGTATGAAGGCTTCGATGTGTAGTGGTGCATTATGTGGCTGACTTACAGAGGCATCATTGGCTTCCGTGAATGTAAGGGAGTGTGGAATGGAAAGGTATCCCACCATGGCTTGAAATTGGTCCACGTTTAGATCAGTAGGAACAACAGTATCTCTCAAGATTTTATCAAGAATGGCTTTATGTGCGGGAGATATGTGTAATAGTTCAAGGATTGAAATGAGCGTGGGTGTCTTCCCTAACTGTTCTACAAGGTCATACTCAGGCTTGGTTGATGAAGAAGCGGTGTTTTTAGTTGGAGCACCTTGCAAAGTGATTTTACCTTGATGAGTTGTAACATGACATTCAGAGGTAGGTTCGGAGGAAGATCCCACACCCTTTAGGACAATCTTGGGTCTCTGAGAAGGATTCTCAGGATTTTTGTTCTTGATAGTAATAGTAGAAATATGATTGTCCATCGAGATGTGATTGATAGTAGAATCATAATTGTAAGGTGCTCTAGTGTAATTGGCTTGATCATCTGTGACTTTGCCTTTTCCTTTGTCATGTTTTGGGAACGGTTCCTTAAACATCTCATGCTCTTGATTAGATGAATGTCCCTCAATCTCAATGTCGCCTCCATCAATGAGATCTTGCACAATGTTCTTCAATCGATGGCAATTACTTGTCTTATGACCCTTGCTCTTATGAAATTCACAATACTCATCATCATTCCACCAATTTGGTTTAACCTTTGGTTCATATGGAGGAAAATCTGGAACTGTGATCACCTTGTTCGCCACAAGCTTTTTGAATACTGATTCAAGTGGTTCTCCCAATGGAGTGTACTTCCTTCGTGGTCTAGAAGTTGTTTGAGTATTCACTTGATTGTTTGTAGAACTCAATCCAGAAAAGATGAATTTGGGTCTCACCGTATTGGCATCAACAACACCATCATTAACTGTATTCTTGTTCTTATTCCAAAACTTTGGTTTGTCCTTTCCTTTAAAGTCATCTTTGTTTTCTTTAAATATCTTGATAACTCCTGGTTCAATTAAGACCTTTTCTGTTGCTAGGCCTTTTTCAATAACATCCTTGAATGTAGACAAACAAGCTTTTCTGAGATCATAGCCAATAGCCTTGTTAACATTTTGTGTGAACATTTCCACCATTTGTTTCTGCGGGATTTCGCAAGAGCATCTGCTAGCTAAGTTTCTCCATCTTTGTAAAAATGTTGCAAAAGATTCTCCTTCCTTTTGTTTAGTATTGCACAAGGTAGTAACCGAGACATCTGTTTCTATGTTGTAGGAGAAATGCTGAATGAATGCCTCTACTAAGTCACCCCATGACTTAATACCGGGAGGTAATTGAGAAAACCATTCCATAGCTTGATCGCCTAAGCTTTGTGGAAACAACCTCATCAAGTATGTTTCTTCTGCCGCTACCTCAATGCAGGCTATGAAGAATTGTCTTATGTGTGCCTTGGGGTCTCCTCTCCCTCTATATTTGTCAAATTTTGGCGTCACAAAGTGTGCAGGAAATGGGGGCATTGGAATGCTCTTATCAAAGGGATAAGGACATATATCTCTCATAGTGTATGTTGGTTTTGATGTACTCATGTCCTCCATCTTCTTTTGTAGATCTCTAATTTGTTGTTCCAAATTATTCTTGGGAGGAGATTGATTTCTTGTGGCATACCCCATGTTTGAAACACCCATTTGAGGAGGAGCTTGTTGCATGTATGGATGATACTGATCGTAGACATGTCCATATGGAGGTCTATATTGTTGCGGCATATATGGAGCACTTGGCATAACTTCATGTTGAGGGACCCCATATCTGTTTTGTGCATATATACCATACTCAATAGGCATTTCATTTTCCATTGTGTTGCCCCCAATTTTGACATGAGGTCTCCTTGTGTCAAAATTTTGAGGATGTCTTTGAGTATCCACTTGTTTTGATTGATCCATACCTTGAGCATGTAATTGTGCATATTTGTCTGCATAAGGCCTCCATGATGGTCTTTGAGTGTAAGTATCATACGTTTGAGCTTGTGTATGTGGGATTGCTGGTTTTTGAAGCAAAACTGATGGTGACTCAGGCATCATATTCGGTCCTCTATTTCCTCCACTATTGGGTCTCCTTTGATCCATGTTGGAGTGGGTTTGTCGCGAGGGTCAATTTTCCATAAGTTGAGACATGTCAAAGTCATGAGGTATTTTAGCTCCACTTTGTGCCATCATGTGTAAGAAGTATTGTCTATCCCTCTTCATTATCTCTTCAACCAATCTATTGAAATGAGGATTCATTATGGATTCTTCTATGTCTGCTGATAGTATTGAAAGGCTGTCCGCATTGTCATTGTGTGTAGCATTGTTGTTTATAGTATTTGCGCTTTCCACATTTGGATTGTTTCTATAAACATTCATGTCTGGTAATGTAGTGTGCTCAGGATTGTAGAATAAATCATTGTCATACTCATAAGAACTCATGTTTGCAGACTCTTGAGCTTCTTTAGCTTTTCTCCTAGATTTTTGAAGACGGGTTTCAACCATGAACTAGGTATTTGACCAAGATGTGAGAGACTAGATGAAAAGTGAAAAGAGTATGGAAGACCAAGAGTTGTATGGAATGTAAATGAATCTGAGGTGTACTTGCAATGTCCAAAGTGTAAGACCAAGTATGTAAGTAGTAGAGTAGGTGTCACTTCCAAAGAGAGGATCGTTTCTCTTGATGAGGTAAGCTGACCTTGACTCTAAGTAAGACCAAATGAGACCCAAAGGTAAGAAACCTTGATGAGGGATCACTTAGCAAAGTGTAGTTGTATGTAGTGTGTTGAAAGAGTATAGTGAGGACAAGAAAGTGACCTTTTTGACTCAAGTTTTTAGACAAGTATGAATGTAAAATGAGATGTAAAGCAATGATGGACTGTATGAGACCTTAGGACAGGTTAAATGCTAGATGAAACCCGAAGAGACAACCTAGGAAGCTCAAGTATTCTGAAACTGATTTTCTTTGTTTGCTGGACTCTAAAATTTGCAATTTTGAACACAGACGCGACTGTATTCTTCACAGACGTGGTTTCCTGACATAGACGCTACTCTGTTAAACATAGACGTGATTCAGAGATTTTCTTGTTGATGTTTGCTAGACTGTAAAGTTTTTTGCCCTTCTGAACACAGACGCAACTGTATACTGCACAGATGCGATTCCCAGACATAGACGTGTCTCTGTTCGACACAGACGCCTCTAAAAACATAGATGCTATTCTGCCCTTCACAGACGCGCTTAGATTAAGCAGACACGGTTAAAATAGACACAGACGCGTTTCTGTAAACTTCGTGCAATTTTTCCAATCTGTGAAGTTGTTTTGTTGTGACCAAATCCGACTGTTTGACTGTTTTTCATGACAAGAGGACACAATGTTGATGACTCAATGTTTGCAAACTGTCTAGACTCCAAAAGTGTGTTGTTTGATGTAAAAAGTTTTGCATACACTTGAAGACACAAAAGACACAATGTTTTGTTGTTTGGTCTTGATTGTTTGAATGTTTTAAAAGAAGTCAAGCACAATTCTTATGGCTAGCCAAGACAATAGTTGTTGATCCCACATGGGGTTTTACCCCCGAGGCTATGCTATTCAGAGTGAATACTTAGATGCTTGACCTCACTGGCTCCACCCTCGGCACTCACTTCTCAGGTCAGCCAAGCATCAATCCCCATGAAAATTCCCCATGGCGAACTTTGTATCTCTACTAAGAACCGTATGTGTGTGGGCCGCTACCAGAGGTCCGACCTCCTGCCCCAACAACTAGAAGGATTTGGGCTTCTAAAACAAAAAGGTGCTAGTAAGGGCATCCGCTTGTGTGGCCATACATGCGGCACTTTCAGCTCTGTAAATACAGAAGGCTCCCAGCCGGTAGGGGTTACGCCCTACAAATGATCAAATAAATTTGATCAAACGGGTTTATGGGGAGACATAGTGTCGGTATGAACTAATCAGCACACGTTATCCATAGTTTTCACCATGAATACATTTGATTATAGTGGTTCGGAAGAGGTGGGTTTTCCTCGCTACCACTTGGGTCATTCTCTTCTCACTAGTAGTCCTAATGACCACGCGGGAAGACAGGCCCTCTAAAGATTGAACAAAAAGAGCCTATTGCTCAAGACACAAAAGACAATGATTCAATTTTAGTGCACCAATGGAAGTGTTTGCTAATCTATGAAAACAAGGCACACAACAAAATTACAAAACCCTAGCAAAGGCCCTACAACAAAATTGTTAGTAGTTTGGGTTGTTTCAAATGATAACCCCTTCCTGCAAGAACACAAGTTAGGTAAATTTTAGAAAACCCAAAAGACTTTGTGAAAAAGGGGCCTTCAACAAAAACGTTTTTGCCTCCAAAGCAAGCTGCACAAACTTAGTTAGCCAAAATGTATATGGTGAAAATGGATAACAATAATAACAATATTGAAAGGCTAAATGAATCCAACCACAAAACCCTAGCCTAACAATCAACAAAGATCCACCATAACATATGAAGATTACCTAAGACAATGCAAATCAAATGAAATCACAAAGATTATACCATCACATGTCCAATAGGGTTTTGATCTCCATTCTTCCTATCTCCATTGATCTTGCTTGATATATTTGCTCTCAGATTTTTATATGCACAAGAGCTCAACAAAGAACAGAATGTGGTTGCAAGTAGGATCGTAGTGTAGTCAATTGATCAAGTCATTAGTCATTAGGGTTTGATAATGAAGAAAGCATCTCCTTATATAGAAGACACAATATGAAATGTAGGGTTAAGATTGAGAGGTGTAAAAGGAGGTCGGCTAGGATTAGAGGGTAGGTAGAAGAAAGAGTAAAATAATGAAAGGGGTAGGTAGTGTAGGAATTAAGAGATGAATGACATGTGTCATGTGTAGAAAAAGATAATGAATTAATTAAATAAATAAAGATTTATTTAATTAATAGAAGAAGTAGGACAATTAAATAAATAAAAGTATTTATTTAATTTAGGAAAGGGGTAATTTAAATAAATAAATGTATTTATTTAAATGAGAAATAAGGCTAGAAGAGGATAAATGAATTAATTAAATAAATAAAGATTTATTTAATTAATAGAAGAATTAAGCTTAGATAATTAAATAAATAAAATATTTATTTAATTAGACATGACAATTTTAGGTGTCTACATTATGCATATGTTGATGAAATATTCTAAATTCATTCTTATTTTCCTTGGTAGTGAGCCTTCTAGTAAGTCGTTGTAATTTGGTTAGTGAACCCTCCGACAGTGAACCTTTGTAATCCCATATAAATAGCTATATTATCTTAAGAGTAACCCTCTCCATGGTTTTTCTCATTTGGGTTTTCCACGTATAAAAATATGGTGTCTCTCTTATGGGTGTGTATGTTTTGCATTTCATTTCTATTGCTTATATCATTTTATGCTAAGGTTAATTGAGATCAAATTGAATTTCAGAATTGGAGTGTTTTGTTTGGGGAGTACTGATTTATCCCACCTCTTAGTATTCTGGTCTGTTCAATAATTGGTATCAGAGCTTGGTCCCTTGTTGCTAGCTTAAATTCTTGAGGGAGATCTCAATTTGAATAGATGGCTCCTATGGACATGACAAGAGAATATTATTTGGATGAAGAATTGAAGACAACCCTTGAAGATCTAGAGAGTATGAAATCTGAGAATTAATATTTGAAAGAAAATGTTAAGGTAGCAAATGAATGTGTCAAGAAGCTTAGACATCATATTCGGAAGTTCAAAGAAAGGCATTGAGAAGTTAACAAGGAATTAAAACAAACATATTAAATTATTGTGAGTCTAAAGCTACAAATTAAAGAAAGCAAGAAAGTGGAAGAATGTCTGAAGGATACAATTAATCAGAAGTTAAAGGCATGTGGGAAGATGGAACAAGAACTATTGAAGCTGAAGTTAGAAGCAAAAGTCAGTGAAAGCAGTGCATTATTAGATAAGTTATTGGAAATGCAAAAATCTTATAAGAACAAATAAGGATTAGGATTTTCTGGTGAATTCTCAAATCAGAATGATAAAAGAAAAGTCAAGGAGAAGGTGGAAGATGAGAAGAAACTTGAAGATTCAAACAAGGTCCAAAATCTAGGACTTGCTACAAATAGACCTCCGATTCAACAACCTAATTCTCAAGGGTAATAATAATTTAATGGTTATTATTTTCAATGCAATTGTTTTGGACATAAAGTTGTAGAATGCAGACACAAAGTAAGTAAAAATACTCAATGCTTTCATTATAAAGGTTTTGGGCATAAGGATAATAACTATAGTAATAAAGTAATGAATAGAAGTTATAGACCATTTGTGAATGGAGTAAATGGATCACTTATGAATAAGCCCTTTCAAGGTTATTATCACATATGCTATAGATTTGGTCATAGAGCTAATCAGTGCAGTTCTAGAACAAATTCAGTGAATTCAAGACAGAGGAATATAAAGTGTTACAATTGCAACAAGTATTGACACTTTGCTAACAAATGAAATAATTTGAATGCTCTAGTTAAATCAAATGAAACTAAGAATAAGAATGTTATGGAATGGAGAAAGAAAGAAACAACTAAGTCTGTTGCACTTGAGTTTGGTACTTGTGCTTCTTCCTTTAAAAATTGATCTAGTAGCTTTGGCTTAGGGGGAGCTTCAAAGAAAGATCTATTTGTACCTCCTCTTGAGAAGAAGATGCATGTGGTAGCTTGTGCATGCTGGTGATGATCATGTTAATCACGTTGGTGTTATGTATTGAATGCTTCGGTAGATTGCATATGCAAAAGTACAAAATTTAGATGATGTAATAATGACAAGATAGTTTTTGGCGGTAGAACCCTAGGTATATCAAACATGTTTAATATCTAATTTTTTGATCATTTTTTGCATTATGCATTGAATATTTTGAAGAGAAGAGTTGTTGAAGAGTAGAAGGAAATCCATAGAAAAGTTAGCACAAAAGGTATTTTTCATATCTTTTCTCTATGGATCCTAAAATGTTAGTTGCATGAGAATCTAGCAGTAAAAATATTTGGAAAATTGAAAAGTTACAATTAGAGGAATATACTCATGAGAAGATTAGAAATTTGGAAACTTATTTTTCAGATGTAGAATCATAGAAAATTAGGGAATTAGGTAGACAGGTTTGGATATTTGAAGTGAGTTTCCATGGTTTGAAGATGAGGATTCGATACAATTTCTTTTGAATCATATTGAGGATGGTCATACGATGTTGGACAAATCCTAACCAATTTCAAATAAAGCAATATCAACTATTTATGGTCTTTGTGATGTTGGACCCATTCCGATGAAAATATGTCATGTTAAGAACAGATAAGTCAAAACCCTAACTAGTGGCATGGGGGATCAATGGGTATTGATAATTGATATAATTATTGACCGTATGGTGAGGTATGTTTCTTATGGAATTTATTACAAAATTTACTTTAGAAATAGAGAAGGATCAACTATAATCAGGAACCCCAAATGAATAACCACAACAAAGCGTGAAATAATTTTTATTTTTTTTAAAAGTATAAATCACATTAAGTGCATTAGTTACTACAACTGCGCTATAATAACACAAAAGGAAGACTTACACCAGATTTCCTTAAAGGGTTACCAATGAAGAGTAAAGCCAAAAGTTAAATTCCACAATTAAGATTAATCTAATTAACCATCAATTACTCAAAGAACATAATAAGCCATATGCATTAGCAGTTACACCATTGAAAGATTGAAAGGATACAATATAATTTCTCTTCAATAAAGCATTTACACTAATCATAAAGAAAGTTGATAAATAACATCCAAAACTTAGGATTACATTGATCTTCCAATACATGTCTCTCCATACATTCAGAGTTTATAACTTAACCAAATACAAGGTTACATAAATTCATGATACAAATGACCACATAGGTCTCCAAAGAACAATAATCTAAAAAAATGAAATAAAGCATGAGCCACGAACCACAGGAACACCTGCGAAGTCAATCCTCGCATGAAGGTACAAACAAGAACATCCAATGGGAAGTGGCACTACCTCCCGACCATGTGATCCCAAACTGGAAATCACCCCACTGTGCTAGGAGATAGCAGAGGACCCTCAAGAAAGAAAAAGCATACATGGTCAACGAAACAACACGACTCCATGACAACACAATACGACTCCACACTATTCCAGGTGACTCAACATCATAATACACAAGTGATTCAACATCACAATACACAAGTGATTCGACATAAAAATACACAAGTGACTCAACATCACAATACACAAGTGACCCTAAAGAGAGAGTGTCATCGCATAGCTTATGATGGTTACCATGGTAGGCCTCCATAGGTCCCGATGCCCATCCTGGGTTATCTTGGTAACCTTTCTTGAACCTCCGACTCCAACTAAGTCTCATGCAGACCCTACCAACCCTTCGTGATGACAAGGTGGTCAGTTTGCCATTCCAGGCCTTCCTACTACACCTTGAGCCTATACCAACATTCAACCATGCACAAAGTACAATATCTTTATAATGCTATAAACTACCCATCTCCTAATCAAATTATTAGATTATCACTTATTAGCTGACTTCTGAGGGGTTATCCTGCTATCCACTTTAGGTGCAACCCCCACTCAAAAGACACTCTCTCACACGACACTAAGAAAACATAGTCACTCCACGAGGACCCTATGGCGAAACAGACAGCCATAACACCACTATACAAATACAAGTAGTCAAAATAAGGACATACTGACTCTTGGTTAACCATAAGGAAAAGACACTACATGGTTAAGACAACGAGGTCATCATATATCACTTGGTCAAAATAGTCAAATATGCCACTACAAGACAATTGAACCAAAGACGAGAAATAACACAAATATAACTCTTTCCAAGGAAAGCTAATTTCACTAAGTCTGCACTCAGACAATCTTTGAGAAAAACAACATCATAAGCATTTGCAACTTCATTGATTGAAAATTAAATAAAACACCCTTACACGACATTGACATCTATTTAATTTCCAAATTCAATATACCAATATAGAATAAAATCCATATTAATTTTTCCACCAAATAGCAATATGAATTATATAAACATATAATCTATTTCCAAAATACATCCAAAATTACCAATTTAGAGTTAATATTCAAGCATTGATTTCAATAAATAAATTTATTAAATCAATATAAAAATCACCTTATAAATCACCATAACATTAACATTAATTCTAACTTTACAAATTCATTGTCTTTATATCAAAAATAATTAACGGTATATTATAAATTGTATCGCGAAGGGTACAAAGGCATGTGGGGGCCAAAGCCTACCTGCGGTAGTGTTGTTGTCGGAGGAGCAGGCACTACCTGCCGGTAGTACTGTTGCCGCCGATAGCAGGCACTACCGCCAGTAGTGCTGCTACCGCTGGTAGAAGCCACTATTGACCGGTAGTGCTTCTATCGACTGGTAGTAGTCCTACCTACTGGTAGTGCTACTACTTGCGGGTAGCTAGACACTATCGTCCCATATGGTGGGGCTAGCCCACCACGTGGGTTAGGCTAGATTAAATTTAATAATAAAATTTCTTCTCTAAGACAATTAAATTGTAAAATTAAAACCTCCCTTGTTCATTTCATGGGCACACTCACATAGTGCCAAAATCCAAAACTAAGAATGGATTTTTTTTACCAATAAGGTAAATGGTGAGTAAAATCACACAAGAGCCCCAATTAAATAAGGATTTAGGCAACAATAGAATAATTTAAAAGATAGGAGAAGGATTAAGATAAATTTCCTCACTTCAATTACATAGGAAGAAGTCCTTGTATCTTGCAAGAGACCAATAACCAATTTTTGCCAACATATGCCCCAATTCTTGGGCAAATAGATACTAGAAAGCACACAACAAACTAAATCTAATTCTTTCTATCCCAAATAGAAGAGATAATTCAAGAACTTGATTTTCAAGAACAAATAACAAACAACAAATAGAAAGATGAACCATTTCTTTCCCATATGCAAACATTTGATATGAATTCCACAAAATCAACAATAATAGTCACTCTCCCTTTCATTTTAATCATTCAACAAGATTTTACAAGGAGATTTTCATTTTTCAACACATAGGAAGCAACTAAAACATTCAAAAATTAAATAGAAAAACAAGAAGAGATTATCCAACCTCGAAGCAAACTAGGAAGCAAAATGATGGAACAATCCCAATTCTTGCAAACCAAATCCAATTCCAGCTCCTCTTCGAGAATGGTTTTCCAAATTTCTCCTTCAAAATTTTTCCTCCTCTTCCTGTGAACTCCTAGGAATATATGGGAAAAATAATTTCAACCTAAACTTTCTAGGTTAAAAGTTTTTCCAACCAATCAGATTATATTATTTTTAAAAAGTAAAAGAAATCAGATTTACCTTTTCCATAAACAATTCTTTTCCAATAAAATAAAATACAAAAGTCAAAAGAAAAGGTAAAAGGAAAAAGCTTTTATTTTTATTTCATCTCTATTTCCACATGATAATTTCTTTCAACATAGTCATTCCACTTTTAAATGGAAAGGAAATTATTTATTTCTTTTCACAATATATTAATACAACTATTCACAATAAAATTAGCCAATTTAACCATTTAATTCTAGCAATTCATTAATTTAATTAAATCAGTAGACTTACGGGCATACTAATCAACTAATTAGGCCAGCATAAAAATTGCATCATTCACTCAATTAAATAACCATTCAAATAAATGAAAGAATGCAAAACGAAGAATGATCAAATGACAACTCACAAATGACCAAACCAAAGCACTATGACTTGCATATCGGCCAGACGGGAAAGACAATCAACTGACAACACTCACATGAGTGTGACTGTGGGTCAAGTTAGGGTCCAACAACTATCTCCTCCACTCCCATCAGACATATAAGGCATGCTCAGACCTATGAAACTAGGTGGAGTCGATACCCCGTACCTACCCGGTACTAGTACTTGTAATGTCTTGCACCAAAGAGCCACATGTGCATATAGACAAATATATAAACAGACACGACACGCACATCGATGAAGGAGAATTGTGATTTTCCCTATCTCACCAGAGTGAGTGGAGGAAAATCATCTCCTCACATCCCATACACTTGCAAACATGCAACATATAAATAACACATCTTACAAATAAGGTAAAAGTGTCAATCCATGATAATGATCCATAAAAATAACATTAATCATAAGCACTGAGATATTGCATAAAATCATACACCACAAATCTAGATAAAGCATGAAATAACATCACATAAATTTTGAATCAATATACAATAATGTTCCATTGAAGTCAAATATAGATACAAAAAGAGTCTGATCGAGGAGGGGTACTACTTCCTACCCCCCCCAGCCTAGGCTTACTCCTAGAAGGCTAAAATAGATAAGAATAAAGCTCTCTCATCTTCACTGCATCCTCCCATGTCACTAAGGTCTCATCACTTGGGTCCCATTGGACCCTTACCTAGTCGATGGTATGATCCCTGAGAGTCAAATCCTGACGTTGAAGAATATGTAAGGGCTCCATGGAAAGTTGCCCGTCCTCAACCTGCAAAGCGTTCCAATCAAGAACATGAGTCACATCAGGATGATAAGGTCAAAGAACTCAAACATGAAAGACATCATGGATGCGAGATAGACTCAGCGGTAAGACAAGATGATAGGCAACATGTCCTATCCTCTCAAGGATCTCAAAGGGGCCAACAAAATGAGGCGCCAACTTAGAACCCTTTCCATAACGGATCAGACTCTTCCACGGATGCACTCTCAAGAACACACAGCTGCCAACTAAAAACTGACAATCTACTCTATGAGCATCGACATACTACTTCTGCCTATCCTGAGCAACAACCAAATGCCCACGAATCTACTCAAGCTTCTACTCCATCTCATGAAGCATATCCGGGCCTATACTCACCCTATCCTCCAATCAATTCTAATTCAAAGGAGTATGGCAAGGAAGACCATACAATGCCTGGAAGGGAGACATGCCTATAGATCTATGATATCCATTGTTATAAGCAAACTCCACAAGGCAAAGATATTGCTCCCAACATGACTGCTGATCCATAACATACATGTGAAGCATGTCCTCCAAGACCTAATTCACACACTCAGTCTGACTGTCGGTCTCAGGGTGATAAGCTGAACTAAAGTTCAACTAGGTTCCCAAAGCATACTGAAGTGAGGTCCACAAAGTTGAAGTAAAGATGGGGTCTCTATAAAAAATGATCCACCTTGGGATCCCATGCAACCTCACCACATCTTCCAAAAAGACTCGTGCCACCAATGCTATTGTATAAGAAGATTGAATAGGAACAAAATGAGCAACTTTGGTCAATCTATCAACAATGACCATGATGGCATCATGACGACATGAAGAAATGGGAAACCCCACTATGAAATCCATGGAAATGATATCCCATTTCCAATCTGGTACCAAATTAGACTGTAAAAGCCTTGTAGGGCACTGATGCTCTGCCTTTACCCACTGACATTCTAACAAATTTGATACAAAATCAGCAATGTCACATTTCATACTAGCCCAATGATATATATATCTAATATCTACGTGCATCTTCTTGACACCCAAGTGTGTCGAATAAGGTGCACGATTGGCCTCAGTCATGATCAAAATGTGAAGACCCTCCAAAGGAGGTACATAGATCTGTCCAAGATGTGGAAGAAGACCATCTGACTAGAGATCATATCTAGAATATCTACCCTCCAATGGCCTTCCGGACTCCGCCATGGCTCTAACATCCTAATACCAGGTGTCATGAGGCAGAACTCCAAGAATTCTCTCTCTCAAATCCACTCTAAGGGACAATGCTACAACCTCATGCCACCTATAGCTCAAAGCATCTGCCACTACATTCTCTTTCCCCTGAATATAATGAACCTCAAAATCATACTCGTAGAGGAATTCCATCCACCTTCGCTGTTGAGCATTCAAGTTCAGCTGTGTGAAAATATATTGCAAACTGTGGTGATCACTATGTAGCTTAAACTGACACCCCAATATAAAATGTCACCTTCTAACCAATGCATGCACTACAACTGCCAACTCCAAGTCATGAACTAGATAGTTCAACTCATGATCCTTGAGTTTGCGAGACTCATAGGCAACCACACGTCCATCCTGCATAAGCACTGCACCTATACCTTCTAAAGAGGCATCTATGCATACCATAAAATCTCTGGATGGGTCAAGAACTACTAAAATCAGAGCACTAACAAGGAGTTCCTTCAAGGCACAAAAAGTTGACTCGCAGTTCTCTTACCAAACAAAATTCCTCCCTTTCCTCTAAAGAGAAGTGATTGGGTGACCTATCCAAGAAAAGCTTTGAACAAAGTGACAGTAATATTCGGCCAAACCCATAAAACTTTGAACCTCTGAAACATTGGTCAGCACTGGCCAATCCAAAATGGCTTCGATCTTGGAAGGATCCATGGATACACCTTCTCCTGAAACTATATGACCAAGATAGTTCAGACTAGAAATCACACTTCGCCAAGTTCGCAAAAAGCTGATTCTCCCTCAAGCACTGCAATACCCGTCGCAAGTGGCCTTCATGCTCTTCCATAGATCTAGAATAAATCAATATGTCATCCAAGAACACAAGGAAAAAATGAGCAAGGTAGGTGCGAAAAACCCCATTCATAAGGCTCATGAAAACTAAAGGCATGTTCATCAACCCAAATGGCACCACTATGAACTCATAGTTACCATAACGAGTACGAAATGTCATCCTATGAATGTCTGCATCATGAATGTGCAACTGATGATACCCAAATTTCAGATCAATCTTAGAGAACACCATGGCTCCCTTTACCTGATCAAAAAAGATCATCTATACAAGGCAATGGATATTGATTCCTGATGGTTACCTTATTCAACTATCGGTAATCAATGCATAACTAAAGAGAACCGTCATTCTTCTTAATGAAGATACCCGACGCACCCCAAGGAGAAACACTAGGACAAATGAACCCCTTGGCCAATAATTCCTCCACCTACAACTTCAACTCACTCAACTCTTGAGTAGTCATCCGATATGGTGCTCTCAATATAGGTTCCACACCAGGAACCAAGTCAATGTGAAAGTCTATGTCTCACTTCAGAGGCATATAGAGAATATCCAATGGAAACACATCTGCATACTCTCGAAGAATAAGGTGACCATCAAGAGCGATTTATTAACTCTCTTCCTTATCCACATCCTCAAGAGAAACTGCAAAAAGATGACACCCTTGATGCATAAACTGCCTAAGTTGCATAGCGGAAATCATATGTAAGGATATCGATCACTAAACTCCAATGATCCCCACTTTCTTGCCATGGTCATCTAAACACTCTACTATCTTTAGATGATAATCTACACAAGCTCTATGAGATGATAGCCAATCCATCCCCAACACAACTCCATAGGACCCCAAAGGAATGACTTGAAAGTCAACTGAAGTGACAAAGGGTCCTAGGTCCAACTCACAACTAGGAACGAAGGCATCTACAAACACACGCACACCGGTAGGCAACTCTACTAGCCACCTATCCACCTACTTAGTAGACGCGAGCCCGCACCGCTCCATGATGGATGAAGAAATAAAAGAAGCTGAAGCACCAGAATCAAAAAGTACAGAGATAGGAATACCACACAACACACCTGCAGTCTCAATCTTTGTACCCTAATGCTCAACCTAGCGGTCATAAAATGCAACAAACACTTTTTGGGATCTACCTACATCCCCCTACAGTCAGCTTTGATGTTGCTGGCCTCTGGCTACCTATTTGGTGAGAAGGCTGAGGGAACTGAGTGACATTGTGACCAAACTGTCCACAGGTGAAGCAAGCTCCTCTACCAAGTCCTCTACTCCTAGATGGCCCATTGGATAGTTGAAACCTTCCCCTACAAGGTGCTTGAGATGCACTCTGAGAGGTTTGCCCTGGAAAACTTTGCCTGCTCCTTTGCCAATTCCTGCTCTTCCGATACTAAGAGTTGCCACCCTGTTGGTCCTAAGACTGCTTCAGTCTTTGCGGTTGCTGCTGACCACCCTTAGCAAACACCTGAGGACCCCTAAAAGTTGTAGCAGTCTGGGAATGATTCCCTCTCACTCTAGACCCACCGAAAGGATCACTCCTGTTCTGCACTCCAGACTAACCTCCATGTGCATGGCCAAGATTCTGCTCCACCAGCCTAGCTTTTGTCACAGCTACCTCTACTGAAGCAGGCTCAAACACTCTCACTCCTCCACTGATGCGATTGTTAAGACCCCTCAAGAAGTGCTGAACAAGCATAGCCTCATCATTACCGATCCTGACATACTCTTTGAGCTCATAGAACCTATGCTCAAACTGATCTACTGACATACCAAACTAGTGCAAAGCATAGAACTTGTTTGCTCATGATTGCCTCCACAGGGGTGAGAGAAATTGTGCCCTAAATCTCTCCAAAAATATTTCCCATGACACGGTGTTAATTCTCACATTGATCCTCTCCTCCTCTAACCACCACCAGATAGATGTGAAACCCTCAAGATGCATGATAGTGTATCTTGCCTTGGTGTTGCTACTATATGGATACATGGTGAAACATTGATCTAAATTAATAAGCTAGGTCTCTGCCTCGAGACTGGTACCTTTACCATCAAGAAAGGAGGATTGGAACTCATCAAGTCCCTCATTTTTCCCATGATAGCTAGATCCTGGTCTATTGGGACCTCTCTTCTTCTAGGATATCTCTCTCTCTCTCTCTCTCTCTCTCTCTCTCTCTCTCTCTCTCTCTCTCTCTCTCTCTCTCTCTCTCTCTCTCCAAAATCTGCTGACGAGACTCCTCAACCTGAGCATGGAGGGGCTAGTTAACCTCAGGTCTGGGGCCTAGTCTAGCTAGCACCTTCTAAAACATTTGTCGCAACTCTTCCCTTTCGGGAACTAGGTCTCTTGAATTTTGTTCATCCTGATGAATAGACTGATCCTGATCCACACTCGCATGAGTGGGTGGTGGTGAAGGACTATGGTGGTCAGAATCTCGACCCCGTCCTCCTCCTCTACCTCTAGTGCGGCCACCAACATAGCCACCTCCCTTGGATTTCCTAGCCATGACCTAACACTACACAAGAGAAAAAGGTTTAGATCTACGGCGAGGATAAAGACAAGGAAACCACAACCACTAAGACCTCCATAAAAGGTCAAGCTGAATGGGCTCACTATAAACCTAGAGTACCCAGTGTTGAAATATGGGCTCTGATACCAAATGTAATGCCCCGCCAGGAATCCCAAAGGAATAACCACAACAAAGGGTGAAATATTTTTTTTTTAAAGTATAAATCACATTAAGTTCATTAGTTACTACAATTGTACTATAATAACACAAGCAGAAGACTTACACCAAAATTCCTTAAAGGGTTACCAACAAAGAGTAAAGCCAAAAATTAAATTCCATAATTAAGATTAATACAATTAACCATCAATTACTCAAAGAACATAATAAGTGATATGCAATAGCAGTTACACCATTGAAAGATTGAAAGGATACAATATAATTTCTCTTCAATAAAGCATTTACACTAATCATAAAGAAAGCTGATAAATAACATCCAAAACTTAGGATTACATTGATCTTCCAATACTTGGCTCTCTATACATTCACAGTTAATAACTTAACCAAATACAAGGCTACATAAATTCATGATACAAATGACCACATAGGTCTCCAAAGAATAATAATACCCAAACATTAAATAAAGCATGAGCCATGAACCACAGGAACACCTGTGAAGCCAATATTCGCATGAAGGTACGAACAAGAACATCTAATGGGAAGTGGCACTACCACCCGGCCATGTGATCCCAAACTAGAAATCACCGCATCGTGCTAGGAGATAGCAGAGGACCCTCAAGCAAGAAAAAGCATGACATGGTCGACAAAACAATACAAATCCATGACAGCACAATACGACTCCACAATATTCAAGGTGACTCAACATAATAATACATAAGTTATTCGACATCACAATACATAAGTGGCTCAACATCACAGTACACAAGTGACTCGATATCAAAATACACAAGTGACCCTAAAGAGAGAGTGTCATCGCATAGCTTATGATGGTTACCATGGTAGGCCTTCATAGGTCTTGCCCCCCATCCTGGGTTATCCTCGTAACCTTTCCCGAACCTCTGGCTCCAACTAAGCCTCATGCAGACCCTACCAATCCTTCATGACGACAAGGTGGTCGGTTTGCCATTCTAGGCCTTCCCACTACACCTTGAGCCTATACGAGCACTCAACCATGCACAGGGTACAATATCTTTATAATGTTATAAACTACCCATCTCCTAATCAAATTATTAGATTATCACTTATTAGCCGACTTCCGAGGGGTTATTCTACCATCCACTTTGGGCGCGGCCCCCACTAAAAAGCCACTCTCTCAAAGGACACTAAGAAAACATGGTCACTCCATGAGGACCCTATGGTAAAATAGACAACCATGACACCACTATACAAATACAAGTGGTCAAAATAAGGACATACTGACTCTTGGTTAACCATAAGGCAAAGACACTACATGGTTAAGACAACGAGGTCATCATATATAACTTGGTCAAAATAGTCAAATACGCCACTACAGGATGACTGAACCAAAGACGAGAAATAACACAAATATAACTCTTTACAAGGAAAGCTAATTTCACTAAGTCAGCACTCAGACAATCTTTGAGAAAATCAGCATCATAAGCACTTGCAACTTCATTGATTGAAAATTAAATAAAACACCCTTATACGACATTCACATCTATTTAATTTCAAAATTCAATACACCAATATAGAATAAAATCCATATTAATTTTTCCACCAAATGGCAATATGAATTATATAACCATATAATCTATTTCCAAAATACATCCAAAATTACCAATTTGGAGTTAATATTCGAGCCTTGATTTCAATAAATAAATTTATTAAATCAATATAAAAATCACTTTATAAATCACCATAACATTAACATTAATTCTAACTTTACAAATTCATTGTGTTTTAGAACAAAAATAATTAACGACATATTATAAATTGTATTGCGAAGGGTACAAAGGCACGCGCGGACCAAAGCCTACCTGTGGTAGTGTTGCTGCTCTACCAGCCTGACCGCCATGCGCACGACCAAGATTCTGCTCCACCAGCTTGGCTTTTGCCACAACTACCTCTACTGAAGTAGACTCAAACACTCTCACTCCTACACTGATTCGGTCGTTAAGACCCCTCAAGAAGTGCTGAACAAGCATAGTCTCATCATTGCCAATCCTAGCATACTGTTTGACCTCATAGAACCTGTGATCAAACTGATCTACTGACATACCAAACTAGGGCAAAGCATAGAACTTTTCTACTCGCGACTGCCTCCACTGAGGTTAGAAAAATCGTGCCCTAAATCTCTCCAGAAATATTTCCCATGACACAGTGTTAATGCTCGCACTGATCCTCTCTTCCTCTAACTACCAATAGATAGATGCAAAACTCTTGAGACACATGATAGCGCATCTCACCTTGGTATTGCTACCATATGGATACATGGAAAAACATCGATCTAAATTGATAAGCCAGGTCTCTGCCTCGAGACCAGTACCTTTACCGTCAAGAAAGGAGGATTGGACCTCATTAAGTCCCTCATGTGTCCCATGATAGCTAGATCCTGGTCTATTGGGACCTCTCTTCTTCTAGGAGATCTCTCTCTCTCTCTCTCTCTCTCTCTCTCTCTCTCTCTCTCTCTCTCTCTCTCTCTCTCTCTCTCTCTCTCTCTCTCTCCGGAATCTACTGATGAGACTCCTCAACTTGAGTATGGAAGGGCTAGTCAACCTCAGTTCTAGGGCCTAGTCTAGCTAACACCTTTTGAAACATCTGTCGCAACTCTTCCCTTTCGGGAACCAGCTCTCCTGAATGTTATTCATCCTAATGAATAGATTGATCCTGATCCACACTCGCATGAGTGGGTGGTGGTGAAGGACTATGGCGGTCGGAATCTCGACCGCTTCCTCCTCCTCTGCCTCTAGTGCGACCACCAACACAGCCACCTCCCTTGGCTTTCCTATCCATGACCTAACACTGCACAAGAGAAAAAGGTTCAGATCTATGACAAGTATAAAGACAAGGAAATCACAACCACTAAGACCTCCACAAAAGGTCAAGCTAAATGGGATCACTACAAACCTAGAGTACCTAGTGTTGAAATATGGGCTCTGATACCAAATGTAATGCCCCACCAGGAACCCCAAAGGAATAACCACAACAAAGGTGATATATATATATATTTAAAGTATAAATCACATTAAGTGCATTAGTTACTACAATTGCACTATAATAAGACAAGCAAAAGACTTACACTAGAATTCCTTAAAGGGTTACCAATGAAGAGTAAAGCCAAAAGTTAAATTCCACAATTAAGATTAGTACAATTAACCATAAACTACTCAAAGAACATAATAAGCCATATGCAATAGCAGTTATAGAATTCAAAGATTGAAATGATACAATATAATTTCTCTTCAATAAAGCATTTACACTAATCATAAAGAAAGCTGATAAATAACATCCAAAACTTAGGATTACATTGATCTTCCAATGCATGGCTCTCCATACATTCAAAGTTTATAACTTAACCAAATACAAGGTTACATAAATTCATGATACAAATGACCACATAGGTCTGCAAAGAATAATAATCTCCAAACATTAAATAAACCATGAGCCATGAACCACAGGAACACCTGTGAAGCCAATCCTTGCATCAAGGTACAAATAAGAACATCCGATGGGAAGTGGCACTACCACCCAACCATGTGATCCCAAACTAGAAATCACCCCACCGTGCTAGGAGATAGCAGAGGACCCTCAAGCAAGCAAAAGCATGACATGGTCGACAAAACAACATGACTCCATGACAACACAATATGACCATACTATTCAAGGTGACTCAACATAATATACACAAGTGAATTGACATCACAATACACAAGTGATTCAACATCACAATACACAAGTGATTTGACATCACAATACACAAGTGACCCTAAAGAGAGAGTGTCATTGCATAGCTTATGATGGTTACCATGGTAGGCCTCCATAGGTCCCGACCCCCATCCTGGGTTATCCTCGTAACCTTTCTCGAACCTCTAGCTCCAACTAAGCCTCATGTGGACCCTACCAATCCTTCATGATGACAAGGGGGTCGGTTTTCCATTCCAGGCCTTCCCACTACACCTTGAGCCTATACGATCACTCAACCATGCACGAGGTACAATATCTTTATAATGTTATAAACTACCCATCTCCTAATCAAATTATTAGATTATCACTTATTAGCCGACTTCTGAGGGGTTATTCTACCATCCACTTTGGGTACGACCCCCACTAAAAAGCCACTCTCTCAAAGGACACTAAGCAAACATGGTCATTCCATGAGGACCCTATGGTGAAACAGACAACCATAACACCAGTATAGAAATACAAGTGGTCAAAACAAGGACATACTGACTCTTGGTTAACCATAAGGAAAAGACACTACTTGGTTAAGACAATGAGGTCATCATATATCACTTGGTCAAAATAGTCAAATGCGCCACTATAGGATGACTGAACCAAAGACGAGAAATAACACAAATATAACTCTTTGCAAGGAAAGCTAATTTCACTAAGTCTGCACTCAGACAATCTTTGAGAAAATCATCATCATAAGCACTTGCAACTTCATTTATTGAAAATTAAATAAAACACCCTTATACGACATTCACATCTATTTAATTTCAAAATTCAATACACCAATATAGAATAAAATCCATATTAATTTTTCCACCAAATGGCAATATGAATTATATAAACATATAATCTATTTCCAAAATACATCCAAAATTACCAATTTGGAGTTAAATTCAAGCCTTGATTTCAATAAATAAATTTATTAAATCAATATAAAAATCACTTTATAAATCACCATAACATTAACATTAATTCTAACTTTACAAATTCATTGCGTATTATAAAAAAAATAATTAACGACATATTATAAATTATACCGTGAAGGGTACAAAGGCACGCGGGGGCCAAAGCCTACCCATGGTAGTGCTACTATCAAAGCAGTAGGCACTACCTATCAGTAGTACTACTCACGCCAGTAGCAGGCACTACCGTTGGTGGTGTTGCTACCGCCGATAGTGCTGCTACTGCCAGTAGCAACCACTACCGACTGGTAGTGCTGCTACCACCGGTAGAAGCCACTACCGATCGATAGCAGTCCTACCAATTGGTAGTGCTATTACTGTGTAGCAACACTACCAACTGGTAGTGCTGCTACCTGTGGGTAGCCAGACACTACCATCCCGCGTGGTGGGGCTAGCCCGCCACATGTGCTAGGTTAGATTTAATTTAATAATAAAATTTCTTTTCTAAGACAATTAAATCATAAAATTAAAATCTCCCCTGTTCATTTCACGGGCACACTCACACAATGCCAAAATCTAGAACTAAGAAAGGATTTTTTTTACCAATAAGGTAAATGGTGAATAAAATCACACAAGAGCCCCAGTTAAATAAACATTTAGGCAAAAATAGAAGAATTTAAAAGATAGGAGAAGGATTAAGATAAATTTTCTCACTTTCATTACACATGAAGAATTCCTTGTATCTTGCAAGAGACCAATAACTAATTTTTGCCAACATAAGCCCCAATTCTTGGGCAAATAGATACTAGAAATTACACAACAAACTAAATCTAATTCTTTCTATCCCAAATAAAAGAGATAATTCAAGAACTTGATTTTCAAGAACAAATAACAAACAACAAATAGAAAGATGAACCATTTCTTTCCCATATGCAAACATTTGATATGAATTCCACAAAATCAACAATAACAGTCACTCTCCCTTTCATTTCAATCATTCAACAAGAATTTACAAGGAGATTTTCATTTTTCAACACACAGGAAGCAACTAAAACATTCAAAAATTAAATAGAAAAACAAGAAGAGATTATCCAACCTTCAGGCAAACTAGGAAGCAAAATGATGGAAGAATCCCAATTCTTGCAAACCAAATCCAATTCCAGCTCCTCTTCCAAAATGGTTTTCCAAATTTCTCCTTCAAAATTCTGCCTCCTCTTCCTGTGAACTCCCAGGAATATATGGGAAAAATAATTTCAACCTAAACTTTCTAGGTTAAATTTTTTTCCAACCAATTAGATTAAATTATTTTTAAAAAGTAAAAACAATCAGATTTACCCTTTCCGTAAACAATTCTTTTCCAATAAAATAAAATACAAAAGTCCAAAGGAAAGTTAAAAGGAAAAAGCTTTTATTTTTATTTCATCTCTATTTCCACATGATAATTTGATTCAGTATAATCATTCCACTTTTAAATGGCAAGGCAATTATTTATTTCTTTTCACAATATATTAATACAACTATTCATAATAAAATAAGCCAATTTAACCATTTAATTCTAGCAATTCATTAATTTAATTAAATCAATAGACTTAAGAGCATAATAATCAACTAATTACACCAGCATAAAAATAGCATCATTCACTTAATTAAATAACCATTCAAATAAACAAAAGCACGCAAAACATTTCCCTTGATGATCCAGAGTTGTCTACCAAAGCTAAGGGAAAGTTGGCTTTAATTGAAGATAGTATGGATGAAGATGACCCCTATAGAGTTGAAAACATTTTAAGTATGCTTGAGGAAGCAAATGGTTTGAAGAAGATTGGATATTTGTGGCTTGTGTGATCCTCATATGATCAAGATAATATTGAAGAAGTTCAAGCTGATTATTTTCTCTAGAATAGCATTACTTTGAATAATCTTGCAAATATCCTCCCGTATTTTTTTCTTGAAATGCTTGAAGACCATATGAAGAAACCTTCTAGAGAATCTATTGGGAAAGATGAAGTTTAGGAAGATATGGAGAGAAACTGTGCCTATACTCAAAAGAGATTGTCTTAATACATTAAAGAAATGAAAGATTTTGTTGGAAAAGTAGCTAGAGTATATAAGTATTGTAATACCCCTTCCCTAATCAGACTCTTTTGACTTAGTTGACCATGGTTTAATTTTCAGTGGCTTACGTGGATGGTTTATACATTATGATTGTGATGTTTTTATCTAGGTATTATGCTTTGGTGTGATTTGGTGAACATGATTATGAATTATTGCTTATTGAGGAGTAGATGTTGATTAGGCACTATTTCTTTGAATGAGTAGATGTTAATTCTTCTTATGCATTGTATTTTATAAATGATGAAATGTTGATTTTATTCATGTGTTACTAATGATGGACTAATACATTTACTTCATGTGTGAGTTGCACTATGTATCTGTCTTCATGTTTGTGTTGAGTTTGTATGGGGTGTGAGGAGATGATTTTCCGTCAGTCACTTCAGTGAGACATGGAAAGTCACGATTCTCCTTCACCAGTGTGGTTATCATGTTTGTATATATATATATGTGTGTGTGTGTGTGTGTGTGTGTGTGTGTGTGTGTGTGTGTGTGTGTGTGTGTGTGTGTGTGTGTGTGTGGTTCGATGATGTAGGAATTGCAAGTACAAGGTACCGACTTCACCTAGCTCCACAGGTTTGAGCATATGCCATTAACCTGATGAAAGTGGAGGAGATGGTTTTAAGGCCCTAAATGTCATCCCTAGCCTTTCTCGATTGTGAGTGTTCTTAGTCATTTTTCAACCCTATCAGATTGCCAAGTAGGCCACTTTTCTGACGTTGGTATGTGGGTCATTTCTTGATTTTGTTTAGTTGAGTTTTGTGTGTTATACATTTTGTGACTTTATTAATTCTCTTCCAGTGTTAGTTAATGTGAAATTAATTATTAATACCTTATTATTATTAATAATTAATGTGTATTACTTTATAATTAAATTAGGAATAAAGTTTTATAGGCACCTTTTTCTGGTTAAATAAATAAGTCAATCGTTTTTAGTTGTTTAGTTAAATTGATTGTTTTATTTATTTCATTAGTGAAATTTTTATTGTGCCTTGTCCATTTGAGAAAAAGTTATTTTTAACTTTTATATATATATATATATATATATATATATATATATATATCTTGATGGCTTTTTGTGTGAGGGAATTAATTTTTAAATTAAAAAATTGAATGTTTTTGAATTTGAGAAAAGAAATTGAATTTGCATTTTTAGAAAAGGGAAAATTTCATGAGGGAAAAGTAATATTTCAATAAGAAAAGTATTGTGCCCTAAAAAGATATTTTTGGGTGAAAAATTCCTTTATATTTTGGAAAAATTTCCAAAAGGGGGTTCTTTTTCATTCTGGAATTTTTTTCCTTGGGTGGAATGGGGGTTTTGCTGGAAGTTTTGGTATTTTGGGAGGATTAGGTGCTCTCCTCCAAATTTTCTTCTAGTAAAGCAATTAAAGGTTGGATTTTTAAATCTCTATTTTAAGATTTTAGTGTAAATAAAAAAATCTCTGTGTGTTTGTGTGCTATGTTTAGTAAAGGAAATTTATTGTAAAATTTTGTGGAAAGAAGAAAAGGGTTTGAATTTCATTGTGGTAATGGAAATTCTCTGTTAGTTTATTTTATTTTGTTCCATGTGAATCTCTGATTTGTAGAGTAAGAGAAGATATTTTTTGTTAAATCTGAGTTGGGGGTTTGAATTTCCAAAATCTGAGTTGGGGGTTTGAATTTCCAAAATCTGAATTGGGGGTTGGAAATTCTAAATATTTGGGTTTGATTTTTATTTGATATTTTCTGGGCAAGAAAGGAAGGAATTAAATTTTAATGAATCTATTGAATTTTCAGATGGGAGGTTATCTCTTTAATAATTTTTATTTTATTTTTAAATTTTTTTTGGTGGGTTATCCCCACGAGTACGCATGTTGTGGGTGTCATGGGCATCCACAACCATGGGTGCCTATGGGAACCTATGGGCTATGGGTGCCACAACACTTTTTTTCCTTTATAATCTTAAGGGACTTCTACATTTCGATTCCAATGTACCATCCTAATTCCCACTTTCATTTGTTAGTTTTACCGCATATTCACACAAAGTTACCTAGTGGCTTCACCACTCTTAACTTGTCTCTCAAAGTTAATTTAGAATTTGGGATGTTCCTATCTCTAGTTTAATATCCTTTCCTCGTATGTTTTTTCACATCTTTGACTCACTCATTTTCATCCATTTGTAAATATTTGGCGGTCTTTCAAAATTTCATTGCAATAACTTATCCTAATCTCTAACCCTGAAGAGAAAATATTGCATCTCCTAATCCAACCTCCTATCTTGTGTTGAAGTTCTACATTTCTTCTAGATTGCCTATGTCAATTACCAAATTGTAAGGATCTAAAAGTAGATCCTTAAAATTTTATTAAATTTTCACACCTTTTAAAGTGATTATTTTTTTTGGGCTTATTTAATATTTGATTGTCTAGACTAAATACTTTGGTACTAACTGTATCTAATTCAAGACTTGTTAAATATAGGACAATGAATAAATGACTAATATAGACTCTTCTATCTATTGAGCTTCCCATGATTAATCTTTACCATGTCTCCATATAATATGGGATGGGCACTTAAAAAACCATATGAGCCTATAAGAATATGAATAGTAATAAACATGTTTATATTGACTCATAAAGACCAATTGTGTCCTAAGACATCTACAAAAAATCACAACAAATTAAAGATATTGTACCAAGTTTTTCTACAATTCCTAAAAAGATCTTGTACCCTTACTTGGGTTCAAGTAATCAATCAAGTAAAAAATCAATCCACTCCAAGATTCTTCTTAGTTTTAGTGAATATCATATTTTTATTCTTACACTAATTAGATTATTATTATTTTTTTTCGGAAGTAGGTCACAAAAACTAGCAACTTCCTATGTATTTGAGTGTTAGAAACATCATTCCTTTTCCAGATTATTTATATACCCTATAGCCATGAGATCATGACACTGGAGAAATAGGTGTATGAAATATGTAGTTTTTTCTAAACTATATTTATGCAACTATATGAGTGGGTACACAACCCTTTGTAGCATCTAGTTTCCTTAGATATTTCTTTGATAATTGCCACTAACTCAGGTAAAGTAGATGTAGAAACCTAGAGAAACATCTACTTTTGAACACCTAAAGGGGTGTGTGATATGAAATTTGATTTGAGAATATTTTCTTATTTACTTAAATCATATATTTAATTTATTATTCCAAAATGTTTTTGGTTTTGCAAATTGGGTGAAATATCGAATACCTAAGAACTGTACCTTTTAAATCAATACATCTTAAATTCATTTAGTATAATAATTATTTTACTAATATATCCCATAAAACTAAATCACTTGTATATAAAATCATTTATCAGACTTACCTTGTGAGAGATTGATTTGCAAGAATTCATACTTGTTAGTAATCTAGATCATTCCTAATTCAAAGACCATCAAAGCAATATAGTTAATATTTCATACTCTAGACATAAATTTCATCTAAATAAATCTTAGTTACTTATAGTTTAATCATCTAAATAATTAAGTGATCAAATACAAATTAAGTGAAAGTAAAATTATCTTTTTAGATTGATAAAGCACTCAAATTCTAAATATAGAGTTAGATCGTCTAAAATATTATTTACCCTTTTTTTAATAACCAAGATGTTGGTATGTGGAAATTGATCATTTCTCTCGAACTTAAATTTTGGTGACTTTTTGGTGAATTTGATAGCCAAATTTTCCCCCAAATCAATTAATGAGGGAGTGCAAAGGGGTAGAGCCCCTCTTGAGGGGCCCTAGGGGTGTAACCAAAGGTAGGGTTCTAGAGGTTGGTAGGGGTAGTTCCTATAGCTGGGGGCTTGGGGGTAGTGCCTTACCCCCAAAGAAAAAAAATTACATTATTTAAAAAAGGAGTCATTTGTTAATTTGGTATGTAAATTGCCAAAAAGGGATTGATAAATAAATGATTATTTCTATATGAATTTAGCCCAGATTGCGTGAACCATGTTAAATCTTTGTGTTGTTGTGAATTATTTTTTTTACATTTTATTTTGTATTTATTTAATATTATTTATTTCATGAGTTTACCTAAACCCTAAGAACTAGTATAAGAGTTGTGTATTCGGTCATTTGTCAAGAGATTTTAGATCCGGGTGGGAGAAATGGTAGAAGAAGGAAAATTTAAAGTTGAAAAGTTCAACATCAAAAGCTATTAGCTATGGAAGATTCAAATAAAAGACTATATGTATTAGAAGGATCTTTTCTTACCATTGGGTGGAAAGTAAAGAAGCCAAAAATATGACATATCTAGAATGGAAGAGTCTTGATAGAAAGGCACTAGGAACAATATGGTTGTGCTTGGAAACATCTGTGGTTTTCAATATATTAAAAAAACAATAGACCTAATGTCAGTATTAGACAGACTATATGAAAAACCCCCAACTTCCAACAAGGTATTTCTTATGAAACATTTATTTAATATGAAGATTTTAGAAGGTGAATCTATTGTTGATCAATTAAATGAGTTTAACGTGGTCACTAGTTAGTTAAGTAAAAATAATATTTGATGATGATGTTAGGGCTCTTTTGATTTTGTGCTCATTACAAGAAAGATGGAATATCTTGTTCATGGATGTAAGTAATTCTTTCTTTGGTTCAAGCACTTTAAAGTTTGATGATGTTGTTGGTGTTATCCTTAGCAAGGAAATGAGATGGTAAATCATAAGTGAGACATCAGGTAAGTCTTTAACTATGGAGAATAGGGGAAGATAGAGGGAGATAATAAAGAGCCCAACAAATTATGGTAAATCTAAGAAGGGAAGATCCAAATCCAGAGTAAGGCTAGAGTGTTGGCATTTTTTAGAAGAAAGGATACCTCGAAAAATATTGTTGGTCTTGAAAGGGAAAACAAGATGAACAACAAGAAAATAAAAATGAAGAAAATGTATTAAGTGATGTGTTGCAAGATGATTTAATACTTCATTTTAGATAATATTAATGATTCTTGGGTGTTACACTTGGGGGCTTCATTTCATGCCATACCCCTATAAAATATTTTCTATACTATGTTCAATGTGACTTTGGACAAGTTTATTTGGGTGATTATGAACCATGCAAAATTATTGGAAAGGGTATGATACAAATACATTATCAAATGAAAACCAATGTTTTTTTAAAGAGGTGAGGGATGCTCTTAATTTGAGAAGAGATCTATTTTCAGCAAGATAATTAGGAAGTGAAGCTTGGACAATTACATTTATAGACAATGTATGAAGATTACTAAAGGATCATTGGTAATAGTTAACATACTCACATCATTAAGGACCCCAATAGAGCATGGCATGCAGAGCAAGAGGAATGGGAGTGGGAGTGAAGGCTTCCATAAGCTACAATGATGGACACAGAGAGGAATGTGATAGCACTGAGGAGGATGATACAAATGAACCCCCTCTTTACCTTCTACCATGGTTGTTGTATAAATTATAATCTTGTGGGAAGCGTGTAGGGGTTCGAGGGGGATTGGCACCAATTTTTTGGTTTGCATGAATCTTGTTGGCTATGGAAGATTCTTTTTTGGTTTGATTCTCCCTACATTCATGGTTTTTGATCTTTCTAGAATGATTTTTATTCATGGTGGATCTCCTTTAGTGGAGTGTGACTTGGTGTGGAGGTTATGTATTTTTTCTTGTTCTGTGGACCTTGTACTTCTTTGCTTCCATTTTTCTCATGTGGGATTCTACTGCTGCTTTGGCTCTCACTTTATTTTCCATGTTTATGTTTGAGAACTTGTTGATGGGCTTGGTTAGGCTTTGGTTCTCCTTCCTTCTTTTTTATTTCTCTACTAGTTCTATTGAGGTGAATAGCTCTTTTATTGAGGTGGAGAGTGGCTAGTTGGGTGAAGATGGATAGAGTCTTTTGGGGGCTTTTTCTGTCGTATTTCTTAAAGGTTCTGGGAGTCTTTCCAAAACCCAATATTCCAACAAACTGGTGTTTTTTTGATCTTTTGTCTATAGATCTGATGGGGTTGAATGGTGTTTGACTTGTTTAGTTGGTGGTCTGTTTCTCTCTAGTTCCTATTGAGGTGGAGAGGAGTTGTGCTGGGAAGGAGCTGACTTTCAGGTGGATTTTTATTGTTGATTTCAACTTGATGGTTTTGGGAGCCAAGTCAAAAACAAATATGAAGGTTTGGGGAGCCTCTTAAAACCCTCTAGTTGCAAATTTTTCCATTATGCTTCTCTTCAAGAATCTGGTTGTTATGGTTTTGGGATCCTTTTTAAAACCCAATGTTCAGGTTATGGGTGCTTGGAAAAACCCTTGGTAGTTGGTGCAGGTTAAGAGAGCCTTGATAAAACCCTTGTATTTTATTATATTGACATCTTTTAGTGTTGTCTAAGTCTTCTGGTGGATGGCTTTGGCCTCCCTTTTTGCAGCTGGTTCTTCAATGTTTTTCCTTTAATGTTAGGCTAAGTTTGGGCTGTTGTTAATCTATGTTGTATCTTTTGGCAGTAGACTTCGTAGGGTTCTAGATCCGTGCAAAATCCAAGGGTTTCATGTCCCTTCAAAACTTGTTTTAAGGGGTTTCGGGACCCCTCAAAACCTGTTTGATCCTTAATCAAAAAACAAAATGAGAAAATTTAGGCACATTGTCTATTTGCATTAGTAATTATAATTTTTCTATTTCCTTAGCTTCCAAAAGAATAGATACAACATCATGGTAGAATAGGCTTGGGAACATAAGTGAGAAGGGGATGTGGATTCTCCATTTAATAAATTCATTATTGGGATTTAAGTAGGAGGATTTGGATTTTTGAGAAAATTGTGTTTATGGAAAATTAAATAGAGTCAAATTTCTCAGAGTTGGGAAGGAAAAGAAAGAGTGAAAAGTTAGAGCTTGTACATTCAAATGTATAGGGATTGACCCATGTATCATATCTTGGTGTCTCTTAATATTACATTATTTTTATTGATAATTCAACTAGAAAAACTTGGGTTTATTTCTTCCTATAAAATATGATGTCTTTGGTAATTATAAGAAATGGAAAGATTTTTTTGAGAATGTTATAGGAAATAATTTAAAGTATCTCAGATTAGATAATGGAGGTGAATATTTAAAAAAAATTGACAGTTACTATTCATACCATGTGATCAGTAGACATAAGATGATTCCAAGAATACCATAAGAAAATGTTGTGTTTGAAAGGATGGATAAAATAATCATGGAGTGTCCAAGGAACATGAGATTACATGTAGAATTTTTATTACAATTTTGGGTAGATGCTATTGATATTGTTTTGTACTTGATAAAAAGAAGGCCTTCAAGTTCCTTAGATGGTAGTATTCTAGAGAAGGCATGGACTAGTAAAAATGTAAGTTACTCATTTCTAAAATAATTTGGTTGTGAATCATTTTTTCATATTGACATTGAAAATATAACATAGCTTGAGGAAAATTCCAATAAGTGTACTTTTATTAGAAATAGAGCTAATGATGTTGGTTATATTGTTTATGGGATTATGAAAATCACAAAATCAATAAGAGTAGAGATATGATATTCAATGAGAAGGTCATGTAACCAGATTAATTGTAGGGAAAGAAACAAGAAAAGAAAAATATAAAATATATAGTGCTTGATGAAATCTAGAAAATGTAGTTACAAAGGTGCCACAAAATCAAAATAGTCAACAACTAGAACAACACCTCAAACTCCTATAAGAATATCTACCTAGATAAGTAGGCCCCTTGAACTATTGGGATTAAGGATTTCAATATTTGAGAGTCTTATAATGATTTAATTATTTTATTAGTCCCATGTTACACATTCTATTAATTATATCCTAAGTGTTAACATTTTAAGTTGCTATATCACTTTATGGGACCCAATTGCAAGTTGGATTTCTGCATTTATTTCCAACTTGTCACCTAGGTGCTCATCTTGCCAAAGAAATTTGTAAAATTCCTAGGAGGTGTGCTTTGATGATATGTGTCCATGTTTGTTTAGTTAACTCTTGGTAGGATTTGGAAATCGCTATGTCGGGACTTGAGAGTCAAGGGGAGTTATTGTTTGACAATTTATATTTATTGTTGAGTTCTTTTTAGTAGGTAACTATATGCATGGTGGATGCCTAATTATGGATTTGGCAATTTCCATGTAAGTGGGTGTAGTGCATATTGGAAAGTTACTTTATGGAAGGACAAGTAGTAGTGGTTTGGAAAGTTATATTTTCAACATGTCATGGATATGGAAAGTTGAGCTATTATGGCTCTAATGCCCGCCAAAATACCCTAGAGAAAATAAATAATCTAACTAACAAATAGAGATAATTTTTTTGTTAAAACATCTACTAATTCAACATATTACACTACAAGTAATCATATGCATTAATCATAACATTACATGAATGTGTAAGGGATTGTCTAGGGTTTGAATCCTTCATCATCAAATTTGGTGTTCTCTCATCAACAGTTTGTTGATGATACTATTCTAATGCGTAGCTCTTCTATCAGGGAAGCTAGAATGCTGAAGAACACTCTGAATATTTATGGTTAGGATTCAGGTCAGTTAATCAATTGGAGAAAGAGTTATCTTTTCTTCATTAATATTCCTGAGGAGAGACAAAGAAGGATCACTAATATCATTGGCTATGAGATTGGCTCCCTTCCCTCCACTTATCTTGGTCTTCCCCTTTGCTCAAAACTGCCAGACTCCTTTTGGAACTCTTTGATTAATAGGTTTAACAAGAAAATTGTTGGATGGAAAGGTTCTCTACTTAATCAGGCTGGTAAGATTCAACTTTTGAAGTCTTCTTTGCAAAATTTTCCAGTCTATGATTTAAGTTTGTTCAAGATTCCTTCAAAATTTGCGGATATCATTGAGAGACTAGAAAATTTTTCTTTGGTCAGGAGTTCAGGAGAGGAAGAATATTTCATTGCTTGGTTGGGAGAATGTTTGCATGCCCAAAAAATTGGGGGGACTTGGCATTAGAAGTATCAAGATCTTTAACAAGGCCCTTCTATCTAAGAAAATTTGGAGATTCTATGAAGAAAAAAGAGAGTGGAACTCTATCTGGAAAAGAAAATATTTGTACAATGTCTCTTTATTGGAGGAATTCATAAATTCCTCTGCTATTTCTTCTGGTTCACAACTTTGGAATAATGTGCTAAAGGCTAGAAATTTGGTTGCTTTAGGTATGGGCTGGAAGGTTGGGGATGGAAGGAAAATCTGGTTTTGGGAAGATATTTTGCTCTTTAATGAAGGTGTTTCTTCCTTCTCCCCTTTCATGGAGGAATGCAAAGCTATTTTTAGATTGTTTGTAGTAGATTACTGGAAAGATCATCATTGGGTTAACTTAATTATGGTGAGTGAAGCTCTTCTTCCTATTCATATTTCTCTCAACTCTCAGACACTCAATCCTTATTTTAAGGACCTTTTGATTTGGTATGGTACTTCCTCTGGTTATTTTTTTGTGGCTTCGGCTATCTCTTTGTTGACTTCTTCGTCTTCACTCCCTCCTTTTTGGGTGAGAGCTTGGTTGAAAGATATTATTCCTAAAGTCAATTTTTTTTTTGGCTCCTTCTTCATAATAAGGTTCTTACTACGGATAATATTTTCCATAGAGGATTCATGATCCCCAATAGGTGTTATCTGTGTATGTAGGCTAAGGAATTTGTCTCACATATTTATCTCCATTGTTCTTTTACTCATGAGATTTGGAGCAGAATCCTGCAAAAATGGAACCTTTGTTGGGTGTTCCCTCAGGTAGTCCAAGACCACTTCTTTCAATGAAATAGTCCTTCTTCCAATCAAGTTATCAAGGACCTCTGGTATTTTATATTTCCTCATCTCATATGGGGGGTCTGGAAGGAGAGAAATAATAGTCTTTAGGGATACTACCCTTCCTCCTAAGGTGGTTTCAGAGAAAATTTGCAGAGCCATTGGGGAGAACATTAATATTTTGGGTGGTGATCTTAGCATAAAATCTAGTGTCCCTTGTAAGGAGTATGATCTTATAGTTTCCAAGGAGTGGCAGCTAAAAATTGATATATATAAATCCAAGGGTGGTGCAGGGCACTTATCACTCCATGCAAATTTTGGTTTTGTTCTTAAGTATTTGTTTTTGTCTTTCATGTTGTAATAAGTGGACCAACCATTTGGGACTTAATGAAGTCATGGTTGAATTGTCCAAGCTTTTGTTGTGTTCAGGATGTTGATATCCTAGAAAGTTGTAATGTTGATGTTATTCATAGGTGCACTACGCTAGAACAAGGTCATTATGTAATAGGGTGAAATTTATTGTTTTTTAGGTCTCCTAGAGTGCATAGAGGGCCTTTGGATCCTTATAGTACACTTGAGTGCAAAGTTGCATCGTCAGGATTAGAAAAGATGTAAAGTTGCTAAGCAACATTTGCAACATTGCAAAAAGTTGCATTTTTGTTGATTGACGGTGAAGAAGTTGGTTCTAACCAACTAAATCACGTTTTTTAAAGCCTAAGACAACGTAATTGTATAGTGTGGAAGATCTTGGAATGCAAAGCAAGTTTTGATTGTAAGGAAAATCTTGTTTGACACTGTTTTTGACTGTTTTCTTTGTTTTTGTTGTGTTGTATAGTCCAGTATGGACTTGTCAAGAGAATATAATTGTAGGGAATGAGAGTTTGGTAAATATAATTTCCAACAAGGTAGATTGTAAATTTAAATAACAGAGATTCAAACCATTCTCTATGACTAGGTGCAAAACCCTTGAAAGTTGGGGTTTAAGCAAGAAATGGCTCTAGCCTAAGCATCCACTCATGGCACCGGTTAAAATCATGTGGAATAATAGGTTAGAGTGTATAAATATGTTTAGAGTAGGTTTTGTGGCTTTTCAGACCTTTGTGGTGATTTTACAATGATACCCTAGGCTCGCAACTAGGAGTGGGTGAGATTAGGACAACAAGAGATGTGCATTTTTAGAGCATACATGGATTGGTGGAGCCAAAGTTGACACATGGTTGGAAAACCCTTTGAATTCCCTTAAATAATCCTTGATTGTTTTTTCCATATATTTTGATTGGTGAAGACTTCTAAGACCAAGTTTGTAATTCACCCGGGTAGGCCTAAAACCCTTGAAAATAGGATAGTTTTGGATACACCATGTGTACAGAGAACCGAGATGAAATTTATCAATATTCTATGTACCTCTGAAAAGGGTGCTCATAAATGATATTAATTTATGGCCTTGTGTGGGTGGAAGTGAAACTAAGCCCTGAAAACCGTAATAGGAGGGCTAATTGCATTAGGCTTTTTTGGAGCCAGTATAGTCAAAGTGACCTTGGGAAGGATTGACAAAGGGTTTAAAGGTGACTAAACCATTATCAAACATAAAAGACACTATGTCAACTCATTTTATTCTCATGGAACAAGTCTGAGAACTAAGATCCTTGTAGGGGTTGTTGGAGCACTTGGAAGTGGTGTTAGGGATTGAGGTGGAATCCTCAATAGGAAGTGTTGATTGTTAAAGTTCAGTGGCTATACACTGGAGGCAAGCCAAAGTGGATTAGGCCTTGAAAGTATAACTCGCAAAACCCTTACCAAGTACCATTGGATGGGCTTGAGGAGTTAGAAGGTTGGTGAGAGCAACAAAGACATCTAGGTGATTTGGATCAACTCCAAGAATCTCTGCATTAGAGTGGTATCAGAGCCACCCTTTTAATACATTGGTGTATGTCAAACTATGAGGAATCAGAAGCAAGTTCAATGCCTCCAAAGGCAATGACTCCAGAATCCATCCGACAGATGGTGACATAGATGTTAGAAGGATTAAAGGATCAGGAAGGAACTAAAGGGACTCGAGATGCTAAGAAGGAGAAGGGGAAGGTTAAGAAAGAATGGGGAGATGAGACAGATGAAGAAGTGGAAGATGAGGAGGACCAGACAACAGTAGCAATGCCTCAAGACCAAAAACTATTCTTGGATGCAGTCAAATCCATCTCCAAGGATAATTTGCATGGATTACCCACCTATGGAGGAAATCTTAATGAAGAGGAGCTATTAGATTGGATAGAAGCATTGAATAATCTTTTTGATTATAAGGAGGTAGTAGAGGCGAAAGGAGTAAATGTAGCCAAGTCAAGACTGAGGGGATCAACCCTGGTTTGGTGGAATATGATGCAAGAAGAAAGGATACAAGTAGGTAAGAAAAAGATAACTTCATGGGAGCGTATAAAGATAAGGATGAAAGCTCAATTCCTACCAAAGGATTATGAGGTTCAAATCCACAAGAGACTACAAAATGTGAAACAAAGGGAACTAGATGTCAATGCATACACTGAGGAATTCCACAAACTAAGTTTGAGGGATAGGAAACATGAGAATGAAGTGGAGAAATTGGCCATATACATGAATGGTCTTAGACAAAACATACAAGATGAAATAAGCATCCTCACGCCAGACATTGTTCATAAGTGTTTTCAGTTGGCATTAAGGGTAGAGGAAAAGATCAAAATTAGAAGTGAGCAAAATCAGAAGCATAGAGGTGGTAAGAACTTCAGAGGAAGAGGAACCTTTGGCAGAGGGTAGAGTGCTTCAATAAATGAAGAACATCAAAACCAAGAAGGAAGTGGGGATTCACAAAGAGGGACATATAGAGGATCCTTTAGGGGGAGAAGCAATTTTAGAGGCAGGTTTGGAAGCTCAGGGAGAGGAAATAGAGTCTTCACCGGTAGGTGTTACCACTGCAACCAGGTTTGACATACCATGAGTAGGTGCCCAGAAAAAGCCTCAAGTTCAACAAGCTCATACATGGGTGAAAGAAGGACTAGTTAGTGCAAGAGGAGGATACTCAAAGTGAGACCTCTCCAATCATTAAGGTAGGGCCAGTGACAGATGGAGAAAATTTGATGATGAGAAGAACAATGCTAAAGATACCCCAAGCTCAAGAGCCACCATAGAGGAAAAGTCTATTTAGGACCACTTATAAGTCACATGGCAAAATTTGTAAGGTAATTGTGGATTCAGGTTCCATAGAGAATATTGTCTTAGTTGAAATGGTGGATAAGCTCAAACTGAAAAGATTGCCTCATCTCACTCCCTATAAGGTATCATGGCTCAACCGAGATCAACATGTCTTAGTTGATGAACAAGCATGGGTGGACTTTGAAATTGGTGAATACAAAGACAAAATTCTATGTGACATATTGCCTATGGATGCTTGTCATCTCATTTTAGGCCATCCATGGCAATATTATGTGAACGCTTGTCATCATGGAGAAAATAATAGTTACCTCATCACCAAGAATGGTAAGAAGTATCAAATGGATCCATTACCTGATCTAAAGGAGGAAAAACAAGTAGGGTCAAGTGTTATGTTGATGAGTGGAAAAGAGTTCTTTAGAGTGTTAAAACAAGAAGGTACTCAGGGTCAAGCTATAGTGCTAAAGCCTAAAGATGAAGCAAAGGCAGATCCAATGAGTGAAGTTCCTCAAGATGTGCAAGGTTTATTAAAGCAATATGTAGAGGTTATAGGAGATGATATGCCTAATTATTTTCCTTCAATTAGGGATGTAAATCATCAAATAGACTTGATACCAGGGGCAAATCTGCCTAACAAAGGTGCTTATAAAATGGCACCTAGCCAAAATGAAGAGATCACCAAACAAGTGCAAGAACTCTTAGACAAAGGGTTTATTAAAAAGAGTTTGAGTCCTTGTGCTATTCCCACTATTCTAGTGCCTAAAAAAGGAGGAAAATGGAGGATGTGCACTGACACAAGAGCAATTAATAAGATCGCTATAAGATACTGGTTTCCCATGCCAAGGATAGCGGACCTATTGGACAATCTAGGTGGAGCATGCTACTTTACAAAGGTGGACTTGAAATATGGTCATCATCAGATAAGAATCAAACCTGGTGATGAGTGGAAGAAAACATTTAGAACTAATGCAGGCCTATATGAGTGGTTGGTGATGCCTTTTGGCCTCACCAATGCACCTAGTACCTTTCAAAGGCTCGTGAATGAAGTCTTAGTTGATTTTATTAGCAAGTTTGTTATTGTGTATCTTGATGACATTTTTATCTTCAGTAGGTCCAAGGAAGAACACCTTAAGCATGTGGAGATGGTCTTGAAGAAGTTGAAGGAGGCTTAGCTCAAACTCAACCTTGAAAATGTGAGTTCTTGAAAATAGAGTTAGTTTACCTTGGTTTTGTCATTTCACAAGGTTGTTTAAAGATGGATCCAAGTAAAGTAGAGGCAATATTTAATTGGCCTACACCTAGGAGCATGAGTGATGTTAGAAGTTTTCATGCAATGGCATCTTTTTATAAGAAGTTTGTGAGAAATTTTATCTATGTTTGTGCTCCTATACTCAACACCATTAAAGGAGGGATTAAATGTCAATTTAAGTGAACAGAGGAAGCCAATAAGGGATTTGAATTTTTTAAAGCTAAGACAACAGAGTTGCCAACCCTTAGATTGCCTGATTTTAGTAAGTTGTTTACAATAAGAGTGTGATGGAAGCCAAAGGGCAATAGGGGCCATTTTGAGTCAAGAAGTGATAACTCAATGATGAATAGATAGTACCAAACCGGTACTAAGAGGGGGGGGTGAATCAGTACAGACAAAAACACAATCCTAAACCGGTTTGTTAGTAGACACTATAATTAGGCAGACAAATAGTAACACCGATCTTGAACAGAGTACAACCGAAAAAACCCAGAGTAACTGAGACAAGAATAAACTGGTTGACACTTATCTTCTCATACAATCTAATACTTCATTTTCATTTCACCCTAGTGTATGGATAGGTAATCTACCATCAAAGATATATATATATATATATATATATAAATAGCTAGATCAACATGATTCACCGCTTGACAGAAAACAAGATATCATCACATGAAAAAGACATCACATATGACACACATATTTTTCACATGGAAACCCAACTGGGAAAAACCACGGTCGGGATGAATACCCACAAGCTTGTTTTTTAACTCTTTAGAAGTCCACTTTGTTAGAAGCCTTGTCCAGTTAAAGACTGATACAATAGGTTCTGTTAGGAACCGATCCTGTTAGGGATCACCCGGTTAAGGGATGGCTAGAATACCTAGTTAAGGGTTAAACCTTGTTAAAGGTTACCTTGTTAGAGGATTTCAAGAACTCAATGGTTTTGAGTCACCCTATTAAAGGATTTACAACAAGCCGGTTAAAGCTACCCTATTAAGGGATTTCCCAGCTGTTGAGGTGGTTAGAGATCAATAGGTATTACAATGATCTGGTAACAACACTCAATGCCAATGTAGATCCACTTTATCTCCTCTTCACCTTCTGCACTGACACTCTACAGGTATCACTTCTCTCCTCTGGTCTGGCAAGAATCATGTATCTCTTCTCTTGGATACACACACACAACTTTTTCCAACAACCTCAGAAAGAAACACAACATCGACCTTATAGGAAACAGATATGTCAGTAGCATAAACCCTAAACCCTAAACCCTAAACCTGTAAGGTTAAGGAATTCAAACGGTTCAATCCTGACCGTTGAGCATATTGCATTAAATGCAACCATCTTGATCCAATCTCAAGACATTCTCCATCATTCATTTTCCACTGATTTCATGGCGGTTGATAACCCATCACGTATTATCACCATTTACAGGCTTTGCACATTCCCAAGGTAGATGGGAACAATCTCCTTCATGCAAGATCCTTCACGCACACAAGGCTGACGTGGAAACATGATCTATTCTTTGTTACAATGCTAACTCATCACACAAAGTCACCGATTGAGCCACACAGGCTTGAAGCACTTCAACCGGAAACCCTAAAGTTGAGACTACCAACCGGTAGTCATACAAAGCTTCCATGTGCCAGTTCCCATAACCACATGTCGGTTCACCTTAAACAAACACACCACTTCACTTTGGCACAAATGTCGATTCATAGTGTTATACCAGTTCTCTTCTCTTCAACATATTGACATCAATGACAACATACAATGTCATTATGTCCTCATACCAGTTCACATAATGCCAACAATCTCCCCCTTTGGCATCGATGGAAATATACAAAGATATCTCTCCACTTCACATCTTCTCCCCCAATTTCTACAGATATCTCCGTCACTTCTCTTCTTCTCCCCCTTTGACAACAATGCCAAAGTGGAGGCACAAGCTTCCCTGTTCCATTATGCTACCCCCCCTGAGGAGTAGCATCCTTCAACATATCAATCCTAAAGAAAAAATTGACTATGCAATACTTGACTGATGTGGAGCATATACCTTTAGTTTACTTCTTGAAGGGGCAGCACCCCTAATTCACCTCTTAAGTACATAAATGTAGCCTTTGGGAGAGGCTTGGTGAATATGTCTGCTAACTGCTCCTTACTGGAAACATGTTCTAGTGAAATCTCTTTTTTCTAAACCTTTTCCCTCAAGAAATGATACTTAAGCTCAAAGTGCTTGGTTCTAGAATGTAAAACCGTATTCTTGGAGATGTTAATTGCACTAGTATTGTCACAAAATATACTTACCGATTCAGATACAAGAACTATGAAGCCATTCAATACATGCTTCATCCAAATTGTCTAAGTGAAGTTCATGAAAGTTGCAACATACTCTGCTTCCGCTGTAGACTGAGAGATACAACTCTGCTTCTTACTCATCCATGAGACCAGTCTACCACCGAGAAAGAATGCACCACCAGTTGTGCTCTTTCGATCATCTACATTACCTTCCCAATCAGCATCTGTGAATACTTTCAAGTTGAAATCCTTGCTATATGGATACCATAATCCATAATCAATAGTTCCCTTCAGATACCTAAGAATCCACTTGATTGCAACCAAGTGGGATTCTCTTGGGCTTTTCTAGAACCTTGCAGTAATGCAAACTGCATGTGCAATATTTGGTTTGCTATGCACTACATAATGCAACTTACCAATCATTGATTGGTATTCCTTCTCATCAACCAATGCTGAGTCATCCTCTTTGGATAATTTACAACCGGTCACCATCAGTGTACCAACCGATTTGCTATCTTCCATGCCAAAGGTCTTCAACACCTCTTTGACATACTTGGACTGAGTGATAAAGATTCCATCTTTCATCTGCTGGATCTGCAGTCCAATGAAGAACTTAATCTCCCCTATGAGTGACATCTCAAACTCTTTCTTCATCTCATCTGCAAACTCATGACTCATCTTGTCATCTCCACCAAAGATAATGTCATCAACAAATACCTCACAGATCAGGATCTGATCTCCTTTGGACTTCAAGTAGATATTGCTATCTTCGCTTGTTCTCTCAAATCCAATCTTCACAAGATGGGAGTGCAGGTGTTCATACCATGCTCTAGGTGCTTGCTTTAGACCATATAAGGCTTTGTGTAGCCTACACACCATGTCACTATCTTCAGATAGGGCAAACCCATCTGGTTGCTCTATATACACTTCCTCTTCAAGTACACCATTTAGGAATGTAGATTTTACATCCATTTGATATACTTTGAATCCTTTAAAGGCTGCATATGCAAGAAGCATATGAACTCCTTCCAATCTAGCTATAGGAGCAAAGGTTTCTCCATAGTCTTCTCCTTATTCTTGGGCATATCCTTTGCACACCAGTCTGGCTTTGTTTCTAATCACTGTGCCATCCTCATTCAGCTTATTTCTGAAAACCCATTTGGTACCAATGACATTTTTATGCTCTGGTCTGGGTACCAAAGACCATGTACCATTTTTCTCTATCTAGTCAAATTCCTCTTCCATTGCCTTGATCCAGTCTTCATCTTTATGTGCCTCTTTGAATGATTTAGGCTCAAATTCAGAGATCATACATGAGTTTTCTCTGACCTTTCTTCTTGTGAGGATTCCTACATCCTTATCTCCTATGATCTACTTAGGATCATGATTCAGCTTGACATACCGAGGAATGGTCTTGATAGATTCCTCTTGTTTTTCTTCTTCATCCTCATCTCCATCAGGATCAGCATCTACATCTACCGGTGTAGGAACACTGTTACTGGTACTTGGTTGACTGACAATCGGTTCATTTACTGCTTGCTCACTGCCGGGTTCCTCAGTTTTCTCAGAGGTTTCATCAACTCTTACATTGATGCTTTCCATAATTCTTTGAGTCCTATTATTGAAACACTTGAGAGCTTTGCTCTTGGTGGAATACCCTAGGAATATTCCCTTATCACATTTCACATCAAATTTTCTCTGGTGTTCACTCCTCTTGATGTAACATTTGCTACCAAACACTCTAAAGTAGCTAACCATAGGTGTCTTACTGGTCCAATACTCATAAGGATTTTTATCCTTACCTTTCTTGATGAGTACCTGGTTCATTATGTAGACTGCAGTGCTCACCACTTCTCTCCAAAAGGTGTGGGCTACCTTTCCTTGAATCAACATAGTTCTAGCTGCTTCAACCGCAATTCGGTTATTCCTCTCTGCTAGGCCATTCTACTGTGGAGTCTAGGGGGCAGACAGTTGCCTCTTGATGCCATGTTCTTCATAGTACTTGTTGAATTCACCGAAAGTGAATTCCCCTCCTTGATCAGTTTTCAAGCACTTGATCCTTTTACCGCTTTCCTTCTCCACTGATGCTCTGAAAGCTTTGAAATTTACAAAAGTTTCAGACTTATCTTTCAAGAATGTGATCCACATCATTCTTGAGTAGTGATCAGTGAGAATCATGAAGTACCTATCACCCTACACACTCCTAGTTTTCATAGGACCACACAAATTAGTATGCACAAGATCAAGAAAATTGTCAGCAGTGAAAGGTTTACCTTTAAAGGTTGAGGAAGACATTTTCCCCAATTGACACTCTCTGCACAAGGTATTATCTAGTTTGCTTAGCACCGAAAACCCTCTAACTTCCTTGATCTTACTGGCCTTCACAATGTTATCAAAGTTTACATGGCAGAGTCTCCTATGCCATATCCAGCTATCATCAAATTTAGCCATACGACATGTACTTATATTTGCATTCAGCTGAAATAGGTTACCTTTGGTTTGCATGCCGGTGGCCACCAATTCACCATTCTTTCCTTTGATTCTGGACACTCCATTCTTGAATTATAGAGTGAGACCACTGTCATTCAGCTAGGCAACACTCAGAAGGTTGTGTCTGAGACCATCAACCCAATACACATTGTCAACACTACTCTTTCCATTCAGAGAGATGGACCCTTTGCCTTTGACCATATATGGTTCATCATTACCAAAGTGAACCACACCACCATCATACTCTTCCAAGGATAGAAACTTGCTCCGGTCACCAGTCATATGGTGAGAACAACCACTGTCAATAATCCACTCATTGGAATTATCAAACCGGGAGACAAGAGCCTTCTTGTCTGACACATCTTCCTTGACAGTAACAAACACAATATCTTCATTTTCTTCATCTTCTGATTCCTCATCTGTGACACCTTCATCAACTGCCACAAAATAGTTTCTCCGGTTTCCTCCTTTGAATTCTTGAACCTTTCCGGTTTGTCCTTGTTGTCACCATTAGGATAGTTTACAACAATATGTCCTATCTGGTTACAAGAAAAGAATTTCAAAGGGAGCTTACCTCTATATTTTCCGGTTCCTTTAGGAAGTTTCCTGGCAAGAAGAGCTTCAAATGCCATCAAAATCTCCTCATCATCCATTTCTCTTCTCTGTCTTGGTTCACCACTAGTGCTAGCTTCTTTTCCTTTTCTGGATGGTACAATAGAAGCTTTAAAAGCTGATTCAGTCTTTTGAACATTGTCATCAAAACTATTTAGCTCATAGGCTGTCAACTTTGCAATGATGGAGTCTAGGGATACCTTAGTCTTGTCTATTGATCTCAACTCCTGAATAGCAGCAACCCTTATTGCATAGACTAGTAATAATGATCTCAAGACTTTGCTTACCATAGTGGAATCTTCCATTTTACCACCTGCACTCTTGATATCTCCAACGATGGTTTTGATTCTTATTCCATACTGTTGAATGGTCTCACCTTCAACCATCCACATGTCTTCAAATTTCCCTCTAAGGCTTTCTTCCTTAGCTTGTTTTACATGCTCATCACCGCCATAGATATTTTCAAGAGTATCCCATACCTCTTTGGGATTTACCTTATCTTGGACATCAATAAACTCAATGTCAGATAAACTACTAATTAGGGCTTCCATGACTTGCCCATTCTCCTACATCTCTCTCTTTTGGTCATCGATGAGAGTACCTATAGGAGCAACATAGGCATTCTCAACATAACTCCACTGTTGAACACCCATGCTTTTGATGTATATCTTCATTCTATCTTTCCATATACTGAAATTTTCTCTGTTGAACTTTGGACCTTCCCTCTTCATCATTAGACTGGGATCTTTACCTCAAGCAGTTAAGCTTATAACACAGAGGACCTGGAGGACACTCTAATACCAATTGATAACTCAATGATGAATGTATAGTACCAAACTGGTACTGAGAGGGGGGGAATGAATCAGTATAGACAAAAACACAATCCTAAACTGGTTTGTCAATAGACACTGTGCTTAGGCAGACAAACAGTAACACCGGTCTTGAACAGAGTACAACCGACAAAACCCAGAGTAACTGAGACAAGATAAACCGGTTGACACTTATCTTCTCATAAAATCTAATACTTCATTTTCATTTCACCCTAGTGTATGAACAGGTAATCTACCATCAAAGATATATATATATATATATATATATATATATATATATATATATATATATATATATATATATATATATATATATATATATATATATATATATATATATATATATATATATATATATATATATATATAATATATATATATATATATATATATATATATATATATATAATATATATATATATATATATATATATATATATATATATATATATATATATAATATATATATATATATATATATATATATATATATATATATATATATATTATAAACAGCTAGATCAACATGATTCACTACTTGATAGAAAACAACATATCATCACATGAAAAAGACATCACATATGACACACATATTTTTCACATGGAAACCCAACTGGGAAAAACCACGGTGGGGATGAATACCCACAAGCTTGTTTTTGAACTCTTTAGAAGTCCGCTCTATTAGGAGCCTTGTCTGGTTAAAGACTGATACAATAGGTTTTGTTAGGAACCGATCCTGTTAGGGATCACCCGGTTAAGGGATGGCTAGAATACCTGGTTAAGGGTTAAACCCTATAAAAGGTTACCTTGTTAGAGGATTTCAAGAACTCAATGGTTTTGAGTCACCCTGTTAAAGGATTTACAACAAACTGGTTAAAGCTACCCTGTTAAGGGATTTCCCAACTGTTGAGGTGGTTAGAGATCAACAGGTATTACAATGATCTGGTAACAACACTCAATGCTAATGTAGATCCGCTTTAGCTACTCTTCACCTTTTGCACTTACACTCTACAGGTATCACTTCTCTCCTCTGGTCTGGCAAGAATCATGTATCTCTTCTCTTGGATACACACACACAACTTTTTCCAGCAACCTCAGAAAGAAACACAACATCAACCTTATAGGAAACAAATAGGTCGGTAGCATAAACCCTAAACCCTAAACCTATTAGGTTAAGGAATTCAAACGGTTCAATCCAATCCGTTGAGCATATTGCATTAAATGCAATAGTCTTGATCCAATCTCAAGACATTCTCCATCGTTCGTTTTCTACTGATTTCATGGCAGCTGATAACCCAACATGCGTTATCACCGTTTACAGGCTTCGCACATTCCCGAGGTAGATGGGAACAACCTCCTTCATGCAAGATCCTTCACGCGCACAAGGCTGACGTGGCAACATGATTTGTTCTTCATTACAATGCTAACTCATCACACAAAGTCACTGGTTGAGCCACATAGGCTTGAAGCACTTCAACCGAAAACCTTGAAGTTGAGACTACCAACTGGTAGTCATACAAAGCTTCCATGTGCCGGTTCCCATAACCACATGCCGGTTCACCTTAAACAAACACATCGCTTCACTTTGGCACAAATGCCGGTTAACAGTGTTATATTGGTTCTCTTCTCTTTAGCATATTGACATCAATGACAACATACAATGTCATTATGTCCTCATACCGGTTCACATAATGCCAACAAAGAAGGTCATCCTATAGCATTCTTTTCAGATAAATTGAATGAAGCCAAGCAAATATACTCCACATATCATTTGGAGTTGTATGCCATGGTGCAAGCATTGAAGAAGTGGCTTCATCACTTGCTACCCAAAGAGTTTGTAGTTTATACTGACAACCATGCCCTTAGTTTCCTTAATGGGCAAGAGAAATTGAATCGAAGACTCCTAAAGTGGGTTGAATACTTACAATCCTACACCTTCACTATCAAGCACAAAAAGGGCACTGCAAACATGGTAGTTGATGCATTAAGTAGGAGAGTCATGACTATGTAGGAGATACAATTGCAAAGTGTGGGGTTGAATGAGTTAAAAGAACTCTATAAGGATGATAAAGACTTTGTAGAGATATATGTTGTTTGTTCTGATTTTTCTAACACCTCACATGTTACTTACTTAGAGTATATGATACAAAAGGGTTTGTTGTTCAAAGGATACCTTCTTTGCATTCCCCAAAGCTCTATGAGACAAAACATTATCCAAGAAAAACATCAAGGAGGTCTAGGAGGTCATTTTGGCATAGATAAAACTATGGAGTAGGTTAGTAGGTTTTACCGTTGGCCCAAGTTGCAATCAGAAGTGAGAAGGTTTGTATAACAATGTGCAATTTTCCAAAGAGAAAAAGTTTCATCAAGTAATGCAGGTTTGTACCAACACTAATACATTTGGTCTATAATTTCAACAGAGGTTTTCGATGGAGAAGGTATATTGTGACCAATTTTTTTTTTTTTTTTTAAGAAATGCCTGAATTCGTCAGAATTCCGATGGTAATTTCACATTTGGTTTCGACAGAGAAGGCATTAGCAATGATTTTTTTTTCAAAAAACATGCCTGCGTTCGTTAAAATTTCGACGACAACGGGAATTATACTTTAAAAAAACAAAAGAGGACAAGTCATTAGTGCATTTGCAATCCCATACAGGTTTCCACATCGAGCTCAACCCCTGGCAAGATCAAATGACACACTCACCATTCGAGGTACTTTTGCACACTCACCATTCGAGGTAGAATCTTCACCTTCATTTTGGATTTGCATAATATGAGGAATTTCTGAATCTTCACCTTCATTCATTGAATCTTCGAATTTGCATAATATTTGCATGAGGAATTTTGGATTTGCATAATATTTGCATAATATGAGGAATTTCTTGGGTATAATCTTCACCATTCAAGGTAGCTCAATCTTCACCTTCATTCATTTATTTGCATATATGAGGAATTGCTTGCCTCCCACCCATTGCTTGAGCTATCCACTGCGTTTCACAACTACCCGTGCTTTGTCGTTCCTAGGTCAACATCATCAAAAGTCTTTTAATGTTTTCCCCATACCTCGGTTGTCGAAGTTTAGTCTTCCCCTTTCGCCACCATAAATTCTATATGGCCTGGAGGGCAATCAACCTCTCTTTCTCTTTTCTCTCTCTCCCACCCTGCCCCTACCATGGCACTAGGATGTATACACAGCAAAGAATGAGCTAACCAGTTAAAGGATCAACATTTTATGGGTAGCATTGATGAGTTTCCAGTTCTCATTAGAAGATAGAGTAGGAGAGGCTATTGTCAAACTATTTTTGTAGTTATCAACCACACCCCCTCTAACAGTGAAGTAGTTCCGTATAGTTACTTAAATTTTTCATGTTTTATGTTAAGGTTTTTAGTTGGAAAACCATCTTCCTTTTCTACTATTTTTTTTGTCTATTGTGTTTCCTTTCACATTTATAAATGTGTGTGAGATTCATCTAGAACCAGTTCTATGGAGGTATCTAGCAGAGGAAGCTTCATAACATTACAGTTTGTGTTAATATGTTCCAAACATAAATGTAAATAAAAAATTGACAAATATACCTCAATTTTGAAATACTTTAATGTTTCTAGAACATGTTAGTGTATGCTTTCATCATGGAAAAACATAATGTATTTGATCATAACTGATGTAACAAAGTTGTATCTTTGAATGCCTTGTTCCTTGATTATAGATTTATGCTCAATTGATTTGAATTGCTTGATTGAAAAATTGGTAGATGTGGGTTGGAGTTGATAGGGGTTTCAAATGAGAAATAGACTTGTATCTATATGCATCTTGAACCTTTTCAAATTGAACTTTTGGAAAAGTCCAAATTTGGAGAGGAAATTCCTACTATTTGTGAATCCAATATTTATCTTTCAAATTTTAGGTCCAATTTCCATGAATAAGGGTTCCCAAGACACTAGTCCTAGAAAATTGAGCCATGAGGAACATCATGAATAAGGGAATGAACCAAATTTATGGAAACATTCCCAAAACTAAGTACAATTAGGCATAAATAAGGCACAACCACTAAAGTGAGTCCAAACCTAGTGTATATTTATAAAGAAATACAACTTCTGATGCAATATTTTGCCCCCTCTTAGCAAGAGTATGAAATTATGATCATGTACTCTTGGGAAAATATGGAGAAACCAAATATTCTTTCACCAATATATTGAAGAGTCAAGATAACTACAATTTTGGAAAGGTGGTAGCTCCCAAGACTTATGATATTGTCAATCTACAATATTGAGATTAAAGGGAAGTACAAAGTGAGTAATATGAGTAACATTGGTAACACACATGGAGCATGCAAAACACAAAGTTATGGCATTTAGAACTAGTAAGATTCATATATTCTCACTAGGAAGCATATAAAAAAGACAAGGCATAGATCTAGGACTAGTAAGATCCTTATATAGTTACTAGGAGCCATGTTAGAGACACATAAAAGCATGATACACAAGTTAGTAAGATCCTCTAATACTTAGTCATAGATCCCATTCTAACAACAAATAGAAGGTCATATCTTGGTAACCTAAATAGTCCATGAGTAGTAGCTCAAAATGTTATCAAAGCTAGGTTAGGTTAGGAGCCCCAAGAACCTATAATGTGTCTTATAATGGGTGTTGAAAATAATCTACACTCAAGCCAACAATGGAATGGTAAGAAAGGGGGTAGTAGCTCAGTGGCAGAGAAACTTATTAACAAATAGAATGCCTTAAGTTGGATTCTTAGCTATTTTATGAGTATTAGCTTAACATTTTCATGCGTAAATAACATCTTCTCCCACCTCTACCATAGATCCAACTTCCACCATTTCTCCTTCCACAACCTCTAGTCACCTTCATGTACCAAAGCCACTAGTGCCACACCTTTAGTACTTACATCCTTCACTTATCATCTATCATATGGCCTATTTATCAAATTTATTTCTTCTACATGTAAAAGCCATATGCACAAGATGGAATGAAAATTGGTAGATGTAAAAGCCACATTCCACAACCTTTGCTAATATCCTTTCTGCTAGTGCCAAAATGTGACATTTGTAATAGGATGCGACATCCATCAAAGAATAATAGAGATGATATTTCTAACAAGATGGTAGATCAAACAATGTAGGAAAGCATCGATTAAAAATAAATACAAGATTGCAATTTATAGAGTTTAGTAAAAGGGACAACGAACAAACATAACAATACTTTGGAAGGCTACAGAGATGGTGCATGGCACAATATAGAGACAGGCTATGCAAGAAACAAGAATAGAAAAGAAAATAAATATAATTGCCATAAATATAACTGTCATGTGTTTGATCAAATCAATAACTATCTAAAAAATTGAAATGCTAGGGAGAGACATTAAATGTGTAAGAGGATTGATGTGCATGGAGATTGTTAATTGCATATTTGAATAAATATTTTATTGTAATCTTTATTTCAGTTCAATTTGTGTGCAAGCTTTACCCTCTTTGGAAGCTGCCATACCATTCAACTATTCATGTATTGGGACCTAATTGTGAATGTTTGAGGTCCATTGAGAAAAAAGTTGTCATATTGCCATGACAATTTTTTCATTTCTTGTAGAAAATTCTTAAAAATATGGTTGGAAAGTTATTTTATGGTGGTTTGAGGTTTTAACCGACTTGGATGGGAATAAATAGGCCTTTGGCATGCCATCCAAGAGTTTTTCTTAATGAAATTGGGGTTTTATGTGCATTTTTCGACGTTTCGGTCTGATTCTCTTCATTTTTCAATGTGAAAATCATCATAATTTGATGGGAAGTCACTTGGATGTGGTAGAGAAGTGAGTTAACTTCATTTTGTCTTTTTGTGGCATTGAATTTCATTGTGTTTTAAAGAAGATATCATAGATTTTCCAAAAAATGTCAAAACCTTGCCTAGTGTTTACCGAGAGGAGTAAATAATGTATAGTTTGGTCTCCCATGCATATAAATTAACCCAAATGTGTGGGAAGAACTTTTTTCATTCTATGTATCATATTATGTTGTGTGCAAGGCTCCAAATTTGATTTGGTACGTGTTTGGGCATGAGGATAGTTTGATATCTCTATGTATCAGACAGTAAAAGGTAGTAAGAGTGAAGAATTTGGTGGGAAGACCAAGCAATTGGTATTTTGAAGTGGTTGATGATAGAGAGAGGGGCGAGGGGACCCTATGCAACCTTTGGAAGGGTTTTTTGATTAAAACCAAATGAAATAGACTAAATTTTTATGACTGTCCTAAGGGTACTAATTATCATAGTCATAGTTTTACTAGTGATATTGTTTTTGTTTTGACAGATTTGTGTTTGTAAACCCAAGTGTGGACATGTAATGGAGTCATGAGATGGCTTAAGACTACATCAATACTTAACAACAACATAGTTTGTAGGCACATAAAATATGAAAGGACTACATATTGGAAGGCGCGTGTGATGATTCCATGAAAGGTTTGATATCCCTATGTATCAGACTGAGAAAACCAATGAAAGACAAAAAAATGCATTGAGAAGGCAAAAGGTTGAATTGCCTAATGTTTGGTGTTGAAGTGATGTGTGGGGACCCTGCCAAGTCAAATACTTTGTTGTAGTTTCAAAGGGTGGAAAAAGAATAAGAATTTTATTTACCATCCTAATAGACCATCCATCATAACAATGATTACCAATGATGTGTGTGTTGCAAACAAAGTTATAGAGGAAGGCTCTTTCTATTGTAATACCAAGTGAGTGTTCATAGACATTGTGTAGGGTCCTCCAAGCCTAGAGTAAGGAGTTTGAAGCCTAGATACATTAATTTGGCCTTGTGGCCACCAATGAGCGATTGACCCAATAGGAGAAGTCTTGAGACTGACAATTTTGGAAGTGTGGCATTGTTGAGAGCCAACACTTATGTGTGAACCCCGTCTTCATGTATTGTGATTAGTTGCCATATTAGTGTGTTTTGTTGAAGAAACATCATGTGAGAATTTTGATGCAGAGGCAAGGGTAGAACTTAGTATTTCATATTAGGACAACAACCACATTGATTAGGCAAGTTAGATAAGGTCTCTCCAATGTTTGGATACACAAGGGCAACATTAGTCATGTAAGTATGCATGAGCATGGGAATGGATAGTTTCTTTCCTTTTAGACTGTTTTGGACAGTATTGAGAGAATCCTATAAGGATGACTATCACCATACTCTCAATGACTTCACAACATTGATAATGAATTCATATTAGACACTCATGGATTACCCCAATTAGACATTAGTCAACTTAAGATATGATACAAAGATTGCATACCACAAAGCCATTAGATATGTTTTGAGATGAAAAAGAAGAGTTAAATGGTTTTGGTTCAATTTGCATAATTTCTATGTTCAAGTAATTTAATTTGGTATATTATACTGAAACATGATTTCATAACTAACATTTCAACTTCTATATAACTAGTTCTGTAGCTCGATTTTCTCGCCTGTGAAGAAAGACCATGTCAGACAATATCAATGAACAACAAAATAAGGAGACAATTGCTAGATTGTGGTCTAACTTGAAAAGAAAAGGTGATGGAAAATGTTATTGTCCCTACAAAATTTGTAAGGGGCTAAAGACTAGAAGACTTCTAACAAAACAACTAAGAAACATTGTAGACTGCATGGTCACATTGAAAGTGGACATGATTATCATCCATTGGTAAGTTTTTCATTATATCATTTTAACAATTTATATACATAAGAAATCACTTGATGATGAGATCATGATCATGGTTTATTTATGTTTATTAATTTTATATAGGTCGAGCACCCTAGAGCACATGATATGGATCAACAGAACCCGAAGAATATGGTTTTTGAAGTGGACGAACATGGAGGTGTGAATATCGAAGTTGAAGATAATGATCCAATGGAAGATGATGATCATGAGCCACAAAACACAATTGAAGATGATGGTACAAATACATTGATCCATGACACATTTAGTACTGGCACAACTGATCATGATGATGAAGATGACCTTGATGTTGTTAATGATGTCCCTCTACTTGAGAAGGCATCTGAGGCCCTTTAAGGCTCCCAAACAACTCTTCTCTCTGTTGTATTGTTGTTAGTGAACTTGAAGGTTATGAATGGTTTATCCAACATAAAAATCTCACATATGTTAAGGTATGTCATATATGTCATAATAAATGGTGAATCATGTTGTACCATTAATATTCTTTATATTAACAAATTATATTTTTTTGTTGTAGATTGATAGGTGAGTTTTTGTTACCACCATCAAATATTCTACCTCGCTCATATTGAGAATTATCTGCCATTATGAAAGATATTGGAATGGAGTATCAAGCAATAGATGCTTGTCCCAATGATCATATTGTATATCAAAAACAACATGAATTTCAAACTGAATGTCCTAAATGTCATATCAGTAGATATCGAATAGATCAAATAACAAAAAGGGTTCATCGCAAGGTTCTTCGCTATATTCCCATTATTCCACGTATGCAATGACTATTCAAGTGCACTAGCTTGGCACAATTTATGGATTACCATGCATGCAATAGAAGTCAAGATGGCATTATTCGAATGCCTATGGATGGTTCAACATTTATGGACATAGAGGAAAAGTGGCCACACTTTAAAGAAGAACCTCGTAATCTCAGGCTTTCATTGGCAGCGGATGGTGTCAATCCATTTGGAGAGATGAGACCTGTTTACTCAGTGTGGCCTATTTTTGTTATCAACAATAACATTCCTCCATGGATGTCAATAAAGAGGGAGCACATAATGTTGGCAATGATTGTTCCAGGTATTTTATCATTTAAATATAGTCATCTACATTTAATTATAAATATTGCAGTAAAATGGTCATAATAATTATGTAATGTTTTTGTTCATTCGATTAGGTAAGTACCAAGTTAAAGATATGAATGTATATATCGAGCCTCTTATCGACGATTTTCTGGGGTTATGGAATGGTGTCACTATGTATGACATCTCTAGACCAATAGGACAAAGGCAATTTCAATTCCATGCGATGCTTCTATGGACAATACACAATGCCCTAGGGCTAACACATTTTTGTGGTATGTTATAGTGTTCAAGTTGCGCGTGATAATTATAATTCAAAAAATTCACATATTTAATCTAATTATACATTATCTTGTAGGTCTTCAAACAAAGGGAAAATTTGCATGTCCAGTTTGTGGTCCAAAGATGAAATCTCATCATTCAAAAAGTTTAGGAAAGTAGGTGTTTGATGAGTATAGGCACTTTCTCCACAAAAATCACAAGTATCAAAATACTGAAAAACATCTTTTCAATGGGAAAGAAGAGAATAGATCAGAGCCATGAAGAATGACACCTGATCACTTGTGGAAGTTGGAATATGATAGAATTAATCGTCAAGGTAATGCCATTCCATCTAATGGTTTATGTCATAAAACATATTTTCTCATGTGTTTTGTTTACTGATGATGTGATTGATGATCGTGAAGTTTGTGAAGGTCATTAAGGGACTAAAAAGGTATCCTCGACAATTTAGTAGGTTGCCCTACTACAAGCAATTACAAATTGTGCATTTGTTTGATACTATGCATATTGGAAAGAATATAACAGAGACATTATGGAAAATATTGGATGGAAGGCATGACAAAGAAAAAATTGTCAAAATTTGTAGTGACATTCAGGATTCCAATCATGCAATGAAAAATGTCATTCAATCAAATAGCCATGGAGACCAGATTAACATAAGTGAGCTTCCTTGGTTATTAATGGACCAACAAAGTAATGCTATAAAAGAAGTCATATGAAAAATTCGATTTCCCACAAGATTTGCTACGAACATAAAAATCTCATATCAAAGAAAAGTGAATTTGGGCCAGGGATAAAAATGCATGATTGGCATACCTTCATTAAGGTAATTCATGTTCTTGTGTTTTTACTGTATATTTAAGTACTGCGCATGTAATTTTCATTGTATTATGTTAAAAATAAATAAAAAGATTTTTTTAATTGTTGCAGTATGTTCTACCTCTATCTCTCCCAGACTACTTCGACAATAATATCAAGAAAGTCATATATGATCTTGGAAAATACATGAGGTAAGTAGTGATATTTGTTCAATTCGTTGTATAGATGTTATATTTGCGATTTGTTTTACTTGTTATGTAATATATTTTTTTGCGTCTTGAATATCTTGTAGGTGGTTGTCATGTAAAGAAATCCATAAAGAAGATATTAAATATTGGAAGAGAAAAATTCCTCATCTAATGTGTGAAATGCAAAAGTGTCTACCTTCAACTTTTTTCAATGCACAAGAACACTACCTCATACACCAAGTTGAGGAGATTGAATTGTGTGGACCTGTATACACTAGGTCAATGTGGATGGTTGAGAGGAACTTGAAATTTTTGAAGGCTTTGGTTCGACAAAGAGCACATCCTGAGGGTTCTATGGTGGAGGTATATATGGTATGCCAGACTATGGTGTACATTTATGAATATCTTCCTAAGTTTGCAGCAAAGATCCACATGGATCGCATTTGGGATCCCAACCCCATTAACAAATTTGAAGGGGAGTACTTGACAGGGAAAGGTAGATTGAGGAAAGTGAGAGGTAATTATAAGATGTTATTGTAGTTAATTAATTCTTAATCTTCAAAATAAATCAGTTGTAAGACGTCTATTTATTTTTTGTATAGTTGGTCGAGAGTGGGATGCACTACATTTGTATATTGCAAACAATCTTGATTGGATGATGGTATGGATTGAATGTTGTCAACATTCTGGTCACACATTAACATGGGAAGGTGTGGCTTCATTGGTTAAAGAAGCTCATCATAATGGAGATTCCAATGTTACACAAAGGGAAATTGATTTAGCATATGGTTTAAGAGATAAACAAGTACGTATAAATTTATTAATCACCCATATGTTTATCAACTCACAATGCAATAATTTTTACATGTTTGACATATCGCAGGTCAAACACCACAACACTATGTGCTGTAATGGTCATAAATTTTGCATCAAAAAGTTGGTTGACACAAAGAAAACTTGTCATTCTAGCATCACTGTAGTCTTTGAGGTGACAAATATTTCATCGAGAAATGACATACATCCTCAAGAGTCACAAAATCGATACTATGGCATTTTGGATGATATACTTGAGTGCGACTTTAATTCCTTCAAATTAGTTTTGTTCGTTGTCAAATGGTACAGGTTACGATTGAATAAAAATGATCCTGATAGAACTGTTAATCCTGATAGAATTATTATTGAACATGATAATGGTTTTACAATGGTTAATACAACATCATTTGAACTAGCTGGGGATGAGCCCTATGTTCTTTCAAGCCAATGTGAGAAGGTATTTTACTTAGAGGTTCCACATAAACTGGGTTGGTCATATGTTGTTAGACATGATCCAAGAGGAAGGCCAATAAAGTATAATGTGATGGAAGAAGAAGATACCGAAGAAGTAGAAGATGAAGTAGATGATGATCACGATCGACAGTTTCTCGATGATGATGAAGAAGAAGAAGCTGATGATTATGATGATGGTGATGGTGATGGTGATGGTGATGGTGATGGTGATGGTGATGGTGATGGTGATGGTGATGGTGATGGTGATGGTGATGGTGATGGCAATGATGAAGACGACGATGATGGTGGTGGTAGTGGTGGTGGTGGTGGTGATGATGATGATGATGATGATGATGATGATGATGATGATGATGATGATGATGATGATGATTATGATGATGATGACGATGGTCATGATGATGAATGAAATGTATGAGGTATGCGATTAGTATATTATCTATTTAATATTGATTTCTTGATAGAATTGTTTTTGACTTATATGGTTACATAATTAATTCATTATGTTTTGAATTCTAATGCCATTACATAATTAATTAATGATGCACCTTTTAATAGGCACATGGAGATAGGGAGAGTGACTATTTATGTGATATTTTTTAAACTTTGTGTTTATTTATGGAATTTGGATTGTTTATTAGCTATGTGATGGATGTTGATTTAAAATACATATGTGATGGATTACATGTTTATGATGATACATGTGACATTTTTTGAACTTTGTGTTTATTTATAGAATGTGGATTGTTTATTACCTATGTGATGGATGGTGATTTATGATACATATGTGATGGATTACATGTTTATGATGACACATATGTGATGCTAATTATGATGTTCAATTACATATATGATGATACATCATGTGATGCTTATGATGCTTATCATACATATGTATTTATTATTTATCAACTTACAAATGTAATGCTTATGATGCTCAATTGATGGTGTTGATTTTATGTATAGTCCCTGTGTGATGTTGTAACCCTTGGTGGGAACAGGTCGTTGACTACAGACATCATTAACCATTTAGTTGAGGATCCTGCATAGTCTACATAAAGTAAAGGTAAGGAATTAAAAAATTTACAATGATTTTGATGACATCATCTTTTTATTATTTAATACTCTTTTTGTCTTCAAATTTCATGTTGTTCATGTTGTGTACTATGTAATTTTTAGCTAACATAAGATAATTGATTTACATGTGTAGGAACCTGAACCCCTTTGACAAGGATCCTGCACAGTCTCATGGATCAACAAGTATAACTAGTTAATACACCCTATAGAAATAGTTTATTTTTTACTTGGAAAACAAACTTCCTCAGTTTTTCAAACCTTGACATTAGCAACAAATCTAATACAGTTATCAACACTTGAGGCCCTAGTTGGATTTATTCAAATTTTAATCCCAACATCAACTTTAGGGCCAACTTCTTCATCAACATTACTGTCATTTGCAAAATTTCTCTCTCATTACCAACTAACTCTCTCATTTGATGGAGTGCAGGTACCACCAAATAGGTATTTGTCTGATGTGTCCTCCTCGAGTGAGGGAAATGCAGAAATAGAAAACAAAAGTGAGACATGTAGTAGGTCTACAATAGGGAGATCAACTAGAGGTCAAAAGATTAGAAGAAAATTCAATAAATGCATAAAATTTTTCCTTGCTCAAGGGGGTTCATGTTCTTATGATGATGAGACCAAAGGTGACATTGAGGTGCCATTGAGGTAAACACATCTAAAAAATCAATGGGTATCCAAGGAACTTCCTCCAATAAACACCAATTTTTGTGTTAACGATAGGATATATTGCATAGCACCTTCGTCATTAATGGTTTCGGCCTATTTTCCATGGATGATATAAAGGTCTGTTACAACAAAGTTGTTGAACTGATGGAGTTTGTCAGACCTTGTTACAATTACAATAATTGGATGTAGATTGTTTGATATAAAAAAAGTATGCGTAGGTATGCACTGTCAGCAAATTATATACAACAAAAAGATAATGATCAAAGTAAATGAGTGGTTGTATACATTGATGGAAGGCCAAGAGCAACAGGGAATATTGCAGGTTTTATAAATATTACATGACCTGGGTCAACTAATAAACAACCCAATTGCATATTTGAGGTGTGCAAGGGAAATCATGTATTCGTATGTGCGATAAAATCAATAAGTGCAGGCAAAGAGCTTCTAATCGATTACAGGTTTGAATCGTATAGATACAAACAAAGTTAATATCATGGGGGTGGTACGTACTATATACCATTTAAATTAACCAACCTCCAATTAATGACTCCAATATACCATTTTATTATGAAGTTTTTTTGCTAAGTCTATTGGTTTAATTTCGCTAACGTTTTTATATTTTTTCTTTGTCACAGGGCAACATGGATCCATCACATAGCGTAGACAGGGATGTAGGTCATGACACTTCTATCGAGTAGGTAAACCTCATTGTAATTGTACAAATTAGATAGAAGCAAACTATTACATTATTATGTTCCTTTTTTGAGTATTTTAGACTAATTTTGTAATTGTTAATGATATTCTTGACACAGACGGATGTTCAGGGAAAGGGAAAGGGAGTTATAGTACCTGAGCACCTCTCTAGGGATGTGGACTCAATAGGATTAAGCGATGATGACCCTAGAAATTCCACACACCCTATGGAATCGATAAAAAAGCCTCTTGGAAAAATTAGTAGAGAGATTGTTTCTTTGGCATTCGTGTATCCTCAGACTGATGAGATACAAGAGAGGGTGCAAGTATTGATTCAGATAATAGAAAACTTGCAAGTAAGTAGTAATGAAAGCTTTAATTATAACAAAAGTTCAATAATGGTTTATATTTTATTCTCTTTTATGTCATTAACTAAAATGTGTACATGTTGTTTTTTACAACAATTTATGCGCCCTCATGAATCTGGTGGCCATGATCAGGGTGTTGCAGGTACTTCAGGTGATGACGATTTTCTTGGCTTATCACTTTGAGTACCCAAAATACATCATACTTGATACTATCAATGTTCATAATAAAGGTTCATCCTTGTTTTCAATTCTTGCACTTTTCATATATTTAATGTTTGATATATTTAATGTATTATTCTTCAGGTGCTGCCAATGTTCATGTGCAAATGTTGTCGACACCCCATCAGAGGTTAGCCCCACTTGTATTGCCGATTGCAATTTCAACAACACATAGCATGCAGTCATCCTCTACTACACTTCATATTGGCCCGCCCACTGTTGGTAGATCCCTCTTTTGCTCTATCTTCTGTTATGTGTTTATTTCCCTTCAAGCATTCTTTCTTGGGGGCATTTCACAGTGGATTCATTTTCTACAACAAGAGATGCACATGAGGATGCACTAGAGGTGACTACTGCTGATAACATACTATCATTTCCTGGATCTTCTTGTATTACTAGTATAGGAACGTTGCAGGCCACATTGGTGGTGAGCGACGAAGAAATGATTCCCTTTAAGATACAAAAGTTTCCAGGTACTTTAAAATTATTATTATATATAGTTTAATTGTAATTTACTTTCTGATCACTCGTTTTGGACTAATGATCCCATGATTTTTTTTGTAGGAAATGATATTTCTTGTAAACATCTTAGTGACATTGCATTGCAGATATTTGGGCCCACCACACGTAAAAGGTGGTACATCATATGTGAACTAACCCTAATCTACTATTTTGATTTCATATCATTGCTGGAATAGTTTTCCTTTGATCCATTTCTTGAACTATAATAAATGTAGCTTCAGTTCATTTCCTGAATCTAACAGGTTTTTTATTTATTTAAAAGGTAGAATGACCAAGAAAAAGGGTTAAAAGATGAAATGACAAACCATATGGTTGAGTGGTTTGGAAATGACATCTTTGACAAAACCAAGCTCCTTGAAAAAGTTGGCACATATCTAAAGTATGTGAGGAAACAATACAAGACCCATTTAGAGAAGAACCTAAAGTATGAGCCTCCCCCCATGATTCCAGAGAGGGAGTGGAAGGACCTGATTTTGGATGCCAAGGAGAGAATTGAAAGGAAAAAAGGAAATACACCACCAGACGCCAAAAGAAGGTACGTGATACGATTAAGAATGTAATTATGTACTAATTAATTACTCTTTATATTTATATAATCTAACATATTTCAAACTTTTCATAGACTGAGTGACATGTCAAAGGCAACCAAGGCAAGACAAGAAAAGCATAGGCAACACAAACTCGGCTCTGGTGGTTATATGAAACTTGTTGCACGAATTGTAAGTATCTCATGTAAATGAAATATTGCATCAAAATATTTATAAATTGAAAACATTTTTTTTTATCAAACAATGCAAGAAAAATTCACGATACCAAGCAAAAATGTAGGGCTCTAAATTCAATAGAGCACCCACAGAAGATGACAAGAGAATTGCCTACCAACAAGGCTATACAGCCATGGCTGATTGGCTACGAGAATTGAGTGGGCATACACAATATTCTAGTGCATCCGTCACACAGGTAAATATGCTAAATGGAAATTGTTTCAAATTGAATACTTTACCAATAATCTAATTGATGTTGAGTTCCAACATAAAGTGTCTATATTTGTTTTAAATAAGAAATCAATGATAACAATGTACATGATATTGGAATGCAGCCTGCTAATTGTGAAACACCACCTGCACATGAAGGTTTGGATGTGCATTCGAGTAGTGGAGGTATTCATTTTCTATTCAAATTTATTTATGTAGTTATTAATACAATTAAACATCTTAATTTGTAATTAGAGTAGTAATTAATGTAACCTTTTTTGTTAATATTTTAGAGCATGTAGTCGGTGGTGACCAAGTGGAGCATGATCCGGGTACACAACATCAGGAATGTGATGTTCTCCAATCAGGTAAAGAGGACCACTGTTATTCCTTTTAACAAATATAATTGCAATTGGTGTTCAACTTAAATATAACCTTTATTATTTCAACTCTAGATGATCTAGAGGGTGTTCAACATGTTGAGGTTGAGGCTAGACAAAATGATGTGGCCCCATCAGGTAAAGAGTGCAACAGTTCTGTTCTCTAAATTAACGAAATACTTGTAAAAATAATAAAAAATGTTTTGAATTTAACCCATTTCTTTGTTATTGCAGAGGACACCCCTTCGCTTCAGTGTCCTCATCCTCAGTATAGGAATAGGCATACATCGAGATCACGAGCAGAGGGCGGAACAACTACAAAGGGGGGAAATGATGAAGAAACCGATGTTCCACTTAGTCTTTTCATAGCTTCAAAGAAAAAACAAAAATAGAAATGATTGTAATCTACCTTATTTGATAATGACTAATTTTTATGTGTTAATGAATGTAATTATGTGCTAATGAATGGTTATAAATTATATGTGTTAATTAATATTGATGAATGTTGCGTGTTAATTAATGTTAATCAATGTTATGTGTTAATGAACATTATGTGATATTAATGAATGAATGTTATATTTTATTAATGGTAGAAAGAAAGAATGAATGAATGTTATAAGATGTTAACGGGGAATTTAGAGTGATGTTAGGGGGGGGTGGAGGGGCCAAATGAGCTTCCACCTTCAAGTGGTTGGCCCTGTTAAGTAGATAATATTAAATTATTCTCAAAACCAAGCAAAGCTCAATAAGATAACACACTTTTCAATATTTCATTATGTTGCATAGTTAATCTTATTGAATAATGTACATTGAATCTTAATTGCACGGTCTAACAGAGCCAACACAAACAACAACACCACAAGTTGCTGGGTATAATGAACTCCCATATTGTCTTGTATGTATACTAACAATATGAGTTGCTTCTAGTGTTGATATCCATGGTGGGACTGCAAAAGTTATGAATATGCCTCATCCTTGTAAGTTTTTTTATTACTTGTCATTTTATTTAGCATTTTGTTACTTCATGAATGAGATGTTTTTCAGATGTCTATTACATGAATACCTCTCTATTGTATGCTTCATGATCGATGTGTCTTCAACATGTCTACTCCATGAGAAACTTTCTCATATATGCGTGTACCTTATGTGTATTTATGTTTTACTTCATGGTTTACATGTATGATTCATGCCTTGCATGTATTCATATGAATGGTTTGTGATTTACATAGCTCCTTCATGCCTTATGAGCATTACTTCATGCCTTGCAGTCTTCTCAAAATATTGCAAAATAATTCAATAAGAAAAAGAGTAGTAGAGGCTACATACCAAAATAAATTAGATCTCCCTCTTTATTTCCTCACTTTATTCCCTATTTTCTTCCTCCCTTCTTTATCACTTCCCTTTTTCTTTATTTTTCCTTGATATAACTAACCTTTTCTTCTTAATGTTCTTCATGAATCCAAAAACTTCTTTACACTCCCCACTTTACATCCATGGCAACTACCTCCATAAATTCACTTAGTGTGAAGTAATTATTCTCTTCTACCATGGCTTTCATATATCTTTCATATATCCTTTCATATATTACAATCCATATATATATCGAATTCATTCTAAGACTTTGAATATGCCTCTTCTACCTCATTATGTGACAACGAAATGCAAGGATTTAAGAGAAGCTTCAAATCATAATAGCCCTTAGCATTGGTTTAGAAAGAGTCTCATATTATGCCTCCTAGATTTGATGGCTTTGATCCTCATCACACTATTCAGCTTTGTCCTCCTCACTAGATTGTTTGCACTCGTGATGACAAAATTGTGAAGAGTATATTTTAACAATTTTTCTTTTTTTTTTCTCGCTTCTGATTCAACTCTTTATATGTCCTAAAATTGTATGAGCCTAATAGCTTCTACTCTTGTTGATATTTTGGTGGCTCTGAACAATGGCTCCTTCGAAGAAGTGTGATCCTTATAATTTTGGCCTTCCTTGTAATTTTGACCTTCCATGATGTGAAAAAGAGGTTATGCTATGAATAATGGTCCAGATGATTGAGTTATTTCTTATTATGTTGAGTATGAGTAAATTTGGGCTTCCTTGGCTATGGTCATTATTTTGTACTAACTATTATCATTTAGTGTGATTTGAGCATGGACTTCAAGTAATCAAGAGGGTGGAAACAATGTTCAAGTGTTAGGGGGTACACAGCCTTGACCAAGGGATGAAAGTATTGGGAAAGTACAAGTGATTCATGTGTAGATCAATGTATCATTCACCTATTAATTCCTAGCAACATTCTCAAATAAACAAGCAAAGCGGTATGTTGAGTGCATATATACATTTTATGTTGCCATGATATAAGTAAGATATCAAACATGTAACTTAGATTGATTTTCAATTTCATTTATAAATATTAGATCTTCCTTGTGGATTTTTGAATGCATAATGTCTCGTTGATTTCAATATCTTTATTGCAAGTACTCTTTTCAGCATGAAACTCCACTGATTGAGGTCTCTTACTAAATGCAAGACAGTTATCCTATCAATGATGATACATTTTGCATGCATTTTATGGGGAAATATTATTAATAGCTATGGTTGGGTTGTTCATTATTTTGTGAAAATATATACAAGTAGATTGGGACATTAGAGTTATAAACACCGTAAAGTGTGTTTGAGATCATTGTCCTAATTGTAACAGTCAACCACCATTGGCCCAAGGCCACACCAACACCATTGTGACACCAAGGTTTGTGCATACTGGTGTAAGGGCTACTCTTAGGACATTTCATTACCATTACATATCCACAACTTGTTTGAGTAGGCAGCATCACTAGTAAAACTGTGATTGTCACAATTGGTACCCTTAGGACAGTCATTACTATTTGTTCTATTGCACTTTTTAATGGCTTCTAAATGCTTCTATGGGGTGTGCAGGGGTCCCACATATCTCTTCCAACATTCCTTCCAAGGCACTTCACTCTCACCTATCTTATATTCCACTTTCTCTATGCTGCTATCCCAGAGGTCCGATACATGAAGAATATCAGACCAATCAATCAAATATAGAATGTGTCTGAGAGGTTTTGGAGACCTGCAAGAAAGAGAAATAAAAATACATATTTACAAGAGCCTTTCCAACTAGCGGTGTGAGTTTTTAACAGTGAAAAGGCCAAAAATACATTTTTTTCCCACTCATTGGAAACCCTAGTGAGTGTTTTGATAGTTTTTGGAAAAATGGTGATATCTTCTTCAAATTTCAATGGATCTCAATGCTACAAAAGATGAAATTAAGGTAATTAAATTCTCTACCATATCCAATCGACTTCTAATGAAAATATGATTAATTTCACAATTAAAAATAATGAGAATCAAACTGAAACGTTTTTGTATGAACAAAAATCTCCAACTTCATTTAGTAAAACTTTCAAAATTCAACAAGACAAACTTGGGTGGTGTGAAAAAGGCCTATTTATGCCCATCCAAGTGGGTTACAATCTCAAACTGCCAAAAACCAACCTCCCAACCAAATTTTAAAAAGTTGTCATGACAACAATGGCAACTTTTTACAATTTTTATAATTTTTGCCCAATGGACCTCAAACTTTCCCAATTAGGTCCAAATACATCATAATGATCTCAAATGGCCTTTTTTACATGAAATAACACAATAAAAACTAAAATCTCAAATTTTGACCATTTTGGCCAAACCTAGGTCCCTAGGGTGCTCCTGCACCATCAAACCATGTGAATATAATGAACAATAAAGACTTCTTTACAGTATTATATAATGAACAATAAATACTTCTTTACAATATTATATATTCATTATAGCTAATAATGCTTACTAGAAAAAAGAAAGATAAGAGTTTATATGTTGAACCGTTCTTAAATAGATATGGTTGCAAATTGCTTTGATATATTATGTATAACAGATTGCTATAACGTCCAAGGGGTTGAGCTTAACTGGTTAAAACACTAGGTTCTCACTGTGGAGACCCAAGTTCAATTCCCAATAGGGACATCTAAAGTGGAATTCTAAGTTGTGACTCTTGGCCTTCCATAGGATGAGGAAGGTCTTGGGTCAATAATAATAATAATAATAATAATAATTCAAAATATTGCGGCTATGGCCTATTACCTATCCAAAAAAAAACAAAAACAAAACAGATTGCTATAACCGAATTTTTGTGCTATACTCTTGGATCCAATACTCATGATTTTGGATTTTAGATAGCATGCCTCGCTATATTACTTTGGACTATAGGTGTAGATTCATTGTGGTGTATGCTAAAAGAATTCAAACAATTGTACATATTTTATGGGTAACTTCACTTAAGAAACTCATGTCTCATCTCAATTATGTTCAATTACATTGTCAATTTGAAGATTTGGTCAAGTTTGAGGTAGGAATTCAAATTCCTCCTTTGTTTTTCAATTGAATTGATTTTAGTTTGTTGCAAGTGAATTGTTGAGTGAATTAAAGCATTCTTCCAATTTAAATCTCTCCATATGGATGATTATATGATTTGTATGAGCCAAATTTGGAAATTGCGAGTATATATGAGGTTATTCTGTTCAATTCTATTTGGGATGTTGAAATGACAAATCAAGGGAGTATTGTATTGTTGAGTTGATTAGAATCAAAAGGCTATTCTTGCATTTTCATTTTATGCACTTTGAAATTTCAAGCTTTTTGAGGTCCATTAGTTAAGGGTGTTTGTCTTGGTCCCATAGACTATTTAGTCTCGTGGACATCATTAAAATATTTCATTCATTCATTCATCAATGGTAATTAGCCTCATGACTGGTTTTTGGTCCAAACTTGGGAATTATTGAAAAGTGGTATTTGATGATTTTGAGATGATATTCTATTATGGAATCATGATAACATATATGTGAATTTTGATAAGGGATCAATTGGGATCCGTTCTCTTGGTGTTGTGCCCAATTGAGTATGTCTTTCTTATGTATGAAAATGACATTTTGCAATTGAGACAATCTGATGTATTTGAGATGTCTTGCATTTAGATATGGCATGAGCTTAGTCCTAGAGTGAGTCTAGGGAGTGGCTCCCACTCGTGTCCCTCGTTTGAAAGTGGTAAGCTTGGCATTCATGTTTGGGGAGTTTTGTAATCAAGTGATAACATAACAATAGAATTGGGTTAAAACAAATAATAAGATAATTGGTTCCTTGAGCACGCCTTGAGTGCTATCACAACACCAAGGGTGTTTTGGGAAGGCATGCTCGCACATGGAGCGTTGGGACTTGTGCGAAGAGGCATGCCCACTCACACAAGGATTATGTGATTGTTGTTCTTGTTCACATTAGAGAATGCTTGGTTCCATATGATCCATCCCCAAGAGCACATACGATGAAAGGCATGCCCGCACATGGAGCTTTGGGACTTGTGCAAAGAGACATACCCACTCATGTAGCATAGGAATTGTGTGATCGTCGTTCTCATCCATATAAGAGAATGATTGGTTCCATATGGTGCATCCCCATGAGCACATACAATGAAAGGAAATCCCACACATGGAGTGTTGGGACTTGTGCGAAGAGACATGCCCACTCATGTAGCACAGGGATTGTGTGATAATTGTTCTCATTTGTAGGAGAGAATGCTTGGTGTTGTTCACCAAAAGTGATAACCCAAGTATAACTGCAAATGTATCTATGAGATAGCCAATCTCAATCAATGAAACACCTCAGGGCTTGGACAACATGACAAGGATATGAATCCTTCTACTCTTCAGGCTCTGCAAAACCTAGGTGGGTATACCATTGATGCATTTAATCAGACCTATTACACAAAAGACTACATCAATCAAAAGCAAATGGATCTCAAAAGGTTCAAAAACTAAGAGGTAATTGTAGATGGGTTAGATCCACACTTGCAATTCAACATTTTTGAATCATGAGATGGAGGGACACTTCCACATAACATAAACTATAAAAAGATATTCTGATTTTTTATTTTTAAATGGTGTTCTGACAACCTTTCAATATTATAAGAGACCAGTGCCTTATCCAGGCCATAGAGTCATGCATAAAACTAGATGAGAAATCTTAGATGCAAGTTCTTTTCAACATTAAATTTTCATGTATCAATGCCTTACATTAATACAATCCTCTGCTCTGTCACAAAACCGTACTTATATGTATATATCCAATATGTATCCAAAATCATTAATGCTGGGTTTTAGGATTTAAATCCTTCCTTGAAGAATACCCAAAAGACAACATTACACTCTTAGAGGAATCTAAAAGAGACAACTCAAATTATCCTTGATAATATGAAATTATATGAATCTGAGTACATTTTGGAGACAATTTCATGGAAACTTACACATGCCTTGCATATGTGTGAACCTGCAAATTGAAACTAAACCTACAGTAAAGACAACACTGAAAACATAGATGAACACACCGTCATTTGCATTGATAAAAGGATGCCATCACTGGAACCTACAATTTTGGATTTCTCCCTTGGAGAAAATCTCTCCAAAACTGGAACCCCTACAACTGAGAAGAATTTGGAATAAGAAGGAGAGGGAAGAGAATCAAATCTACAACTGAAGATTGCCATGTGTCTCCCCTCTAATTGAATTTTCTTCTCGTGGATACTACTTCCAAAATATCCCACATTCGTCAAAATTAACCTCATAATCAGATTCCTCATTCCGAGAGCTTTCCAAAAAATATATAACACTTTATACCTTGGCCAAAAATTGAGTCCTGGGCGAATTAATTCCCCAATGTGCACCATCATTTAAATTTTTCATTTATTAATATAGTTTAAACTATATAATAAACAATTTTAATTTTAATTTTTTGCCTTTGATGTGCTCTGATGCCTTGCCACGTGGCAGCCTCTGATTGGTCGATGGGGTTGACCGGACACCACCTGGGATGACACTTCATCACTGCCACATGTTTGCTTGCTCATCTGTCACTTGGCTGCCACGTGTATACCACCTCAGTGCCATGTCATCACCACTAGACTGCCACCTGTGCGCCAACTGTGTGCCATGTCACTGCCACCTCACCAGGGCCACCTGCTGGACCGCTGACTGTACCCACCACTTGGCTTTCGCAACTTCACGGGGTGTAACTCATGTGCATCTTCCTTTCATGAAATAGCGCGAGCCGTTGATCTCTCTTGAACTTGCTCACTCGTTAACTCGACCTTCCTCTGCAAAATTTTGCTTGTCTACCTCAAGAAGTGTGCTTACATGGGGTCCACCTGGTTGTCGCTCAGTCCTCTCCTATGTCACCTCGAGAAGTGTGCTTGTGCGTGGGCCCACCTTGGGCGCCCATAGGCACCATTCGTCAAAAGCCTTTATGGATTAGACATTATACATGCATGGAGCTTTGCTTATAAACATTTAAAAAATAACACTTCCTAGTGCATGTGGGATAATGCGATTAAGCCTGGAGCTGCACTTTTGGAGCTCCTTCCTTGGGTTTTAATGGCAATTTTTTTATTTGCCTGGAATTGAATGGCCCTTTCAACAATGCCATACTAGGAGGAGGCATCAAAATTGCTTAAAGGGGAGGATCGATGCTGTTGGTTTGCCTCTATTCTGCACCATACTCCATCACCAATGTCTATTAGCTTTGTCGTGATGTCTTTTACCTCTGCAACTCATGGCATTTGGAAGATGCTACAATCTCATGGCGTTTGGAGGAGATAACAGGGCTGTTGCATTCTTTTTTAAATTGAAAACCCCTCCTTCCCCCACATCACGTAGGAGGTTTGGCCTCTTGTTGCTATTGCTGCATTTCATTAAAATTCCAATGCCCAGCAAGCACTCTGGCATTTGTTTTATTTTCTTTTTTTTTAAATAACTCTTTTGAAACCCTCCCTGAAGATGCCATGTGAGACTCATGTTTCATTTTTATGCAAGTGAGAGAGGGGAAAATGGCTTTTAACAGCCAATTGCATTTGCTTGAATGTATTTTGGTTTGCTGCTATAACTGTTTCGCCATCCACCAGAGACTTCACGTGGGGGAGGAGAATGGCACAAAACATTGCCAGCATTCAAATTTGTTTGAATGTTTCCTTGTGGCTTTTCACCATGCCACACACAACAAGGAGAGAATGGGAGGGGAGAGTGCTGATATTTGGATTTCGTTGTTTCAAAGTGTATTCTTTAAAAGCCCCTTTCAAAGCCACAACTTGTGCAGAAGGAGGATGCTAGAGTTTAATGTGGCCTTCCAACACCACACTTCACTTCATATCTACAATTGTATTTAATTTAAACCTCCCCACTCTCCATGTAGAGGCATCACTTGGCTTGAGATTTAAAATGGATTCAGCCATGTCACATTGTGTAGAGAAATTGGTATTTGGTGTAAAATTTAATGCCTTTCCTCATCCACCAAGCACAAGGAGAAATTTGGCAAATGAAATGGAGATTCATGAAGTTTGGTTATACACCTGGCAAATACTATTGCTGGAGTTCCATTCGCTTGAGGTTTCAATGCTGCCCTACCATAGAACGTGAGGGAGAAGTATGCTGCACCTTGCCAATTGCATTTCACCTTGGAGTTTCAATGGCGTAACTTTCAGCACAGAGAGGATGCTTGGCAAAATCACGTGGAGTGTGGGATGCCCATTTGCATTTGTTGAGGACATTCTAATGTCTTTTCAACCTCCATGTTCCTCACACACAACAAGGAGGACATTAACAGAGTTCTGGAATTTGGAACTACACCTTGCAATTCAAATTCTGAAGTTTTTATTGCCAGCCAAAGGAATACCATAAAGTTCCATAAAAACTTCTCAGTTATATGCCCACATAATGAAATGAAATCATCTCTTAATAAACCAATTTGCCAATATGCATTTGAGCTAGTATTGATATGCATTACTCGCCATGGAATAAGAACATTTCACAATAAAATTTAATGCACAGGCATGAGCCAGGTCGGGCCCCAAAGTGGGTCCGACTAAAAAAAAATTCATTTTCAAGCAACTGGCCTCTGGAATGCTTCACTGACCTCAAACATACCTTTGGAAACGATCGGCATCATTTTCGGATCATTAACCCGCATTTTACAACCTTCAGGCAATTACGCCACAATTTTCGCATTTAATCGCGAAGAGGTAATTTTCAAACCTGTCAACACACCTTTCTGGAGCTCGCCATCTGACAAGCGTGTACTCTGATATACAAGGATGACTTCTACCAAATAGTTTCTGAAGACGAGTCTCGAGCGAAGAGATATTAATTTCTGAAAACGGCCAACTGGCTTTGTCGACACTGCGGACCTGATGAAGTCAATGTCCTGGCAACACATGATGCCTTTCTCAAAAATACCAAATGACCTCCGTAGGCCCTCAAATTTGGAACACAGGTACCTTTAAGTACATATTAAATCTTTGAATTCTCAATTCGATCACCAGAATGATAGGATGCAAACGGCGTGCACACAAAAATGGCTACATTAACTAATATAACACTGGAGTACGAATAACTGAATTTGATGGTAAAATGAGCTCTTTTGAAAACTGATCAAACGGATTGATAAAGGCTTGAAATTTGAAACGTAGCTCATCATTTATAATGACATCAACTTGGAAGAAACACTTTGGCATGATTCTTACTGAGGCAATTTTTACAATTGTGCAAAATAGGGCTCCGACTAGCTGTCGAAACAGGGACTTGCCAAAACACACAAACTGCAAATGGATTCGGCTTTGAAAACTGAGCAAATGGATTCGTCAAGACTTGAAATTTTGTAGGGTAACTCAATTTTATGCATATAATTGAATCCATTTTGAATTTATTCATGATGATCAATAGGGCAAAAGATGTAATCGCTCAAAGTAGGCTACTCAATAAAATCTGCATATGTGCCTAACATGCACTTCCAGCTCACCCCTCAAACTGGGTACCTCATAAACTTATCCAAATTGAATTCTAAAAGTTGCACATCACTGAATAGGCCAAATGAAAGGTGTAGGACATGAATCCCGAGCCTTACCCTCTGAAAATCAATAGGCTCCATTTTACCCCCTCTCAAACTAAGCCATTCAAACTGACTCATTTAGGTGCTTTTCTGACATGCAGAGAAATTTTTTGAAATGGGCCTCTAAACTTGCCTCAATTTTAATCAATCCCAACAGTGGCTCTAACTGGGGATGGTTGATTGCGAGATCAACACAAGAATCCGGATATCTTTGGTTAAGCAGACCACCCAAAAGACGGGTCATTCTTCTCTCAATTCTTCTCTTCTCATTTCAAAAAAAAGGGCTTCCTTATTCTACCCAAACAGCAAGACACTTTATTGAAAACCACACAACTGAAGCAAAGCGATTGTACAATAGATACAAACATGCTTAAAATTGAATCATACTGCTCCACTTACAAACATTTACCTCTATCAAAAATCTGATTTTCATCTCTTGGTATTATGATCCAAACAAAGGCACCTTTCAATAACAACTGAGCATAACTTTTATAATCCGCCTCTTTTGTCCCATTACTGAAACAACTAGTGTGCATAACTTTGGTTTGATTTTGAACTTTGTAACCACGCACTACTTCAACACAAGTAAAAATATGAGACAATTCACCATAGAGGCATTCCCACAAGCTGACATACCTTTCACTGTCCCACTCAACTCTATCATTTGCAAGGACATCATCATGCTAAACTTGAAAAATAAAACACTCATTTTCAACATTGTAATTCCTATCAGCATTCACCTTGTTATCATTTAAATCAATAGAATGAGGGACACTACTATCTGAATTATGCAAACAAGGAACATGAACATTACCATCCGGATGTGATACTTCACTATGTTGATCACACCTCGTACTATCCTTGCTTATCAAACTGAAAAACCTTTGCATTCTCAACATCCCCTTCGTGGAAAAGAATGCATACCTCTGGCTGAAGCAAATCCTTAGCTGAATCTTTTTCATCCAAACTTATATCCACCTGAAACACTTTCATTTGTGGTTTTAAATGATCATCACATAATCCATGCCTCTTACTTTCATCATGAAATAATTTTTTACAACCCATGCTATTGTTGTTCGGAATTCCATCAGTATTATGGACTGGTTCATCATTTACAACATCTGGCTGATCAGTTATTTCTTCATACAAAGGGTTAGAAACAAAATGAAGAACCCCCTCATGGACATTATGACACTGAAGTGGCTGGTCCATATCTATATCAGCATTGAATAGAACATTAGCAAAATTGCTAAAGACACCATCCATTCGATGATCACAATCATCTTCATCGGACAAAGAAGAAATCGAAACATGGCTGGAACAATCATCAGTTTTCCATGTTTCACATCCATTAGATTTCATCCTATTACTATCATTCTGAAAATCAAGATAGTCATACTTATCTTGCCATGACTGATCTTCTTCACCAATTGAACACTCGTCATCAGCCAAAGAATGAACATGAACATCATTGCCATTTACTTCATCAGATGAGTTTTCAGCATGTTCACTAAAATTTTCTGTCATAAAACCATCTGTTAGATCAACATGTTCATCAAGTATACAAGCATTCAATTCACAGTCCTTTTCTGAAGAATCCTCTTCACTATACTGCAGAAGGTCTTTATTAACAGCTCGAAGGCTCTCCAATATCTGAACTTTCTTATCCACAACTTCAAGAGCTTTTTTAAGTTCTGCAATCTTCTGGACTTGCATTTCACCTTTTTGTTCCATGTGAGATTCCATAGACTTTTGTCCATCCATGTGTGCTATATCTTCATTGTAGTTATGCATACCATCACAATTTTTTGAATTCACTTTGTGCATGACTTTCAAAATAGAAAGATCACCATCATGATTACAAGAAGTGAAATTTGAAGTGAAATCTGAAAATAGATTTACTTCATCCTCAACACAATTAAGATTATCAATATCTAAATGAGGATCAACTATTGTTTGCACTAAACAATTATGATTTTCATCATATGGCACATTTTCGCTTGCACAAACAGCAACACTTAGTAATCCCTCTGTATTTAGTATTTCAACATCAAATACATTAGCAACATGTAAAGATTGATGGTCATCACCATCATTATTTTCACCAATATTATCCTAGAGAGATGCATGATTCACTTGGTAATTAGCAGCCACATAATCAACATAACCGGCATACAAATCAAATGGTACATATCCCTTTATATCTGTCTCTGTATCAACATTTTCACAATTCTTCCCACTGATCATTCCATCACTACTGCGAGAGACAACCGGCATTAATGGCAAAGGCTCTTGACTCTCATTTAAATCTGAAACACATGCATCATAAAAGCCATTTGGAACTGCAAAGCTTGATGCACCTAGACAAGGAATGATTTGCTCAACTTCATATGGTATTCCACCATTGAAGGTGCTTTGGTATGAAACTACAACAGACAAAAAATTCTTGGCTATCCCGAATTTCAAATTGTTTTCAATGTCCCTAGCTGTGTTAAAAGCTTCATACAAAGTCTTAGGTTCTTTCTTTCTCAATAGGAAACCCATCTTCTTACCAAAAGCACTCATATAAATATCCAAACATACTATATCATCAAACTTATACTTTCTGGAAATTTTAGTCAATACTTGTGAAAATCTGATGTTAAATGTGGGTACCAATTCATCTTCCCTGATTTGTATATAAGTGAATTCTTTCAACAAGTCATAATCATTCACCTTCTCATCGAATTGATCCATGAAATTTGAAATCAATCCTTCCCATGAGGTAATAGAATTCACTGGCAAAAAAGAAAACCAATCTCTTGCATCTTCTTTCAATGACTGAACAAACAATTTCATGCATACATCTTCCTGACAAATTTCAAATTCTCCTATCAAATCTAAAAGTCTTTTAACATGTTGACATGTTGATTCTGATTTCTTCCCACTGAATATGGGCAAATAATTTCTAATTTCTGTGGGTATGGGATTTGGGTAACCCAGAATATCTCTGAAATTTAGAGCAGCATAATGGTTCATGATGAAACTTCTCCTATTATACGGTTGTGACATTTCACCAGGCATGGCTCTATGTGGAAATACACAAGACTGAAAAACTTCACTGCTCATTTTTCTTACTCCCACAAATGATTATATAACTTTGGATAAAGACCTCAAGCACATATCCTCATTCAAATCTATTCCTTAACATTACTTGACATAAATTTCTTCCACATTTGCATACTACGGAGGATAACATACACAGGATAGTTTAGCAACATAGATATGCAAATCAATTTTGAGATCCTCTCTTTCCCTCTAGGCTAGTGCTGTTCACTAAATGGGAAAATGACATTACACATTCAAACTTTCAGAAGAGATCTCTTGCATTTGAAACCTTTGAAAAATACCTGGAGATTTGCAGCTGTAAGACTTGTAGATCTGGAGATTTACTTCACACTTTAGCACTGTCTTTTACATCAGAGTCGACACCTCTTGCACAGAGGATATTTTGAATAGCAGAACGCCATCCAACACTTGTTCAATTCTTTGCTACTCCTTCTATCTCGCTGCAACCAACACTCTTTCAGGTTGCTTAATACTGGTATGAACCACAGAGTTATGTGTGACTGAAATCTTTTACTGCATCTTCTTTATAACACTTTTATGATGAAAGCACCATGTCTGAGCATCTAGTACTTAGATCCATCTGCATCTTAATATGATTCATAAGATTATCAACCAATCTTGTAAAAGTCTTGGAATACAAACTTCCTTCAAGCACTGGTACAGAGACTAGAGTTGCCACCCAATTATGACATTGGGGAGAATTCATAAACAGCTATAAGAACCTCTTACAACTCTGAACAATGTATATTCTCTCTGATTCTTCACAAGAAACTTTCTTTGATAGCAGACAATAACATTACAACCCAGAACATAATACTAAATCCCTCAACCATAAAAGACATTTTCAACTCTGTGCATTCTCAATAGGCAGACTCAATTATATTTGAAATAAAATTTTCAACTAGAGACTCTTCAAATGTCATATTCCCTAGCAGAGTCACCATTTTTGTTGTTCACCAAAAGTGATAACCCAAGTATACCTGCAAATCTATCTATGAGATAGCCAATCTCAATCAATGAAACACCTCAAGGCTTGGACAACATGACAAGGATATGAATCCTTCTACTCTTCAGGCTCTACAAAACCTAGGCGGGTATACCATTGATGCATTTAATCAGACCTATTACACACAAGACTGCATCAATCAAAAGCAGATGGATCTCAAAAGGTTCAAAAACTAAGAGGTAACTGTAGATGGGCTAGATCCACACTTGCAATTCAACATTTTTGAATCATGAGATGGAGGGACACTTCCACATAACATAAAATATAAAAAGATATTCTGATTTTTTATTTTTAAATGGTGTTCTGACAACCTTTCAATATTATAAGAGACCAGTGCCTTATCCAGGCCACAGAGTCATGCATAAAACTGGATGAGAAATCTCAGATGCAAGTTCTTTTCAACATTAAATTTTCATGTATCAATGCCTTACATTAATACAATCCTCTGCTTTGTCACAAAACCATACTTATATGTATATATCCAATATGTATCCAAAATCATTAATGCTGGGTTTTAGGATTTAAATCCTTCCTTGAAGAATACCCAAAAGACAACATTACACTCTTAGAGGAATCTAAAAGAGACAACTCAAATTATCCTTGATAATATGAAATTATATGAATCTGAGTACATTTTGGAGACAATTTCATGGAAACTTACACATGCCTTGCATATGTGTGAACCTGCAACCTGAAACTAAACCTACAGTAAAGACAACACTGAAAACATAGACGAACACAATGTCATTTGCATTGATAAAAGGATGCCATCACTGGAACCTGCAATTTCGGATTTCTCCCTTGGAGAAAATCTCTCCAAAACTGGAACCCCTACAACTAAGAAGAATTTGGAATAAGAAGGAGAGGGAAGAGAATCAAATCTACAACTGAAGATTGCCAAGTGTCTCCCCTCTAACTAAATTTTGTTCTCATGGATACTGCTTCCAAAATATCCCACATTCGTCAAAATTAACCTCATAATCAGATTCCTCATTCCGAGAGCTTTCCGAAAATATATAACACTTTATACCTTGGCCAAAAATTGAGTCCTGGGCGAATTAATTCCCCAATGTGCACCATCATTTAAATTTTTCATTTATTAATATAGTTTAAACTATATAATAAACAATTTTAATTTTAATTTTTTGCCTCTGATGTGCTCTGATGCCTTGCCACGTGCCGGCCTCTGATTGGTCGATGGGGTTGACCGGACACCACCTGGGATGACACTTCATCACTACCACATGTTCGCTTGCTCATCTGTCACTTGGCTGCCACGTGTATACCACCTCAGTGCCATGTCATCGCCACTGGACTGCCACCTATGTGCCAACTGTGTGCCACGTCACTGCCACCTCACCGGGCCCGCCTGCTGGACCGCTGACTGTACCCGCCACCTAGCTTTCGCAACTTCACGGGGTGTAACTCGCGTGCATCTTCCTTTCGCGAAATAGCACAAGCCGTTGATCTCTCTTGAACTTGCTCACTCGTTAACCCGGCCTTCCTCTGCAAAATTTCGCCTGTCTGCCTCGAGAAGCATGCCTGCATGGGGTCCACCTGGTCGTCACTCAGTCATCTCCTCTGTCGCCTCGGGAAGTGTGCTCATGTGTGGGCCCACCTTGGGAGCCCATAGGCACCATCCGTCAAAAGCATTTATGGCTTAAACATTATACATGCGTGGAGCTTTGCTTATAAACATTTAAAAAATAACACTTCCCAGTGCATGTGGGATAATGCGATTAAGCCTAGAGCTGCACTTTTGGAGCTCCTTCCCTGGGTTTTAATGGCAATTTTTTTATTTTCTTGGAATTCAATGGCCCTTTCAACAGCGCCATACTAGGAGGAGGCATCAAAATTGCTTAAAGGGGAGGATCGATGCTGCTGGTTTGCCTCAATTCTACACCATACTCCATCACCAATGTCTATTACCTTTGCCGTGATGTCTTTTACCTCTGCAACTCATGGCATTTGGAAGATGCTACAATCTCATGGTGTTTGGAGGAGATAACAGGGCTGTTGCATTTTTTTAAAAATTGAAAACCCCTCCTTCCGCCACATCACGTAGGAGGTTTGGCCTCTTATTGCTGTTGCTGCATTTCATTAAAATTCCAATGTCCAGCAAGCACTCTGGCATTTGTTTTATTTTCTTTTTGTTTAAAAAACCCGTTTGAAACGCTCCCTGAAGATGCCACGTGAGACTCATGTTTCATTTTTTTGCAAGTGAGAGAGGGGAAAATGGCTTTTAACAACCAATTGCATTTGCTTGAATGTATTTTGGTTTGCTGTTGTAACTGTTTCGCCATCCACCAGAGACTTCACGTGGGGGAGGAGAATGGCACAAAACATTGCCAGCATTCAAATTTGTTTGAATGTTTCCTTGTGGCTTTTCACCATGCCACACACAGCAAGGAGAGGATGGGAGGGGAGGGTGCTGATATTTGGATTTTGCTGTTTGAAAGTGTATTCTTTAAAAGCTCCTTTCAAAGCCACAACTTGTGCAGAAGGAGGATGCTAGAGTTTAATGTGGCCTCCCAACACCACACTTCACTTCATATCTACAATTGTATTTAATTTAAACCTCCGCACTCTCCACGTAGAGGCATCACTTGGCTTGAGATTTAAAATGGATTCAGCCATGTCACATTGTGTAGAGAAATTGGTATTTGGTGTAAAATTTAATGCCTTTCCTCATCCACCAGGCACAAGGAGAAATTTGGCAAATGAAATGGAGATTCATGAAGTTTGGTTATACACCTGGCAAATACTATTGCTGGAGTTCCATTCGCTTGAGGTTTCAATCCTACCCTACCATAGAACGTGAGGGAGAAGTATGCTGCACCTTGCCAATTGCATTTCACCTTGGAGTTTCAATGGCGTAACTTTCAGCACAGAGAGGATGCTTGGCAAAATCACGTGGAGTGTGGGATGCCCATTTGCATTTGTTGAGGACATTCTAATGTCTTTTCAACCTCCATGTTCCTCACACACAACAAGGAGGACATTAACAGAGTTCTGGAATTTGGAACTACACCTTGCAATTCAAATTCTGAAGTTTTTATTGCCAGCCAAAGGAATACCATAAAGTTCCATAAAAACTTCTCAGTTATATGCCCACATAATGAAATGAAATCATCTCTTAATAAACCAATTTGCCAATATGCATTTGAGCTAGTATTGATATGCATTACTCGCCATGGAATAAGAACATTTCACAATAAAATTTAATGCACGGGCATGAGCCAGGTCAGGCCCCAAAGTGGGTCCGACTAAAAAAAATTTCGTTTTCAAGCAACTGGCCTCTGGAATGCTTCACTGACCTCAAACATACCTTTGGAAATGATCGGCATCATTTTCAGATCATTAATCTGCATCTAACAACCTTCAGGCAATTACGCCATAATTTTCGCATTTAATCGCGAAGACATAATTTTCAAACCTGTCAAAACACCTTTCTGGAGCTCGCCATCTGACAAGCGTGTACTCTGATATACAAGGATGACTTCTACCAAACAGTTTCTGAAGACAAGTCTCGAGCGAAGAGATATTAATTTCTGAAAACGGCCAACTGGCTTTGTCGACACTGCGGACCTGATGAAGTCAATGTCCTGGCAACACATGATGCCTTTCTCAAAAATACCAAATGACCTCCGTAGGCCCTCAAATTTGGAACACAGGTACCTTTAAGTACATATTAAATCTTTGAATTCTCAATTCGATCACCAGACTGATAGGATGCAAACGGCGCGCACACAAAAATGGCTACATTAACTAATATAACACTGGAGTACGAATAACTGAATTTGATGGTAAAATGAGCTCTTTTGAAAATTGATCAAACGGATTGATAAAGGCTTGAAATTTGAAACGTAGCTCATCATTTATACTGACATCAACCCGGAAGAAACAATTTGGCATGATGCTTACTGAGGCAATTTTTACAATTGTGCAAAACAAGGCTCCGACTAGCTGTCGAAACAGGGACTTTCCAAAACACACAAACTGCAAACGGATTCGGCTTTGAATACTGAGCAAATGGATTCGTCAACACTTGAAATTTTGCAAGGTAACTCAGTTTTATGCATATAATTGAATCCATTTTGAATTTCTTCATGATGATCAATAGGGAAAAATATGTAATCGCTCAAAGTAGGCTACTCAATAAAATCTGCATTTTTGCCTAAAATGCACTTCCAGCTCACCCCTCAAACTGGGTACCTCATAAACTTATCCAGATTGAATTTTGAAAGTTGCACAACACTGAATAGGCCAAATGAAAGGTGTAGCACATGAATCCCGAGCCTTACCCTCTGAAAATCAACCGGCTCCATTTTACCCCCTCTCAAACTAAGCCATTCAAACTGACTCATTTAGGTACTTTTCTGACATGCAGAGAATTTTTTTGAAATGGGCCTCTAAACTTGACTCAATTTTAATCAATCCCAACACTTGGTTCCATCTGGTGCATCCCCATGAGCACATACGATGAAAGGCATGCCCACACATGGAGTGTTGGGACTTGGCGGAAGAGACATGCCTGCTCATGTAGCACAAGGATTGCACGATCGCCCTTCTTGTCCATATGAGAGGATGCTTGGTTCCATATGGTGCATCCCCATGAGCACATACAATGACACTTCCTCCATTGCACTCTAGAATCTAATTCCTTGTGTAGTTTTAAAGTAGTGACCCTATGTGGATTGATGTAATTAAACACTCCAAGTGGAGATTGATGTAATTGAACATAATTGATATGGTTTATGCTAACGTCACTTAAGTATATTATGGGGCCATAACCCATAGGTCCCAAGATCAATTTCATAACTAGAAAATAAGATATCTAAATGAGTTGAAATTTTTTATGAGTAAACATGTGGACATGTTGAGCTATACAAGGGGAGAGATGACCTTTAAATTTATTTATTTTTATACCAAAATTTAAATTCAAATACCCTAGTTACTTAAACAAAATAAAGGTTGGAACTATTTTATATCAAGTGTTTTGTGGGTGGTCATAATGCATTTATGTTTTCTTTTAAGATGCTAGTAACATTATTTTTAGTATTATCTTTACCTATTGTACTTTGATATTGGACTTGATCAACCCAGTAACCTTGTACATGTGATTTATTTTATTAAAGAGGATATTCATGTAGTCTGTAATGCATGATTATCGTCTTTGAATATATAATAATGAGTGACTACTTAGTATGAGATATATACATGTCATTCAATAGGTATATGTCATGTATTGACATAGGATGACACTTTATAAGAGATTATCAATTTGGGATATACTTATAAGAAATATGTGTATATATAGTAGATAAATTCATTTCATGTATATATATAGTAGATAAGTTTTGGTAGCTCCCAAGAACAACTAACTTAGATAAGGTAGATAAAGTCATTTCATCTCCCTGATTGGCTTTAAAGGATCTTGTATTTGGGTTAGCTAATTCCCTATCAACACCATTTTTAATAGGTTTACCAATACTCAGTGGTTCGTACAGTCCTCTTAGGAGTTGGACCATCTTAACCATGGTGCGTCTGATCATATTAGCTTGAAACCAGTGCCCCCTATTGGTAGTTGATGGGGATATAATATCATTCATTGTACATATCAATGAGGTGTGCTTTACGTCTAGATAATAATAATATTTTTTTTTAAATAAATAGCCATTGGAATTATGACAGAGACTAAACTTTGCACTGATAATGAAATTGTCAGACCAACATCATTCTCGTCGGTGCAAATTTTCTGGTTGCCATCGTGATTCCGACACCAACTAAACAAACATCCGACAAGGATGTTGTATGTCCGATGACACTTCCTTGTCGGACGATCGTCGATGCATATTACTGGACTGACGACCAAACCGTCAGACCAACAACACCGTGCAAAGTTTCAAGCTTCCATCAAAATTTTGACGCAAACTAAACAAACATCCGACGAGGATGTTGTATGTTCGATGACTTTTTTGACCGGAAGAGCGATCATGCCTGCCATCGGCAGAGTCCACGATGTCGTCGTAATTCCGACGTTCAAAGCCATCGTCAAAAAGTCCGACGACGAGTTTTTGACGGCTTCTTTTGTCGCCATTCCGATGAAAAGTAGTCGCAATTCTAACAATCGGTCATTGAAAATTAGACTCGAATGTACTAGTGCAACCATTAGTCATACCTCAAAGGCCTTGGGAATGTTTAAGCATGGATTTTGTGTTAGGCTTACCAAGAACTCTAAGATGATTTGACAGTGTGTATGTAGTGGTTGATAGGTTTAGAAAAATGGCACATTTTATACCTTGCAAAAGCACCAATGATGCCACCTATATTGCAGGACTCTTCTTTAAAGAGAGTTATAATTCATGGCCTTCCAATCAGCATAGTCAGTGATAGGGATGTAAAGTTCTTAAGCTACTTTTGGAGAACACTTTGGAGAAAGTTGGGCACAAAATTATCTTTTTCATCTGCCTATCATCCTCAATCAGATGGTCAGACAAAGGTAGTAAATAGATCCTTGGGTAGTTTATTAAGATGCCTCACCAAATAGCATGGGAAGACTTGGGATTTGGTAATCAGCTAGGCAAAATATGCATACAATGACTCAGTTAACCGAAGTACAGGTAAAATCCCCTTTGAAGTAGTGTATGGTTTTCATCATAGGGGCATACTAGAACTCAAAGATCTCATTTCTATGACACCTAAGAGTGCATAAGGTGAGAATTTTTCAGAAGGAATCAAAGAAGTGCATGATAAGGTAAGATAGACCTTGCAACAAAAGTCTGAGAAGTATAAGATGAATGCTGATAAAAAAAGAATGAATGTGAAATTTAAGATTGGATATTTGGTCCTAGCATACCTAAGGAAAGAGAGGCTTCCAAAAGGGCAGCCTACTAAGCTATTGATGAAGAAGATTGGGCCTCTCAAGGTGGTGCATAAATATGGTCAGAATGCATATGAAGTTGAACTCCATCCCACCTTGGGTATTTCTCCTATCTTTAATGTATGTGATCTCTATCCATATAAGGGAGAATCACAAACACATCAATTGGACACCTCATCACAGGGTACTGAAGATTGGGTGAGAGATTTGCCACCAAGCCAACCAGTCAAGTTGGAAAGTATCTTGGACACCAAGGTAGTAAAGAAGACAAGGAAAGGGGTATACAAACATTATCTTATAAAGTGAGCAAGGTTACTTGAATCAGATGCTACATGGATGTCAGAATTAGATATACTTCAGCATGGTGTGGAAATTGTAGACCTCTTAACTCAAGGGACTTGAGTTCTTTGTCCCAGGAGAGTATGATGCAGGGCACCTATCACTCCATGCAAAATTCAGTTTTGTTCTTAAGTCTTTGTTGTTGTCTTACATGTTGTAATAAGTGGACCAACCATTTGGGACTTAATGAAGTCATGGTTGAATTGTCCAGGTTTTTTTGTGTTCAGGATGCTGATATCCTAGAAAGTTGTAATGTTGATGTTGTTCATAGGTGCACTACTCTAGAACAGGGTCATTATGTAATAGGGTGAAATGTATTGTTTTTTAGGTCTCCTAGAGTGCATAGAGGGCCTTTGGAGCCTTGTAGTACACTTGAGTGCAAAGTTGTATCCTTAGGATGAAAAAAGATGTAAAGTTGCTAAGCAACATTTGCAACATGCAAAAAGTTGCACTTTTGTTGATTGGTAGTGAAGAAGTTGGTTCTAACCAAATGAATCATGTTGTTTAAATCCTAAGACAATGTCATTGTACAATGTGGAAGATCTTGGAATGCAAAGAAAGTTTTGATTGTAAGGAAAATCTTGTTTGACACCGTTTTTGACTATTTTCTTTGGTTTTGTTGTGTTGTACGGTCTAGTACGGACTTGTCAGGAGAATCTACTTGTAGGGCATGAGAGTTTGGTGAATCTACTTTCCAACAAGGTAGATTGTAAATTTTGATTGTGTCTAGTTGCAGAGATTCAAACCATTCTCTGTGACTAGGTGCAAAACCCTTGAAAGCTAGGGTTTAAGCAAGAAATGGCTCTAGCCTGAGCATCCACTAATGGTACAGGTTGAAATCATGTGGAATTATATGTTAGGTTTTTTAAATATGTTTAGAGTAGGTTTTGTGCCTTTGTAGACCTTTGTGGTGATTTTACAATGATACCCTAGGCTCACAGCTAGGAGTGGGTGAGACTAGGACAACAAGAGATGTGCGTTTTCAGAGCACACATGGATTGGTGGAGCCAAAGTTGACACATGGTTGGAAACCCATTTTAATTACCTTAAATAATCCTTAATTTGTTTTTGTAGATATTTTGACTGGTGAAGCCTTCTAAGACCAAGTTTGTAAGTCACCCGGGTAGGCCTAAAACCCTTGAAAATAGGATAGTTTTGGATACCCCATATGTACAGAGAACCCAGATGCCATTTTGAAATATTGTATGTAACTCTAAAAAGGGTGCTCATAAATTTAATTTATTTGTGGCCTTGTGTGGGTGGAAGTGAAACTAAGCCCTGAAAATCGTAATAGGAGGGATAATTGCATTAGGTCTGTTTGGAGCTGGTATAGTCAAAGTGACCTTGGGAAGGCTTGACAAAGGGTTTAAAGGTGAAAAAACCATTAGAAGATGCCAAAGACACTATGTCAACTCATTTTATCCTCATGGAACAAGTCTGAGAACTAAGATCCTTGTAGTGGTTGTTGGAGCACTTGGAAGTGGGGTTAGGGATTGAGGTGGAATCCTCAATGGGAAGTGTTGATTGTTAAAGTTCAATGGCTATACCTTGGAAGAAAGCCAAAGTGGATTAGGCCTTGAAGGTCTAACTAGCATAACCCTTACCAAGTACCATTGGATGGGCTTGAGGAGTTAAAGGGTTGGTGAGAGCAACAAAGACATTTAGGTGATTTGGATCAACTTCAAGAATCTCTGCATCAAAGGGTTAGATTATGAAGTCAAGAGAAGGTCTGGTGTGGCATTAGCCTCCTATTGGATGGGTGAAGATTAACTTTGATGAGGTGGCTAAGGGAAACCCGGGGCTGGCTGGGTGTGGGGGAGTGATTAGTGATGAGAATGGCAAATGTCTTGTGGTGGTGGTACTCCCCATGGGTAGCTAGACCAACCACCTTACGAAAGCCATGGGCGCCTATCAGATGTTGGACATTTCTAAGCATCTTAATTTCATAATGGCTTGGATTGAAGGTGATTCTAAAAACATTATTAAATGTCTAAAAGGGGAGAATAGAGCTTCATGGACTATTGAAAATCTTATTAAGTCCTCAATTAAGATAATTGAAACCTTTGAAAGATGCTTCATCTCTCATGCCTATCGGGAAGTAAATATTGTTGCTAATTGTCTTGTTAATTTTGGTGTGAATTCTGAATCTAAAAGAACATGGTACGGGGAGGACACCATGATGGAAGATGTTAAAGCCCTTCTATCATATGACCGAACACATGGTAAAATTGGTAATTTGCCCACTAATTTTGATGATGCCATCTATTAAATTACATTATCATTGTTGAGGATGGAAACTATCACAAATCCTTCGATATCATTGATATCATTATAATCTGCATGCTTTCTAGGTTGTTCCTAGCTTTAGTGGGCTTGTTAGCTCTTTAGAGTTCTATTTGGTTTTTTACCTTTTTTGGGCTCAATCTCCTTTGTCTGGCAAGATGGGTATTGAGGATACTTCAGTTCCGAGCAAGAGAACGAGGGAAAATATGAAGAAGAAGACTACTAATTTGCCTTAGGATATTCTGGAGTTGAAGGAAGTGGCCCAGAAGATGAACTGACTTGAAGCTAAAGTTGTTGATACTTTAAAAAACCTGGGTTGGTGTTGTTTCTTCTGTTGGTGTTGTTGTGTTCTTCTGCTAGAATTTTGTTGTCTTTTGGCTAGTTTTGGGATGGTTTTCTCTCTCTGTGTCTTGTTTTTGTTAGTTGTATTATCTTTCTAGTCTATTCCATTTTCTTGGGCTTTAATGCTACATTTTATGTAATCTTCCTGTAAAGTATTTTGGGTCCCTTCAAACCCCATTTTTACCTTAATAAAAAATATTACATGAATGCATGATCAACTTAAACATAATCATATTCTTAACAACATAATACACAACTGAATAAAAATATAACAACTATCCATCCATAGGTTATCTCAACGCTATTACTTAACTAACAATAACACATAAGCACATCCATAATCATGATACCATTAACATCCATTACATTTAGTTCCTAATCAATTACTTCCTTCCTAACATAATAATTATGAAGTATATAATGCAAATCCTACATATCCCTATTAACTCTTGGATTCATTGTAAGGCACCAATCAAATGTTCCCAATTCCCTCTTAAACCATCCAACATGATAATATTATCTTTCCACATAAAGTATCACCTAATGAAAATATATTTCATTTCCTTTAAGGATAATCATACATACCTACAAGCTACTCGTACATATTAATTTTGAAGAGATAATCATTCATTAAGAATTACATTCCTTTCACTCTAATGCAAACACGAACATTTAGCATTCCCATAATATTTCATAAGATAATTCCAATAGTAATAATCCTTCCATTAAGATTTTCAATTTCTAATTATGTACAAGAATATCCAATTACTACAAGAGCTACTACAATGTTTGCAATAGCATAGTCCATTATAATACAACATGATTTCAACCCACTATAATACCTATTACATATGATCCCACGATACAAGATACATAGCTTCTTTTACAATTTACATCTTAGACTCATGATACAAAATACTTGATTACAATCTCAAATACACAAAATAAGCTCCAAGAATCCATCCATATTAATAAGAGATACGAATCCACATCCGCACATGCTATAAATCAATGAAGGAGTAAAACCACCCACCATGTGGAACCAATAAGGAGCCACCCCTCATGCTAGGAGATGATAGAAGGTTCCAACTAACACTCTAGACCTAGGCTAACACCTAACAACCAAAGGATAAGAACTCATAATCATAGAAAGGCAACCACATAAGGTGTTGGCAAGAGACATTGTTATGGTGATGTTAGATGCATGGAGATCTCTTAGGGGTTGTCATTGATGGAAACTCGGTGAATAAACTCTATTCGGCATATGCAGATTTGATCTACTGGAAGTCACATTGTTCATCAGGCATAAGTCTGGAAGGTGGAACTTAGTTACTGGCAGAATATGAGATCATTATGCATATCTTTCTATTGGTGGTGTAATTTTGGTTACGGTGATTAAGGTAGTTGATTTGTGATTTGAGGCAACTTACTTTTCATTTTTCAGCCTCTGGTGTTGATTCTAGTGCATGATTCTTGGTCTGGTATCCGGTGATTTCGTAAGAAAAGAGCTACTGTGTGGACAAGTTGGGTAACGTGTGTTGTAAAATTTTAGGGATAATTTTTGTGATTGGTGTTGTGTTCAAGGATCTTGTTTCATTATGTGTGAAGCTTATGACATGTTTTAGGTCCAGTATAGGATTTGTGATGGATTGAGCTAACATGGAACTACATGTTTCATATTTTGTAGTTTTGTGAAGCCAACTTGTTGGAGATCTATTTTGGTGGTGCTAATATATAAGATCAACTTGGATGATCACATTGATAGATCATGTGTGTGTAAAATTGTTTTGGGAGCATTTGAGCGGAGTTTCACGCACGCGCATATTAAGTTTTGGTGATCCGATATTTGGCAGTAGAGCAGAACAAAGCAGTTTCTTAGATCAGTGGCAGTGAATCATTTTGAGCTTAATCAGAACTGATTCCTAGCATTTTTTAGATTTTTTATTCCACTTTAGACATTGCATTTGCTTTTATATCTTATTTGTAGGACACTGAGTCCTCTAGGGTTGCAACCCTGTTTTATATTTGAGTAGTGAGCTCTAAGTAGTCTGCATGAATGCAAGTGCATTCCCCTTTTGTAATATTATTCTACTACTGGAAATAGCATAATAATATTGTGGTTTCAAATCCCATCATGGTTTTTCCATTTTCAGGTTTCCACGTAAAAATTCTGGTGTTATGGTTGTGTGGTTATTTGCTTTGATTTTTTGCATTTTACTTTCCTTCTTATGCATCTAGTGGTTTAAGAAATAGTTTAATAAACTAATAAATTTTAGAACACTGATTCACCCCCCTGAGTGTTCATTAATTCCAACAATTGGTATCAGAGCCTAGCTCCTCCAAGGAAGCCTAACAGCTTGAGGAAGATACAGAAGATTGAATCAATGGACTCCGGTTTGCAGAAACAACTTAGTGTGGAACTTAAAGATCTTGATGCAACAAGAAAAGAATTAAGTTACTTGAAAAGAAACCTGAATACAGATGTGGACTTCATTGAGACACTGAAAGATCAGGTGAGCACATCTAGAGAAAAGAGAAAGGAGCTGCTGGACAAACTGGAGGAGAAAGAAGAACAAAGCATTGCCAATTAGACCCTACAAGACAAGATTGATGAATGTGAGAAGCTAGCTAGAGAAAATATAGTATTGAAGAATGAAATACAATTCATTGTAATGAAGTTGTGATGCAGGAGCATCCCCGGTTCATGGCAATCTTACATCAACCAAAAATATTTCCTTTCTATTTGCAGTTTCAACATTTCTTTCTGTGTGTCTTAGATTTGGCTCATCGGAACCTATGGAGTTGTATTTTGCTTAAAGAATTGATCATCTTCGTTATACCCAAACTGTGGAGCATTTGGATCATTTTCTAGCAAGTTATTGCTACTGATTTCTAAGACAGTTTATGTTACTGGTTGCCTAAACCTATTTTCATTGGTGATCTACCAGATTCCTTCCGTAGCTTGCAGAGCCCTGAGCATTGATTCTGATGTTCCTTAGCATGTGGCCGACCTTTCCCAATGATCTAGACTTCATCCTTTGGATTTTTCGGAGGACTTTCTTTGGCGGAGGCTGACCTTGTTGGTTTTACATGTTAGGTCTTGTTCTTCGGGTTTTGATCCCTTTTTGGGCTAATCAGATCCCCTTGGATCATATAAATCATTGTAATAGAGTATTAGAATGTAATAAAGAAGTGACAATGAACATAGAAGATATATCTTAAGATTTGAGGTCCCGGTTGTGACCTATTTTGTATTTTGAGCATGTTTTGGCAGGCCTGTGGGCTGGTTTCTATAACCCGGTTGTTACTGGTTGGTTGTAATTAGTTTTCATGATATAATTCAATCTATTATGCATTGCCTTCATCATGTTCTTGTGTTTCATTGTTTTACTCTTTCTGACCGGTTTGGACTGATCTCTTTGAGGTCCCTCGAAGTCGGTGACTGCTTCATGTGGTATCAGAGCAAGGTTTCATTTTAGAGATTGCATTGTCTAGAGAATTTTGTTGTAGGGTGACATACTGTGTATCCGACCTGTAGCTACAGAGGACTAGCGTAAATATGGCGCGAAGAGGAACTAGGAATGGTTGAGCGTGTGGGAATGCAGACCCTGCTGTGATGGAAATGTTGTGAAGAATAGCAGCCCGATTGGAAGCTATGGAGACAACCCAGAGAAGAGTTCTACACATTAAAGATGTAAGTGAAGATGAAGGAGAAGAATCCCCCAATAGAACAAGTACACCCACCAATGGTTGATCCGGATGAGGAAAGTTTTTTGAGGGTTTTGAGTAGGGTGAATACTAAACCTCATTTTACCCCACCAGAATATGATGGAAATTTGGATTTAGATGAATTGATGGATTGGATCTCGGAAATGGATAGATATTTTTATTTTGAAAACATTGTAGAGGGAAGATGAAATATGCCTATACCTAGTTGAAAGGTCATGCATCTCTTTGGTGGGAGCATTTGCAGGTTGATAGATAGAGAAGAGGTAAAGAGAAGATCAAGACATGGGATCAGATGGTTGCTAAGTTGAAATCAAAATTTATGCCAGCTGATTATTAAGTGAATATGTTCTGGAAGTTGCAGAATTTGAGGTAGAAGGAATCTAGTGTGAAGAAATACACCAAATTATTTTACAAGTTGAATATCAGATCTAGACATATTGATGATGAAGTTGAACAAGTTACAAGATTTTTGAATGGATTGCGGGTGTTTATAAAAGATGAAATAAGTTTGATTAAATTATAGAGTGTTGAAGAGGCTTACTAGTATGCCCTAAAGGTAGGAGAGAAGCTACACAAAAGACATGAGTAGAGGCAGAGGTGGAAGGTGATGTAGAGTGATTTGTTTCTCAATGGTTTGTGCTACCTCGTCTAGGTATCTCCTCCAAGCCACACAAGAACCATTTAATGACTCTATACCTCACACCCTCCAAGGGTCTGCAAGAATTACCCTCTCTGAAATTCCCAAGGTCCTTAGGCTAGGATAAGAACTTGTTGTTTTGTGAGTTCCCTTTTCTTGCTTAGGAGACCTTGTTTTCCCACTCCCTTTCACACTCAACCAGAGAGTTCAACCCCTCTACCACATGATCTTAATTTCCCACACTACACATATTAGGATGGATGATTTTGGAAGGATTCCCAACCTTATTCCTTACTCAAGATCTTTTACACTTACCAGTTTGGTGTTTTGCAAACAAACTGCACTTTTAGGCCTAACCAAGATCTAATTCTAGTAGCCCTGTCTGTGGGGTAATTTGCTTCTAACTAGTAAAATTCCTTAACAACCCTATGAACTATTTGGTATTATAGATACCCTTTTGGGTTTTACATATAACATATCAAAACTGGAGGTGGGTTTTGTCATTGACATATCTAACCCTTACCGGTTAATTAGGCCTAATTGCCCCTTTCTAGGCCTAGAAAGGAGGGATTGGTCAAAACTCCTTCACCGGTCTGATTGCCTTTGTGAAGAGATGTTTTTTGAATGTTTGTACCTCCACATGGTATTCAAATCCAATCAAACTTCACCTCCACCCACCGGCTTGACCCAATTAGGGTCTGTTATCCATGATTCCTAGTGCTTGCCAACTCATCATGCCAAGCCTAGGGTATGGTGGCAAATATTTGGTTCAACTTCCCTTGTCTCAAAAAAAAAAAAACATAGAATACATTAGAAAATAACATTCCACAAGGTTTCAGAGAGGATATCCACCATGGAATGTTAGGTTGGAACGATTTTGCTCTCAAAATCCTAATTTTTAGGGCCTTTGAACCCGCCTGCAACAAAATGAAGATTATTCACAAACTACAACACTTCAAGATTGCAAATAAAAAAAAATGAAGGTAAGATACCAGTCTAACAATCCATGACCTATTTTGGAAGTATCAATCCATACAAGTTGTACAAACTTGCAAAGAACAGATGGTAACTCAGGAAAAACACATCAAATGGGAAACCAAATTAGTTTATTTTCTTTAGATCATCAACAACAACAACAACAAAAACTATTTATCATCAGTCTTTTCAAGCCTTATAATAGCCTTGGAGTAGTTACACATGCTCATAACCAATTATGACAACCAACTAGCCGTTGGTGTATGAAAATGTTGCAAAGTTGCTATAAGCAACTTTTGCAACTTTTGCAATTTGTTGTATAGGTGAGAAACTTTGCTCAAACCCAAACTTGGTCATTTTTAAATGACTCATATGACCTTAAAAAATTAAAAACAACATCAACCAACCTACATTAACCCAAAAACAACTTATCATATTAAGTGCTCTACCCGACACCCTTAAGAGCTCACAAGCCAACATTGGTCAAACAAAGACTCTTAGGGCCCTTAAAATCATTTGAGAACACACTTAATGGCCTCTTGGACTTATGAAAAAACTAAAAACATGATTCCAATATCTTGGAAACAAAGTTACCAAAATTTTCTAAGTGCTCCTGCACCATACTCCCAGGGTAGGAAGAACTCAAGTCCCTTGAGTGGATAGGGCTTGAACAATGGCTCCATGTTGTAGTATATCTCCTTTAGACATCCATGTAACTTCAAAGTCAGGGAGACCTATCCATTTAACCAAATAGTCTCTATATACTTCTTTCCTAGTCCTTTTGACAATCTTGGAGTCCAAAATGCAGTCCAATGTCACCGGTTGGCTTGGAGGTAGGTCTTGTATCCAATCTAGATCTTTAGTAGCAGTAGACTCTTCTTGGTTTGTAGTTGATTGAGTTCCTTTATAATGGAACAAATCACATCCATTAAAGAGTGGTGATATACCCAAGTTTGGTGGTAGTTCCACCTCATAGGCATTGTTTCCATACTTATGCACAACCTTAAGAGGTCCAATTTTCTTCATGCATAGTTTGCTAGGCTGCCCCTTAGGGAGTCTCTCCTTTCTCAGGTAGGCCATAACTAGATCACCTACCTTGTAGTGTACTTCTCTTCTTGTTTTGTTTGCTTGTGTCTTGTATTTCTCATTGTTCAGCTGCAATGTTTTTTTGACTTGTTCATGGATCTCCTTCATATTCTCTGCAAAGTTTTCACCTTGAGCACTCCTATTGTCCATGGAACTGAGGTCTTTGAGTTATAAAATACCCCTTGGATGACATCCATATAATTTCTCAAATGGACTCCGACCTATGCTCCTATTGACATAGTCATTGTAGGCATATTGTGCTTGTCCCAATACTAGATCCCAAACTTGACAATGCTGTTTGGCGAGACATCTCAGTAAATTACCCAAGGACCTATTTACTACTTCAGTTTGACCATCAGATTGTGGATGGTATGTAGATGGAAAAGAAAGGTTAGTACCAAGTTTCTTCCACAAGGTTTGCCAAAAGTGGCTCAAAATTTTTGTATCTCTATCACTCACAATACTAAGTGGTAAACCATGGATCATTACAATATCTTTGAATAACAATCCTACTATGTCGGAGGCATCATTAGTGCATTTGCAAGGCACAAAGTGTCTCATCTTGCTTAATCTATCCACTATGACATAGACATTGTCGTATCTTCTTGGAGTTCTAGGTAAAACAAGAACAAAATCCATACTCACACACTCCCATGGCCTTGTTGGTATGGCTAGAGGATGATATAAACTTGTATTTCTAGAGGTACCCTTAGCCCTTTGACAAATAGCACTTTTCTCCACAAATCTTCTAATATTTGACTATATTTTAGGCTAATGGTAGAACCTGCCAACTTTCTCTAAGGTCTTGTCAAGACCAAAATGTCCACTTAGACTGCCTTGATGCTTCTCCTTGATGATATTGTCTCTCATAGAGCACTGTGATATGCAAAGTAGGTTTCCTTTAAACAATAAGCTTTCCTGCAACATAAAATCAGAATAGGCAACATGACAAGAATTAGAAAACTTTGAGCAAACATCATATGCTTCACCAAAATCTTTGTCACCTTGGTAGAGGTCTTTGGGTTCATTTAACCCCAGACTTTGTAGCTGCATCTCTTGAATGGTTAGAACCCTTCTACTTAAGGCATATGCTACCTTCTTTGTGACTCCATTCTTGTGCTTGATGGAAAAGGTGGAGGCATGCAAATAATCAACCCACTTGAGGTGTCTTTGATTCAATTTCTCCTGCCCATTCAAAAAACTAAGTGCATGATTATTAGTGTAGACTATGAACTCTTTAGGTAATAGATAATGATGCCACTTCTTGAGTTCTTGCACCATGGCATATAACTCTAGATCATAGGTAGAATATTTTTGTTTTTCTTCATTGAGCTTCTTAGAGAAAAATGCAACTGCCCCTATAGCCAACTTACTGGCATCACACTCCACAGTGAAGAGATGATTGAAATCAAGGAGCCTAAGGTAAGGGAGTTATGCTACCTTTTGTTTTAACAACTCAAACCCCTTGTCTACTGCACTAGTCCACTTAAACTGGCATTTTATCCCACCTTTGATGGTGTTTAAGATAGGTGCACACACATGGCTAAAATATCTAATGAATTTCCTATAAAAAGAAGTCAAACCATGGAAACTTCTTACATCTCCTATTGACTTAGGAGTAGGCCAATTCACTATTGCTTCCACTTTTTATGGATCCATTTTTAAACAACCTTGAGACACTACAAAACCAAGATACACCAATTCATTTTTGAAAAAATCACATTTATCCAAGTTGATCATCAACTTTTCTTGATGTAGATTCCTCAAAACTTGATTCAAATGTTTGATATGATCCTCCTTTGACCTGCTAAAAATCAAAATGTCATCAAGATAAATAATGACAAACTTACCAATGAGTTCTGCAAGAACTTCATTCATGAGTCTCATGAAGGTGTTAGGTGCATTTGTGAGCTCAAAGGGCATCACCAACCATTCATAGAGCCCCTCATTTTTTTTAAATGTTGTCTTCCATTCATCACCAGGTTTGATCCTAATTTGATGATACCCTGATTTCAAATCCACTTTAGAAAAGTAGCAAGCTCCACCTAGTTAGATCCCCAATCCTTGGCATTGGAAACCGGTATCTAATTGTGATTTTGTTTATGGCCCTTGAATCAGTGCACATCCTCCACTTGCCATCTTTCTTAGGTGCAAAAATAGTAGGCACTTCACATGGACTTAAAATCTTCTTTATCAACCCCTTATCTAGCAATTCCTGCACTTGCTTTGCTATGTCCTCATTTTGAGTAGGTGTCATTTTGTAAGAAGCTTTGTTTGGAAAAGTTGAACTATGTATGAGTTTTATCTGATGGTTAACATCTCTCATAGGGGGTAAGGCATCCAGAATATCATTGACAACTATGTCTTTGCACTAGTCTAACAAAGTTTGTACTTCTTGAGGTATCATCGGTTTGGTTTCAGTCTTTGTCTCTTCTTTGGATTTTACTATAAGAGCACATCCTTGGTTCTCTTCATGCTTCAACAACTTCAAGAACTCTTTCCCACCAAGCAACATAACACTTGATCCAACATGTCTTTCTTCACCCTGATCAACCAAGGGATCCATTTGAAACTTTCTACCCTCCTTGGTGATAACATAGGAATTCTTCTCCCCATCATGTATGGCTTTGACATAATACTAGCAAGGTCATCCTAACAGTAAGTGACATGCATCCATGGGTAATATGTTACATACCACACTATCCTCATAATCTCCTATTTCAAAATCTACCCAAGTTTGCTCATCTACAAGCACATGCTGATCTTTACTCAATCAAGATACCTTATAGGGGGTGGTATGTGGCAACCTTTTCAATTTTAGTTTGTCTACCATCTCAACTACTACAATGTTCTTAATAGACCCTGAATCCACTATAACTTTACAAATCTTACCATGAGATTTGCAAGTGGTTTTGAAAAGTGTCTTCCTTTGTGTAGGTTCTTTGGAATGTGGTACCTTCAACAAGGTCCTTCTTAGCATCAGGTTCTCTCCATCTAGGACTGGTCCTGCCTTGCTAATTGGTGAGGTAACACTTTGATAATCTTCTTCTTGCACCAACTGAGTTCTCCTGTCTCCCATGTGAGAACTTGAAGTCTTCTCAAGACACCGGCTCATGGTATACCCCACTTGATGATAATGGTAGCATTTGTCAGTGAAGATTGTGGTTCGTCTTCCTGAATTGCTAAATTTGCCTCTATAACTATTTCTCCCTCTAGAGTTATCACCACCATTCTTTGTTTGATTGCCTTCTTCATTCTTGTTGGGATTATAGCCCCTTCCAAAGGTGTCTCTTCCTCAGTAACCTCTGCCACCTCTGCCCCTTTGATTATGTTCACCTTTCCTTTTGATCTTATCTTCTGCTCTCAAGGCTAACTGAAAGCATTTATGGACTGTGTCAGGTGCTATCATGCTGATCTCATCTTGAATATTTTGTCTAAGGCCATTTAAGTACATTACAACCTTCTCCACTTCTTCCTCTCACTTCCTAGCTCTTAGGGTAAGTTTGTTGAACTCCTCTATATAAGTACTCGCATCCATTTCTCTTTGTTTCAAATTCTTCAACTTCTTGTGCGCCTACACCTCATAATCTATATATAGGAATTGAGTTTTAAACCTGATCTTTATTCTCTCACAAGAGATGATCTTCTTCCTTTCCGTTTGTTCTCTTTCTCCTTACATCATGTTCCACCACACTAGGGCTGATCCCTTCAATCTTGACTTGGCCAAATTGACCATCTTTTCTTCTGCAACTTCCTTGTATTCAAAATGATTGTTCAAGGCTTCTATCCAATCCAATAACACTTCTCCATTTAGGCTTCCATTGTAGATAGGTAAACCTTCTATATTGTCTTTATTGAGTGACTTGAGGGCATCCAAGAAGATCTGTTGATCTTTGTCCAACTCCTTATTTTCTATTATGACTCCTATCACATCTGCATCTTCATCATCAGTTTCAGCACCCCATTCCGTGACCTTGCCCTTGCCTTTCTAGGTTTCTTGCTCTTGGGCTTCACTAAGCATGTCTTGTGTTAGGCCCAATATGGAAATCTAATGTACTAAGAGGGGAGGGGTGAATCAGTACTTCAAAACATTTCTTCAACAATAACTTTATTGTTATACATAAACTGAATAGTGCAGTAACATAATATAAAGCTAAAACAAATAGATAACAATCATACATGATTCACTCCGTAACACATATATTTTGGTTACGCAGAAACTCTTGGTTAGAGAGAAAAACTGCGGTGGGGATGGCACCCACAACTTCACTACTACAAGAATAAAGAGTGCTCGGTTAGAGCTACATGTTTAGCTATTTTTGATAGCTTACCCTGTTAGGAGTAACAAGATCTGTTAGATCTACCTTGCTAAAGGATTTAACAACACTTCATCTAAATGTTGCACCTGGTTAGAGGCTTTACATTTTATAGACTTGATTAGAGTCTTTTACCCTGTTAAAGGTTTCTCTTACAACTTCAAAATATTACAATAATTCATTACAAATATCTGCAACTTTACATCTAGAATGTTATAGAAGATTCTATGTGCTTAGAATGAGATTACCTTGCTTATAGCATACCTCAGTAACCCATGTAGTAACTCGATAAACCCTTCTGTTTACTCTGTTCTTTGACTGTTCTCTGAAATCCTTCTTGGTGACCTCTGTGTCTCTGTAACAGTCATAACACTTAGTGCTTTCACATGTCTTGCTTCATATCTTTCTATATTTTCCTTTCTATCATGCTACATGTATATATCTGACCTTAATTCATGTTGTATAAATAGATCTCTTATGATGGTGATCTAATTCATTGCTTTGATCTTACAAACATGTTTTATCGAATGAATAACCATGCAAAATATTTCATTGGTTAGATGACCTCAAAATCATACACAATCTTTAAGTGCAATTTCCAATGTGATAACGGTTCTATGTGCCTCGATCTTGTAACACGTTTTCATATGTATGTCTAGGTTTAATGAATCTGGTAACACGTTTCACTCAGTGTATATAAAATCGGTGTGTCATCTTTGCTGCTCGGTAGACATGTAATGATACTCGGTAGACAACTTGGTGTATACATCGCTCTGAGACTACTTTCTTCTGTAACCGACTTGACTGTTCATACCGACTGAATATTTCGGTAATAGTAACCGACTAGAGTATATAGAATAACTTTGAACATAAAACTAATGGCAACTTGATAAGTAGTAACAATCTCCCCTTTTGACATTAGTTGAGAAGTTTGACAAAAAATTACTTTCAAAGTTATAACTCAATAATCTATATACTTGCAAAATTGATTAAACTGATAGTATATACAATAGTCAATGAAATAATATATCCCGATATACTCCCCTTATTCAATATACTGTACAAAAATCTGATTTTGCATGCTGTTGCACTGCTCGGCTCACTGCTCTTGGATACTCTGCTTACTTTGCTCGCTATACTCCCCCTGTATACTACACTCCTTTTGTTTGATACTCTGAATACTATATCACTCCCCCAATACTGTATCACTCCCCCTTTTTGACAAACAACAAAACTTAATTACCATTTGGTGGTGGCAACTGGTCAAAAATGGATTTGTACTTGGTCCATGCTTCGGTGAGAGCGATAGAGAGTGCATCCTGTACACTGTCCATTAAAGAATTCTGCACTTGAATATCAGCCAATAATGATATTAAGCCATCTAGAGTGCTTCCCTCTTGTGTAGTAGATAAGGAAGTGGCTCGATTGATTTGTTCTTGGATGAATGAAAGATGAGGAAGGAATAATGTCTGAAGTGTCATTATGTCCATCCTGATCTTGTGTTCTTCATTTCTTAGGTCCAATTGTTGAGCCATGAGCTGTTGTAACCTTGTAAAGAAATTTTGAACTGAATTTGGCTCAGTGGTCAACTTATTTGAGAGCTCGGTGATCTCTTTCTCAATTGCCTCTGTTAATTTATGATGTCTTTAATGAATAAAGAAAATGTGCAAAGTTTCTAAAATAAATAATGAATGTGCTTGAGTTGAGGAGTCAACTTAGCAATAAATTTGACAAGTTTAACTTTGCCAATAGCTATAGCTTTCTGTACCTCTTCTATCATTTTTTCAGTGAGGTCTTTGTCTTTTATCTTGCTCAAATATTTCGATGCATCTACTCCAGATGTCTCTATCTTTGTTAGGAGTTCATCTAGTTGAATGTGGATGGTTGTGTTTGTTGACACTATAGCTTCAGGTATCATATCTATTAAGAGTGCTTTCACCTTCTGAAGTACCTTATTTTTCTTTTGAATGACCATTTGCTTCTCTTGTTCGGCCTTTGCTTTGCATAGTTCACCGAAATCAATGAGTGCTTGCCCCTTTAATTTTGATATGTCTACATTGGGCAACACTATTGGTTTTGACAAATCAACTTTAAAACTATTCTTTTTCATCTTCTTTTCTTTACCTTTCACCGATTGAACTAAGACAATGGCTTGTGAGGCTTGATGACCCTCGGTAGGTTGCTCGGTAGAGGCAACACTTTGATCGGTTACTTTAACCTCTGTAGAGTCCTTTGGTGTCTCAGTACTCGGTGTTTCAATTGCAACATTTGTAGTGCTAGAAGGTGCTTGAGATGTTTGTTCTTGAGTAGTACCTTCTCCTGCTATAGACTTGTGACCTTTAGTACCTTGATCCGTATCTTGAGGGGTTTCAGTTGAGATAGGTTGTTTGACCGGTGGATAAGGCTGAACTTGTTCCAAGACTGATTCACTAGATACAAGTTTTGCATATGCATTGCCTTCTATCATTTCCTATTCTGGTGCCTCTGTATCCATGACATCTTCATCTATGTGAATGGTGTCAGCAGGGTCTTGTTCGGTAACATCAGGACCTTGCTCGGTGACATCAGGATCTTGCTCAGTGACATCGATGATTTCAACTGTAGCTTGCTCACCGGCATCCTTGATTTTAAATATTTCCTGCCACTTTGCTTTTGTCTCAATTTCAACTTCAATATATAGCCCATTCATCAATTTTAAGGCTCTCTATTTGACAAGAAACTTTGAGTTGTAGGTTGTCAGATGTTCTTTTATTTCAGCTATTGACATGTCAGGAAAGAGATGTACCAAACTTCTTTCTCTGATCTGTTTCTCCGAGACCATTGCATACTTCCACCTATTATCAATATGCAGATAAAGTTCATTCGGAAGTGACTTAGCTAGTTCCAATGGAGCCAACCGGAATTTTAGAAGTGTGCAGATGATAGCTTCTTCAATTTGTCTCTTCTCATCATTATTCCTAGTTTCATACTTTACATATCTAAATCCTCCAAATCCACCATATTGTTTCAGATTAGCACATAAATTTTCAACACTATGTATATTTACCTTCTTGCTTTTGACAATTTGAAATTTGCTTGCATCCTCTGATTCGGTATCACTAGACTCTTTTGCCAAAATGAGTCTCCGAGTACATTTATTGTATGTTTTTGTTACCTTGGGAATAGTAACACTCTTTATTTTCTTACTCGGTGAAGCTACAGATGCTCTAGTGTTAGGTCGCTTTACTGGAGGATTCGGTGAGGCCTTTGATGAATCCAGTTTCTTTCTTTTCAACACTTTACTCTTAGGTAATTCAGTGCTCAGTGTTATAGCTTCCTCTTGGGCTTCAGATTCCTCTTCGGTAATGGCAATGGTGCCTTTGACAGTTGTGGAGGAGGAGTCTTCTCCGAATTTCTCTGACAATGCCTTTATCATCTTTGTTGCCTTTCTTGTAGCTTTGGGTACTACAATGCTCATCTTTACCTTTTCCTTCACTTCCTCATAGGTTCCATACCTCAGCTCAGTAGCATGTCTTGGAAATGTAAGAAATGCATCAATTTGTTGTTGTGTGATGTCAAAATCAATCTTGTAACCCATAGGTGACAAAGATTGAGTTATCGGTTCCACAACATTCACATAACAGTAATCGGTGTCAACTTCAAAACATATATCATTTTTGTATTTCTCTACTAGCTGGGGTGGAATCCTATATTTCTTATGCATTTTCTCTTGAAATTTACTGAAGTAATCATCCATAATATCATTAAAATTATCACCTAACTTCTTGATGAAGTCATTGATCTGATGGGTGATTGGTCGGTGTAGTTCCCAAACAACTTTACTGACTAATGGAAAGAATTTTTCAAAATAGAAAAACATTCATACAAGTAATGATCCAAACTTTAGTGTATTAGCCGAGTTGTTCTTCTTTGGCTTCCTGATGGTGTTCAGATTTTCAAATAGGTTCTTCAGCAACACCTCACATAGATCAATTTTCATTCCCTTTTTCACAATTTTGTAAGCCAGGTCTACTGCTGCACAGGGTACACTGTTTTCCCTTGCTGATTGGAAGAAACAGTAGTCCATTACTCTAATGGAAAATTTTAGTTCTTCATCTGTGACATTGTTCAATTTCAATCCTCTGCAATTAGATTCCACTCTGGTTAAAGTGATCAATTCCTTCTATGATATCATCTTTTGAGCTCGGGCATGATCATAAATGGGATAACCGGTAATCAGATGAATGATTTCCTTGGTAATCTTAAATGGTTGCTCTTCTAGCCACATGAAATCATCATGAACTCTGCTCAGAACAAACTTGACCCACTGGGGTTTGAACACACGGGGATAGGTTAGGGCTTCAGTTAATCCCTTGATCTTAATGTGCTCATACTTGCTATTCAATTTACCATCGGTACATAGCTCATCATAGGTGTCTATGATTTCAACATGACTAGGTTCTTCAACATGACATTTGGTGGAGAATCTCACATCCTCGACTAACAACACTCTATCCGGGATGAGTGAAAATGCAGTTTTGTCATCCGGTTCAGATGCAACTTTGGGAGTCAAAGTGTATTTTAGTGAGGGCTTTTCTACATTCTTGACAACATTGGGATCTTGGATCTTGGGCGCCATTGTAGATTTCAGATAAAAGCTAACAAAGGATCCTTAGGGTTTCAGGATTTCAAACGGCAAATGCTTTATACTTAGCAGATAATAGCAACTTGATAAGATCGGTAAACCAGCTTAACAATGCATTGAGATTGATGTAAATACCTTGAATTTTCTTTGTAGGAGGTTTGATTGCCTTAGATTTGCTTGCTCTACTCTCTCAAAAACTTGGTGAGTGAAAATGACCGCGAAAATGCTCTTAAGTACACATTATACCTTATCGGGCTCTGTACAGGTTAGGTCAAAAGCATTAAATGCACTCAGTTCCTCTTTAATCGATTTACTCTCCTTTTTCCATTTTAACTGGGTAACCAAACTTCCTTCATTTACCGACTTGATAGGCTTCTTGTATTCACTGACTTGATAGGTTTCTTGTAAAGTGCTCCAAAAGACTTTGATAGAATTTCAAACTTGTTAATACATCTTAACTATGCAGATTTTGAATTAAGTACATAATAAAATAGGAACTGTTAAGATTTTACCCTTGAGAGAATGCAGTCCCTTCATACCTTTACCGATTAATTTGGAATAGGAGCACCTAACTCGATAGGTAAGGTGCTTTCTTCATTTGACATGATTTCCTTCTTTTTCCAAATCATCTTTAATTTTTCTTTTATTTCCTCAGTGTCTTTTCTAGGTTGATCTCTGCAATCTCCAGCTAAGTGTCCAACTTTGTGACAATAAAAACATGTCATACCAGGATTTCTCCATGATCTTTAGTTGTTTATCCCAAACCTTATAAAATAGTTGGCACTTATATGTCCATATCTTCCACAACATTCACACCATATCCTTGTATTGTAATCCCATGGTACTGCAGAATATTGTTAGTAAGGATCTATGTGAGTTCGGTAACCTCTAACATTTACTTGGTGTGCATACCACATATAGTTCTTTTGCTTAAACCAACATTTCTCGGTACTATGTCCATATCTATTACAGTTTTTACAAAACCCTTTGAATTTTGCCTTCTGATAATTGTTAACAGTCTTTGTCCTACACTGATTAGATGTGTGACCATATTTATTGCAATTGTAACAATAACCATTGGACTTAGTGACATTCGGTTGCTTACCTTTTCTAATTTGGCACATGTTGGCAGTGTGACCTTGATTTCCACAGTAGTTGCAAATAGGCTTCTTTCTTTTGATGATCTTCTTGATTCCAGCTTGCTTTGATGATTATCCTCTCTCGATAGTATGAATTCCCTTCTCGGTAGAGTCTTTTCCTTTGTAACCGAGTCCTACATCTTTGTTGGGTCGTCTTGTATTCAGTTGCTCATCCAACATCTTTGATGCTTCATAACTCTTCTTCCGTGTTTCTTTGGATTTCTTCTCTGTTTCAAGTTCATCGGTCAACCTTGATACTTCAAGTTTCAATGCTTGATTCTCATCCTCTTTTAGATTTGCTTCATGATGTGCATAGCCTAGTTGATCTGATAGGTTTTGTTGAATTCCAGTCAACTTTGTGATTTCATCATTCTTATCAGATACTAAGGCTTCAAGTTGTTGTTTCTCTCTTTCTAGATTTCTTACTTTATCCTCAGCTGTCCTCAATGCATCAAGATTTTCAGTCATCTGTGTGCTAAAATGTTCATGTTTTCTTTTCATTGCTTTTAGTTGATCAACCAGTGCTTTGTTCTTTTCTCTCAATACTTCAATCATTTCTTCAGTTTCTTTAGATATACTATTCTCAGATGATGTCTCAATTTGTTCCACTAACTCTTGAGAGTCCTGCAAATCATCAAATAATCTTCTTCTCACTTTCAGAGATTTTTGCATTTGCCTTTGCATGTCTGCAATCACTTGATTAGCATGATCCAGCTCTTCTTGCAGATACATAATCCTCTGAGATTGTTTATAGCCTTCCATTGATAAGATCTTTCTCTTTAGGTAGTTAAACCCTTTTCCAAGATTCAAGCTCTGATACCAATTGTTAGGCCCAATATGGAAAGCTAATGTACTAAGAGGGGAGGGGTGAATTAGTACTTCAAAACTTTTCTTCAAAAATAACTTTACTGTTATGCATAAACCGAATAGTGCAGTAACATAATATAAAGCTAAAACAAATAGATAACAATCATACATGATTCACTCCATAACACATATATTTTGGTTACGCAGAAACTTTTGGTTAGAGAGAAAAACTACGGTGGGGATGGCACCCACAACTTCACTACTGCAATAATAAAGAGTGCTTGGTTAGAGCTACATGTTTAGCTATTTCTGATTTCTTACCCTATTAGGAGTAACAAGATCTATTAGATCTACCTTGCTAAAGGATTTTACAACACTTCATCTAAATGCTGCACCTGGTTAGAGGCTTTACAATTTATAGACTTGATTAGAGTCTTTTACCCTATTAAAGGTTTCTCTTACAACTTCAAAATATTACAATAAATCATTACAAATATCTGCAACTTTACATCTGGAATGTTATAGAAGATTCTATGTGCTTAGAATGAGATTACCTTGCTTATAGCATACCTCGGTAACCCATGTAGTAACTCGGTAAACCCTTCTGTTTACTCTGTTCTTTGACTGTTCTCTGAAATCCTTCTTGGTGACCTTTGTGTCTCTATAACAGTCATAACACTTAGTGCTTTCACATGTCTTACTTCATATCTTTCTATATCTTCCTTTCTATCATGCTACATGTATATATCTGACCTTAATTCATGTTGTATAAATAGATCTCTTATGATGGTGATCTAATTCATTGCTTCGATCTTACAAACATGTTTTATCGAATGAATAACCATGCAAAATATTTCATTGCTTAGATGACATCAAAATCATACACAATCTTTAAGTGCAATTTCCAATGTGATAACGGTTCTATGTGCCTCGATCTTGTAACACGTTTTCATATGTATGTCCAGGTTCAATGAATCTGGTAACACATTTTACTCAGTGTATATCAACTCAGTGTGTCATCTTTGCTGCTCGGTAGACATGTAATGATACCCGGTAGATAGCTCAGTGTATACTGCACTCTGAGATGACTTTCTTCTATAACCGACTTGACTGTTCATACCAACTGAATATTTCGGTAATAGTAACCGACTAGAGTATATAGAATAACTTTGAACATAAAACTAATGGCAACTTGATAAGTAGTAACAGTCTTGGACCAACTTCCTGATGGCCTCTTGGCTCATTGCCTTTGGTGGCATGCTGCTGGCTTGTGAATCTACCTCTAATTCTGACATACACCACTTTATTTAATCAATTGGCTCTGATACCAATCTGATGTAGAGTGAGTTGTCTCTCACCAGTTTGTGCTACCTCGTCTAGGTATCTCCTCCAAGCTACACAAGAACCATTTAATGACTCTACACCTCACACCCTCTAAGGGTTTGCAAGACTTACCCTCTCTGACCTTTCCAAGGTCCTTAGGCTAGGATAAGCACTTGTTGTTTTGTGAGTTCCCTTTTCTTCCTTAGGAGACCTTGTTTTCCCACTCCCTTTCACACTCAACCAAAGAGTTCAACCCCTCTACCACATGATCTTAATTCCCCACATGACATAGATTAGGATGGATTATTTTGGAAGGATTACCAACCCTATTCATTACTCAAGAGCTTTGACACCTACCGGTTTGGTGTTTTACAAACAAACTGCACTTTTAGGCCTAACCTGAGACCTAATTCCAATAGCCCTTTCTGCGGGGTAATCTTCTTCTAACTGCTAAAATTCCTTAACAAACCTATGAAATATTTGGCATTACAAATATCCTTTTGGGTTTTACTTACAACATCTCAAAACTGGAGGTGGGTTTTGTCATTAACATATCTAACCCTTCTAGGTTAACTAAGCCTAATTGCCCCTTTCTAGGCCTAGAAAGTAGGGATTGGTCAAAACTCCTTCACTAGTCTGATTGCCTTTGTGAACTAATATTTATTGAATGTTTGTACCTCCACCCACTGGCTTCACCCAATTAGGGCCTATTATCCATGATTTCTAGTGCTTGCCAGCTCAATGTGCCAAGCTTAGGGTATGGTGGCAAATCTTTGGTTCATCTTCCACTGTCTCAAAACAAAAAGAAAACATAGAATACATTACAACCTAACATTCCACAAGGTTTCAAAGAGGATATACACCATGGAATGTTAGGTTGGAGCCATTTTTCTCTCAAAACCATGGTTTTTAGGGCCTTTGAACCCGCCTACAACAAAATGAAGATTATTTACAAACTACAACACTTCAAGATTCCAAAAAAAAAATGAAGGTAAGAAACCAGTCTAACAATCCATGACCTTGTTTTGCAAGTGTCAATCCATACAGGTCGTACAAACTTACAAAGAACAGATGGTAACTCAGGAAAAACACATCAAATGGGAAAGAAAATTAGTTTATTTGCTTCAGATCTTCAACAACAACAACAACAATGACAACCATTTATCATTAGTATTTCCAAGCCTTATACTAGCCTTGGAGTAGTTACACATGGTCATAACCAACTATGACAACCAACTAGCCGTTGGTGTATGAAAATGTTGCAAAGTTGCTATGAGAAACTTTTGCAAATTTTGCAATTTGTTGCATAGGTGAGCAACTTGGCTCAAACCCAAACTTGGTCACTTTAAAATGACTCATATGACCTTAACAAACTCAAAACAACATCAAACAACCTACATTAACCCAAAAACAACTTATCCTATTAAGTGTTATACCTGGCACCCTTAAGAGCTTACAAGCCAACATTGGTCAAACAAAGACTCTTAGAGCCCTTACAATCATTTGAGCACACACTTAATGGCCTCTTTTCCTTAATTAAAAACTAAAAAACATGATTGCAACATCTTGGAAATAAAGTTACCAAAATTTGCTAAGCGCCCTTGCACCAAAAGGTTTTTCGAAGGAAGATTTCAAGGAGGAAGAGGATATACCGGAGGTAGAGGAACCTATACGGATCAGAACAAAGACAAAGAAGTAAGAAAAGAAGGTAATTCATACCAAAAAGATGATAGAAAGTTCTAATGGAGGAGAGAACTGGATGGCTACTAGAATGAGAATTTCGGAAGAGATGACAAAAGACAATACATGAGAGTGTTTAGAGGAACTTGCTATAAGTGTGGAGGAGAAGGACATCGTGCTTTCGAGTGTAAGAAGACATAAAATACTGGAAGAACAATAGTGGTGGAAGAAAACCCCACTGGATTAGATAATAAACCAAAAGATGGAGAATTGTTGATGATGAGGAGAGCTTTGTGTCATATCAGGAGAGATGAAGTTCCCTTTTAGAGGAAGAATTTGTTCAAGACCATATGTAAGGTATCCGGTAAGTGTTGTAAAGTTGTTATTGATAGTGGTAGTTCAAATAATCTTGTTTCAGAAGAGATGGTGAATAAGTTGAATTTGGACAAATTGAAATACCCTAAGCTTTATCAGATAGCAAGGATTTAGGATGAACATAAGTTGTTAGTAGGTGAGAAATGTTTGGTAAAATTAAAAATTGGGAATTATCATGATGAAGTCTTGTTGGGTAGACCTTGGCAGTTTGATAGACATGTGATTTAATCAATAGAAGAAAGGGGTGAATTAGTTAAATACTAATTTAATTAATAATTGGAAAATGGATGATAGATTAATTAAATGTAAGTTTAATTAATAGCTAGATGGAGGAAAATTAAATAAATATAAAATTCATTTAATCAAGTGGACAGAAATAGGTGTCTACATTTTGCCCCTCTTTGAAGTAGTGGCCAATAGGATGAAGCAAACCTTGTTGCCCTTGGAGGAACCTTTGAAAAGTGAAGTCTATACAAATGCTAGAATCTATTTGGTGGATGGAAGGAAATTCCAAGATGGATTGAGACATGAGAATGTGTGCTTTGCCTTAGTTCTTAAGAAGACTGATAATCCAGAGCATGAAGAAGAACAATCGAAAGATAAAATATTTGTTCATAGAATATGAAGACATCATTTCAGATAATGTGCTTGATGGATTTCCACCTGTGAGAAGTATCAGTCATTGCATGGACATGGTTCGTGGAGCTAGTTTGCCTAACAAATCTGCACATCGGATGACACTGAAAGAGAATGAAGAGCTGGATAGACAAGTGCAGGAGCTATTGAAGAAAGGTTTTATTAGAGAAAGTCTGAGCCCTTGTATAGTACTAGAAGTATTAGCACCTAAGAAGAATAGAGAGTGGAGGATGTACACCGATTCTGGAGCAATAAACAAGATCACGGTGAAATATCGGTTTCCTTTTGTTGAACACAGAGTACCACTGAGAGGGGGGTGAATCAATGGTTGCTAAAATTTTTGACCTTTCAAAAACAGCTTTAGAATATCGGTTGTTATTTTAAGCACTAAACAGTCAATTCGGTAAAATAGAAAAGAAAACAAAAGAGATCAGATGTACGAGGAAAACCCAATATGGGAAAAACCTTGGTGAGAAAAGCTGTTGGAGGCTACTACTCCAATCCAGCCTCACAAGTAAAACACTGGATTACAAAGATTTAGGGCACCAACCCAAGGAGCACCAACCCCTGCACCAAGATCCAACTTGGCAATGTATATTAAAATACTATTTAGATACAGTTAAGGCTTCTTGTTGCAAATGAATTTTGCAACTCTTGATCAAATATCCTACTGCCCATTGACAGTCTTTTCTCCTCCACTAGATCTCACACTACCGGTTGTGAGATTAATCTCTCTAATTCTTGGCCTCTATTATCACTCTCTCTCTCTATCATAGTCTCACCACACTCTGACACACTTGGATGATGCCTTGCTCTATCACACCTCACCGATTTGCTTAATTGTTAAACTACAGTTATACTGGTACCCAATCACTGCCAGTTAAACCCTCTCACTGATTTGCTTGCTCACTTACTCTGCAAATTTCTTAGTATAAATTCTAAGCCCAAAATTCTTCTCTACACTTAATATCTCTTTCCTCTTTTTCTTCTCTGCAGCATCAACTTGCTTAGTCTCGAGCTCATATATTTATCACCATGGTTTCCTACCAAGAAACAATTCAAATTCAGAGCAGTTAGGGTTTCCTTTTTATAACACAATCTACATGAGATTCGATCCAGTCTGTCTTGGGTCGATCACCAGTACTCTAGGGATGCATCAGTACACATTTTCCATTTCCCAATGCATACTTGCTAAAGATAGCAATCACGTATGAAATTTCCTACCTTGAAATATGTCAACTCATAAAACGCTCAGTTGTTTCCTTTTCAAGATCTTCTTTCAATCAGATTTCCTTTGCATTGATCCAGACGCCATCTGTTCCTTGATCTTCCTTTGTTATCCTTTCTTCCTTGAGCCCCATCAGTCAGTTTCAATCCTGTGATCTATGGTTGTTTCATTAATGTTGACTAGCTATTTCAACAACCATGTCGATGGAGGCTTCACTGACCTCTACATGTTTTCCACCTCAACTCCACATGACATCACAACGGTCAATCACTTAGCTCACCAACACACAGTCGGTTCATACTTGATCATTCAACAAACTCATACTAGTACATCCCTTTACCGGTAAGACCTTCTTCTTCTGCTAACCGACAGTGCACACTATACTGGTAAGACATCTTCACCTCTAATGGTTTGTGATATTTTAACATTCTACCTCTTCATCAAAAATGGGCAGCCAACCTCCAGACCAATGTATTTCTCTAATGGTTGTTTACTCAACAAGTTAATATACATAGCCTTCATCCTATTTTATGCCTTATCGGTAAGCCTTCATTCTACCTTCTCACTCTCATATGAATTGCCATCACACCGGTCACTCCTTCTTTCTTACTAGTGACCTTGGCAAACCGGTTGACATCAATGACAACTTAATGCCGAAATGCCAACAATCTCCCCCTTTGGCATTAATGTCAACTTATTGCAAGGCACTTCATATTGGTACATTTCTCCCCCTTTGACACAATGAAAAAGGGTACTATACACTCCCCCTTTGATCCATACCGAGCTCCCCCTTTGACCACTATCAACTCCTCTTGAGCCACATAAATCCTTTCTAGATAGATGACACAACTCCCAACTTGTGTCGGAGATACTCAAAAGTGCTTACCGATAATGGTTTGGTGAAAATGTTTTCTACTTGTTCTCCAGTAGGGACATAATCCATCCTCACAACCTGTCCTTCAACCTTTCTCTCTAAGAAAATGATACTTGATAGAAATGTGCTTTGTTCTGGAATGCGTCACTGGATGCTTTGCTATGTTGATTGCACTTGAATTGTCACACCGGATGAGAATAGGATCAATGATGTCCACTTGTATGTCCTTGAGGGTCTACTTCATCCAAAGCACCTGAGAGTAGCATGTAGCAACAGTAATGTATTCAGCTTCAACAATAGATAGAGAGACTGAGTCCTGCTTCTTGCTATGCCATGAGACCAACCGGTCACCTATAAATAATGCACCACCACTTGTGCTCTTTTGATCATCAATGCAACCTTCCTAATCAGCATTAGTGTATGCTTCCAAGGTAAAATCTCCTTGTTTAGGATACCATAATCCATAACTGAGTGTCCCTTGTAGATACCTAAAGATTATTCTTACAACATTTATATGAGATTGCTTAGGTGCAACTTGGAATCTGGCCACCATGCATACTGCTTGTACTATATCTAGTCTAGAAACAGTTAAATACAATAGACTTCCTATCATGGATCTATATAGAGTCTGATCCACCACCAGTGATTCATCATTCTTGCTCAATTTACTGTCGATTACCATTGGGGTACTTACCGGTTTGCTATCTTCTAGTTGAAATTTCTTCAACATCTCCTTTGCATACTTGATTTGTGAGATAATGATTCCCTTATCTTGCTGTAATATCTACAAACCAAGGAAGTATGTCAATTCACCAAGCATTGACATCTCAAATTCTGACTGCATTTGATTAGCAAATTCTTTGCAGAGGGTCTCCTTTTTGCCTCTAAAGATAATGTCATCTACATATACAACCACAATGATCATGTGGTTCCCATCTTTCTTTATGTATAGATTGATGTCATCACTCCCCTTTTTGAATCCCTACTCCTTTAGGTACTAATCTAATCTTGAATACCATGCTCTAGGGGCTTGCTTAAGGCCATACAGAGCCTTCTTCAACCAACACACAAATGTTTCATCATCAAGTAGCAGAAACCCTTCTAGTTGTTCCATGTATACTTCTTCTTCCAAATTTCCATTTAGGAAGGAAAATTTTACATTCATTTGATATACTTTATAGCCCTTGTAGGAAGAGAAGGCTAGAAACATTCTAATTGCTTCTAATCTAGCTACCATTGCAAATGTTTCTTCAAAGTCAATCCCTTCTACCTAAGAGTAACCTTTGCACACAAGTCTAGCCTTGTGCCTAACAATCTTACCTTCTTCATTCATCTTATTCTAGTAGACCCATTTTGTGCCAATGATGTTCTTGTCTTCTAGTCTAGGGACTAATTCCCAAGTCTTGTTCTTTTCAATCTATTGCAGTTCTTCTTCCATGGCATCCATCCATTCTTGTCTTTTGCTGGCCTCATTGAATGATTTGGGTTCAACTTCATTCATGAGGCAGAGGTTGACTTGCTCATCATTCTCAGCAAGTCGTCTTCTAGTCTGCACACCATCACTCTTATTTCTCAAAATTTTCTTTTCTGGGTGATTCAGTTGTACATATTGGTTGGGAGCCTTCTTGGATGCTTCCTCTGGTTTAATATTTGACTGAGCTTCATCATCTTCATCACCAAAATTATCATAAGGGTTAACCTATGGTTGACATCCTTTGTACATATCCTCATCAACTTTTACATGCACACTCTCAATGACTCTTCTTAGTCTTTTATTGTAGCATTTGAAGGCCTTTCTATTAGATGAGTAACCATGGAAGATTCCTTCATCACTCTTGGAGTCAAAACTTCCTAGACCATCCATATCTTTCTTGATAAAGCACTTGCTTCCAAATACATTGAAGTATTTGACTGATGGTTTCCGGTCATACCATAACTCATAAGGTGTCATTCTGTTGTTTGTTCTTAATTGAACCGATTTAAAGTATATGCAGTAGTATGAACAACTTCCTTCCAATATGTGTCCGACAAACTGGCCTCATTTAACATGGTTTTGGCCATCTCCTTGACTGTCTTGTTCTTCCTTTCTACCACACCATTTTGCTTTTGTGTCCTAGGAGCTGAGTATTGTCTTCTAGTTCCATGTTTTTCACAATAATCTTCAAATTCATTTGATGTAAACTCTCTACCCTGGTCTAATCTTAGGCATTTAACCTGCACCCACTTTCTTTCTCCACCATTTTCCTAAAGATCTTGAATCTTTTAAGTGCTTGTGACTTATCTTGCAGGAAGGTGACCCATGTCATTCTTGAGTAGTCATCTATAAAGAGCATAAAGTATCTTTCTCCTGCAAGTGCTCTTGTTCTAGTTGGACCACATAGATCTGTATGCACAATTTCAAGTGGTCTTGAGGTGTTGTGCTATTTTGTCCTGAAGCTCACCTTAGTTTGCTTACCTTTCACACATTCATCACAAAATGTGCTTATCGGTTTGATGATGGGTGGAATATTCCTCACATACACCTTTCTTCTTACTGCAACTAGGTTATCAAAGTTTATGTGGCCTAATATTTGGTGCCACAACCAACTTTCATCAACTTGTCCTAACATGCATTGGGATTCATAACATTCCTTCAGATTATAAACATTAACATTCTTTTTGTCACACATCTGAGTCACACTCAGCAGATTGTGTTTTAGGCCTTCCACATAATATGCATCATGTGCCTTCAATTTTCCATCAATACCCAGAGTGCCTTTTCCCTTTATTTTGATGGATGAGTTGTCTCCAAATCTCACTAAACCACCATTCCAGTCTTCAAGTTTGATGAATTTCTTTTTTTCGCCAATCATGTGGTTGGAGCAACCACTATCTACAACCCATAGATTTTTCCTTTCGACACCTAAACATGGTCAACGCTTGCGGAATCCTACTTTAACATTTGCGCATTGCCTCATTTTAGGTTTTTGCATCGCATTAACATTTTCTCCTATGATTCGTACTTGGTTTTTATCATTTACGAACATCGAGTCATTCTTCTACATTCTTCATTCGTCTCGCTCTCGAATTTGGTCTTGTCAACAATAATCTTCAGTCATGATTTTGGTTGATCTTTGTCCTTGTCAATCTTGTCATATTGCGATCGATTCGTCATCGATCCTTGTCCTTTTCAATCATGTCAATTTGGTCAATTTGTCATTGATTTTTGTCAACCAATCTCAATCAAATCATTTATCAACACTGGTCATTTATCAATTCAAAATCATGATCAAATAGATATCAACTATCCTTTGTCAAGACCTAATTGTCATCCTTGCATTTCTAATTTATCTTCTAGGGTTTCATGATTTATTCATTTAACCTTGTTTGTCATTTTCTCTCCATTTTCCCTCTAGGTTAAATAATTTATTTATTTATCCTAATTCTTCTCATCGCAATTAAATGTTCATTTAATTGGCTAATTATTCCTCTTTGTGAATTAATTAATAAATGACAAATTATTAATTAATTTACCTAATTTCTAATTTCTATCAATTTCTTAATTCCTAAATTCCTCATTCCTCTTTTTCCTATTTTTCTAATTTCTTAATTCCTAATTTCATTTCCTCCTATTTCTCTCCTACATTCATGGGAATGACATGTCAATTTATCGTAATTTGTCATAATTGACAATCAATCAATTCTTGCATAGCAATTTGTCATAATTTTGTCATAAATCATCAATCAATCAATTCTTGCATAGCAATTTGTCATAAATTGTCATAAATCCTTGCATAGCAATTTGTCATAACATGTCATAATTTTGCTATTCTTGATTTGAATTTCCATTCGAATCACTATCATGCTAATTTGATCTTTTTCTCCAATTTCTCTATAAATTGGACGAATTTCTTCAATCAAATCCCTTAATTTGGTAATTGGTAATTGATAATCAGGCTATCGAATCTAAGCTTCTAGTACTCTTGATCAAAAATCCCGTCTACTTGCTTTCAATTGTGTGTGCACTTGTAGGTGAGATCCACAACTATTTGGAGAGGAAAGAAGAACAATGGAACCACATGGAAGGAGCATTCAAATCATCATCTGGTTTGCACAATCATTAGTTTTGTATGCTTTGTTTTCATGTCTCTATTGAATGTGTCTTAGGATAGATTCATTGCAATGGATGCTTTTGTGATTGAGATTATTACGTTTATCTTGGCTTGTGATGATTTACTATTTCCTAACGTACATTAATTGGTGAACCCGACGTGAACACTAACCTTCTGATCTCTTTATGGTGTTTTGAGTGCTCTCAAGTTGATTTGCAGGCCAAAAAACCCAAAAACAGGGTCGTGCAGGGTATTCTGGAGACTCCTGCGCCTGTGTGAAGCAACCTGCGCCTATGTTGAGCATTTTGTGCTTGTGTAGGTGACATTCTGCGCTTGTGTCCTGCATTCTACGCCTGTGTCATGGGTTCTGTGCCTGTGTAAAGTCCAGAACATAGGTAAAAAAATGTAGTGTTTACTTGAAATTTGTTGTGTTTTTGCATTCTATTTTCTGTGCTTTGGATTTTGGTACTAATTATCTATGCAAAATCTTGGCATACGCATGGCAAAGACAATAAATCAAACTACTAATACGCTTTGTGTAGATTCGAAAGTCAAAGAATAAGCGTATCAAACTCCTAACTTGGGTTTTTGCAGGTTGCCTTGGAGAAACAATCAAACTTTGTGTTTGCATTTAATTTTTAGGCACCTAGTGATTTCTAAATAGGTTGGAATGAACATTTGTTTGCTTTGATTGTTGAGTATGACATTGGAGTAGGAGAGTATGCTCTCATCCTTCTTAGGGTGATCAGAAATCCAGATCTTCGATACCATGCTTATGTCTTTGATTGTTTGTCTCCTTTAGAGGGCCTGCCTTCCCGGCCATTTGCTTTTGCAAGCAAGTGATAATCGTGAGAAGGGAATGACCCAAAGTGAGTACGGCTAGAATACCTTGGCATTCTAACTCACTATAAAAAAATAACTGATGAGCGAAAGCTTTGAAGGAAGTGTTACGTGGGAATTGCAGTTACTTGGGAAGTGATGACCCTTGAACTCTTTCTCATATCAACATCTAAGTAGGGCCTCTTGGTCTAAATCATGCTTGCGTGACTACATTTGTTTGGTATCTTGATGGGCTTAATGTCTCAATCACGCTTGCGTGACATCAAGGAGTAACACTTAATAGAAATCCTTACTAAACACCTTGTATTTAGAGGCCAAAAACCCTTCTAGTTGCTTGAGAAGGACAAATTTGGATACTTGGAAGAGATACTAAGTTCGCCATGGGGAGATTTCCATGGGGACTGATGCTTGGCTGCCCTGAGAAGTGAGTGCCATGGAGGGGAGCCCGTGGGGTCAAGCATCTATGTATTCTCCTTGAATCCCATAACAAGTCTACCTCTCAAGTACCTAATGTCTTTGCCTACCATAAGAAATGTGGAAATGAGCATGATTGTCTTGAGTCTAAGTTGCAATATCTTGTATTCTTTGCTTGTCAAAAGTTGAATTACATCTCATTTCAAAAGCAAAAAACAAATTGATTCAAAACATAAGATTAAACACAAGAGACATTCATCCAACAAAGGTCCAACAAATCTTCAAAGCACACTTTCAAACATGGTTGTCAAATATAGTTCAAGATCTTGTCTCAACAAGCATGTTACTTACATTTAGGTTCATCCTAGGTTGCATTTTGCAAAAGACATTGTCAAGTACCAAGGTTAGGTTTCACCTAAGTCATATTCCTTTGCATATCAATAAGAGTCATCCATTTGCATATGTCCTCTTGCATTAAAGTCATACATTCATACTTTGCATACCCTAGGTTTCTTCATTAAGCTTAGGTCATTATCATATCATATTAGGGTCACTTGCATATTAATTGTCCCTTAGCATATAGTGTCAAAACTAGGTTTTGTCATACTTGAGTAATCCAAATCTTTGATAAACCCTAAGTCATTGTTAGGAAGTCTAGACCTTATCAAACCTTTTCTCTTTTTGTCATTATTGTCATTTGGTCAAACCTAGCTTAGTATCCAAGCATATAGGGGAGACATTATCATTTTGTCCTATTGTCACTTAGTCCTTTTGTCCTTTGAGGTCTAGACATCATTCCAATTTCCTAAGGGTCTCTTTTAGATCTGCATTCCAAAAAGTTTGTCAAAATCTTGAAAAACAACCAAAAACATAGATTGTATGCTTGTCTATCTAGTTTGCATTTAGTTGCATATCATATATTGCCCTTGAAAAATTCCAAAAATATTGCATTTGCATAGTGACATGTCTATTGAAACAAGGTTCCAAGCACCAATGGTGCAACAAAGTTTGACATATCAACCGATAATGCAATCACAATTCTATCCAACCCAACAACAAAGCAATATTGGTCAAACTTTTCATGATGATGTAAATGTCCAAATACAAAAACTAGAGGAGAAACTAGCTCAAGAAACAGAGATATTGGAACAAAGAGTGAAAAACATTGAGAAGAATAGATCACAAATGTCCAAAATATTTCAAAAATTTCCAGGTCACAATCCAAAGATTGAGCCAATTGATGTAAGATCTCTTCTTGAACGATCATACATACCAGCTCTCCTCTCCCAAATAGAGATGATGAAACAATTTCAAGAAAGGAGACAACATCAATTTCAACATTATGTGCCTCCACAACAAGAACAAGAAGGTGTTTACTATCAATCAAATTTTCAACCATCACAACCAATTGATCAACATTTCCAACATATTCAACCAACACAACCAATGGTCCAATTTCAACAATATGTCCAACCAACTATACAATGTCCACAAATGGTTCAACCAATGGTGGAATATCAATGTCAACCAAACATTCAAAAACAAAGGTTGCAGCACACACCAAGCCAAATTTCAAACATGTCAGAACAATTGAACCAAGTTCAATATCAAAACATGACATCAAACCAAAAACAAGTTCAAATTCCAAATCCAATCATGTCAAAACCTCGAAAGAAAGGTGGCTTTATTGCAATGCTCTTAAGGAAACTACCAAGTGAGTTCTTTGAGGAAGATCAAGATAATACACTTATGTCTAGCAATGCCTCATCCCCTCGCAAGCAAATTGACTCTCCAGTGGCATCTATCCCTATACCTTTAGAAGTTTCACAAGAACCTTCTATATTGTCCTCATCAAACAATACACCCAAGGATGAAATTATCCAAGGGCTATCCATAATTGATTGCCACGATAATCCAATTCATGAGGCACATCCTTGTCATGTTTCAGAAATGCAAGACCCAATGCCACCATGCACTTTATTGCCATTACCTATTTTAGAGGACCCCATTCAAAGTCCCTCTTCCTCATGTTCAAGCATTGATTCCTTGCTAGAATCCATCACAAATGTTCAAAGTGCATTTCCTTCATGCCAAAACATTAATCCCTTGCCAGAATCCCCCATGCATATCCAAAGTCCAACCCCATGTCAAGAGGATAATTTAGAGCATGAAGAAACGTGTCTTGAAACATATCAAGATCAAGATCCTGAAACCTTATCATCCCATCCAATTGTTGACCAAGATCCCATTTCCTTAGACACTCGCAATGATTCACTTATTCCTGTCAATTCTATCCAAGAACACAATGTCCTTTCAAATCCCATTGGCATTCCACTCCTCGAGCAAGATCAAGATATCCCAGTCCATCCAATCCCAAACGATCCCCTTCCATTTCATGAACATGATGTCCTTTCAAATCCCATTGACATTCCACTTCCTAAGAAAGATCAAGATATCCTTTCCATCCTTTCCGATGATCCCATTGAAAGTCAAGAGAAAATCACCTTTAAAGAGGATTCCAATGATCTTTCTCCTTGTCAAGATCAAATTATTCCTTAAGATCCTCCACAAGATCCACTTGTTCCTCCATCTCCTTGTCTTAATGATCCATATCCACTCCAAGATCACATTTCTTTTGATGATCCCATTATTTCTCCCATTCCATCTCTTGAAGAGCCTGTCATTGAACCATGTCCACTACATGATCCTAAATGCCCTCATGATCCTAATCCCCCTCATGATTCTAATGTGTCAATGCAAGATGTTCATGAACCCTCGACATGCATAATGGGTTCTTCCACTTTGGTGCAATCTGATCCACTTCAAGATCTCATTATTTCTCTCATATCATATCCACCTCATAATGGACTCGCGTCTTCTTCCCAAAGAAAAGAGTATCCTACAAGTCAAGATATCCATAAAGGCAAAGGAGTAGATCTCCATAAGAAAGAACCCCTCCATATTGAAGAATATACTAATGGTCATGGCTACAGAGCTCACACTCAAGACGTTGGTATCCCCCCTTCAAAATCTAAACATATCCCTTCCCCATCATCCCTTCCATCCATCTTAGGTCCTTATATTCCTTCATCCTTTATGCAAGGTCAGTAAAGGCACACATCCTTGAGTAAATTTCATCAATCCAAAAGAAGTCCATTTCATTCCTATCCATCCATGCATTCCTTTCCCCCTCCAAGCAATTTGGATGCCAAGTATAAAAGTCATAAGTCTAGAAATCCACATGTATTCAAGGATCAACATGTCCAATATAATTGACATGTCAAAACAAAGAACAAATTGATCTATAAAGAAAAAGAAATATCCAAAAGGCCACAAAGGCCCATTAAGCAAAATACAGCAAAGTCAATATATATATGGGTTCCTAAATCCCTTGTGCAAGCAATGCACTCCAAGGAACCACAAAAGCATGAAAAATCAAAAACCATGTGGATCCCTAAGCGGCTCCTTGAAGTGCAAAAGCCTAAAGAAACATCCAACTTGGCATCCAAAGTTGCTATTCCTCCATCCAAACCTCTCAAATTTGTCCCTCCATCACCTTCTTCATCCATTTTGGGCCCTTATGTCCCAAAATCCCAAGCTATTCCTCCATCCAAATCTCACAATTTGAAATACGTCTTTCCTCCATCAGTCCATCACCCCTCAAGGTGTGTGCTAATTTTGATCTTGCCAACATTTCCATCCACTGAAGCCCAATTCTTCCGATACCCTATCCATTATCCAATGCATATTTTCCATCCTTCCATCCCTTTGGTCCAATCCTTTGCATAAATCCTTGCCTTAGTTTCATCTCCTTTTCAATGTCCTTATCCTACCAACGTCTTTGAGCATACTTTTAAAGGTCATGGTCCATTTATTTCAGGGCTACTATCCAAACAAAAAGATGCTTGAGTCCTTCTTCCATCCCCTATCATGTGTCCATCTTCTATTGAAAAAGTCAAAAAGCAAAAAAAAAAAAGTGAAAAAAAAAGAAAAAAAGAAAAAAAGTAAAGAAAAATAATTCGTTCACTGGTGAAAACCTGGCAAACAGGCGCCTTGGGCAAGTACCATGATGAAAACCTGGCAAATAGGCATCATGCGTAATTTATGAACTTCTTGCACACCATACTTGGGGGCAGGTTTCCTCCTTCATATCCTATTGCCCTTCATTATCCTATTGAACCCCTGTCATTACCCTTCATATCATATTGTCCCTCATGTCCAGTTTCCCTTTCCACCTTTGATCTTGACAAGGCTGATGATCGTCATGAGCATCATGTATCTTGTTTGCAGCTTTCAGTCTATCATAGCTTTTGGTCATTTATCCATTTGCTTATTACAACCTTTCATCCATATTCCCTGGCTTATTGCAACTTTCTGCCACTGTCCCTTAGCCAATCCCGACCTTTAGTCCATGTCCCTTATCCATTCTTGGTCTTGATTATCCTCTCCATATCTTATCACTATCCATACACTCTTTTTCATTCCTTGATCTTGGTCTGACATAAGGACGCAAAATTTAAACATGGTTTCAAAAACCTCTTGACATATCCCTCATGTCACTGCTTTACATTGTCATATCCAGTCTCTTGTCCCATCACGCCATAGCCCTTGAAAATTGCATATGTATTGTCTCCATGATAAAAGGCCTTTGTCTTCCCTCTATCCACCATCATTTTAGCAAGCCTATTTATTCACCTATCATATTCCCTACCTTGCTAGACACTGGGGGCAAAATCTTAAAAATCAAATAATGTTTGGAAAAAATTAACAAAAAAATTGAAAAAAGTCTTGAAAAAATCATAAACAAATTGAATAATGTCTTGAAAAAATCCAAACAAAAAAATCACATAATGTCTTGAAAAAATTGAAAAAAAAAATCAAATAATGTCATGAAAAAAATCATAAAAATTTAAAAATGTCTTGAAAAAAAAATCAAAAAAAATTGAAAAATGTCCTGAAAAAAATCCCTAAAAATCATATAAAGTCCTAAAAAAATCTTTAAAAAGTCAAATAAAGTCCTGAAAAAATGAACACAAAAACATTTCAAAACATTAAAATCCAAAAACAAGCATTTTGTCAATAAAGGATCTCTTTTTGTGCCTAAGACAAATCACTGAGCATCCCTCCAACGGCACGCAATCACACATTGTGCTTTAATGAAATCATGCATAAACAGATGAACTTTTTCACTCAAACCAGACATTCAAACTGATAAAAAATTGTCATATCAATCAACCACAAAATTTATTTGTCCTTGGCACATTATCATGAGTCTTATACAGGGTGTGGTATACTCGAAACCAGACTGTGTCCTGTCTTAGACGGGGTACCGCATGTCTTGAAACCAGACAACATGACAATCCTATCAGCACTTTCAACTTTTGACAATGAAGATCAAGTTGTTTGTTTGACTTGTTGGAATTTGTGCATCTTATCTTTTTATTGATTTATCTTCAATCATGTTCCTATGTTGCTCGATGATGTCACTGAGTGATTTAGAGTGACCGGGATGGATCATGGTCCTTTTCTTTTTTTGTTGTGATTGTTGTTTGTCTGCGATGTGTCTATCTTTTGCAAAAAGGGTTGCATTTCAGCTCTGGCCTTCAATGCCATGATGCTACGCATCCATTTTGCTACATTAAATAAAGGTTCTCACCTACAAAGTGCATTACTGAAAGCAATTTTTTCTTCATCTCTAACTATCCTCTGTCTAATTTCTTCTTACTAACATTTCTTCCGTCAGTCTTGGCAGTCCGTTCGATCCTATCATATCCTATCATTATTATCAATCAATTGGCCTCTTTTCTACATGTTTCCGGCCAATTCCTCGAGGGGGCATGCATATGTCATTGTCATTGTCTGGGGCATTTTCATTATTGTTCTTTGAAACAACGCTTAAAATTGCATTGTCTCAAAGAGGGGCAAAATGTAGACACCTAAAAATGGTCAACGCTTGCGGAATCCTACTTTAACATTTGCACATTGCCTCATTTTAGGTTTTTGCATCGCATTAACATTTTCTCCTATGATTCGTACTTGGTTTTTATCATTTACGAACATTGAGTCATTCTTCTACATTCTTCATTCATCTCGCTCTCGAATTTGGTCTTGTCAACAATAATCTTCAGTCATGATTTTGGTTGATCTTTGTCCTTGTCAATCTTGTCATATTGCGATCGATTCGTCATCGATCCTTGTCCTTTTCAATCATGTCAATTTGGTCAATTTGTCATTGATTTTTGTCAACCAATCTCAATCAATCATTTATCAACACTGGTCATTTATCAATTCAAAATCATGATCAAATCGATATCAACTATCCTTTGTCAAGACCTAATTGTCATCCTTGCATTTCTAATTTATCTTCTAGGGTTTCATGATTTATTCATTTAACCTTGTTTGTCATTTTCTCTCCATTTTCCCTCTAGGTTAAATAATTTATTTATTTATCCTAAGTCTTCTCATCGCAATTAAGTGTTCATTTAATTGGCTAATTATTCCTCTTTGTGAATTAATTAATAAATGACAAATTATTAATTAATTTACCTAATTTCTAATTTCTATCAATTTCTTAATTCCTAAATTCCTCATTCCTCTTTTTCCTATTTTTCTAATTTCTTAATTCCTAATTTCATTTCCTCCTATTTCTCTCCTACATTCATGGGAATGACATGTCAATTTGTCATAATTTGTCATAATTGACAATCAATCAATTCTTGCATAGCAATTTGTCATAAATTGTCATAAATCCTTGCATAGCAATTTGTCATAACATGTCATAATTTTTCTATTCTTGATTTGAATTTCCATTCGAATCACTATCATGCTAATTTGATCTTTTTCTCCAATTTCTCTATAAATTGGATGAATTTCTTCAATCAAATCCCTTAATTTGGTAATTGGTAATTGATAATCAGGCTATCGAATCTAAGCTTCTAGTACTCTTGATAAAAAATCCCGTCTACTTGCTTTCAATTGTGTGTGCACTTGTAGGTGAGATCCACAACTATTTGGAGAGGAAAGAAGAACAATGGAGCCGCATGGAAGGAGCATTCAAATCGTCATCTGGTTTGCACAATCATTAGTTTTGTATGCTTTGTTTTCATGTCTCTATTGAATGTGTCTTAGGATAGATTCATTGCAATGGATGCTTTTGTGATTGAGATTATTACGTTTATCTTGGCTTGTGATGATTTCCTATTTCCTAACATACATACATCATGTGCCTTCAATTTTCCATCAATACCCAGAGTGCCTTTTCCCTTTATTTTGATGGATGAGTTGTCTCCAAATCTCACTAAACCACCATTCCAGTCTTCAAGTTTGATGAATTTCTTTTTTTCGCCAATCATGTGGTTGGAGCAACTATTATCTACAACCCATAGATTTTTCCTTTCGACATGAAAGGAAGTTTGCACTATGAGACTTGATTCTACCTTTTCTTTTTCTTTCTCAACACATACCAGTTTGAGTTCCTTCTTCTTGTCAGCTGATATATTGTGCTCAGGTTCTATTACTGGCTCTTTTGTCTTCTTATGCTTGATCTTCCTATTTTTGCACAACCTTGTTATGTGTCCAAACTCTTGACAGTTATAACATTTTATATTTTAATTTAAAGGAACATCCTTAAAATTATTGTAGGGTACCGGTTTATACTTCCTACATTCAAAACTCTTATGACCATATCCATTTCACTGCTAATAGAAAAAATTCATATCCTAGAGGTAATTAAATGGATTTCTACTTTCATAACTCATAGAGAGCTTATTGATTAACCTATAGTCAGCTAGTCTATGCCCAAATTTGTTACACCGGTAATAGTAACCATGAAAGTTTGAAACATACCGGTTAGGTTGCCTTGGTCCTGAATGAGACTGCCTCATCGGGGGTCTTCTCTTCATGTTGTTGAATCTATTGAATCCTTCATGGTCAACTCTTGCATTTCTCCTTGGATTTGCATGTTGATACAAGAAGTGTGGCCTCCTATTCATTTCTATATACTGATTTGAGTGGCGATTTCCAACAGCATCTGCATATGTCTTTTTGTCGGTATCCTTGCCTATAGTGAATGTCTTCTTTTCTTCTCCTTCAAAGGAAGAGGTTAACTTTATTTCTTTGCCAGATTTATCTTTGTGGGTTGAACTTTGACCTTCTTCAATGCCTAAGCCACTAGTGTCTTTGGATTGCTTCTATTTGCTCAACATCTTGTCTAAGGCCTCGGTGTTGCCTTCATATTTGCTCCTTATTTTTATTTCTTCCTTACTTTCTTCAAGCTCCTTTCTAAGCTTCACTATTTTTGCTTCCAACTCTTGATGCTCCTTTTCCCTTTTTGTCAAATCAGAGGATGTAGCTTCACATATCCTCTTGGTTTCTTCCAGCTACAATTTCAAGTTAAATATAACCTGACTGGACTCATCCAGGGATTGCTTCAATAAATCTTGTTCATCTAATAGCAGCAAGCTTGACCTTTTTGAGTTCTCTTCTTGTTTTACTCAATTCCTCAAGAGCACTAATAAGTTCACCTTCCAAATCCACTTCAGCTTCAATATCCTCCTCTTCCTCATCTTCATCAACTAGTTCACCAAGTGCCATGAAGAGATTGACTTTTCTGTCATTCTCATGGTAATCATCTTTTGATGCATTTTCTTCATCTGTTGTATCATTCTCAATCGTATATAGGTTTCTGATTCTGGTAGCTTCTCCTTCCTTTTCGGTAGTCGTTTCTTCCTCTATCTTTACCAACATATTTTCTGAACTCTCTTGATTCATCTCCACTGGTTTCTTTGTGAGGACGATTTGCAGCAAAGTGTCTGACCTTCCCACAGTTGAAACATTTAAGTGGTAACTTTCCTTTATACCGGTCGGATCCTCTTTTGAGCTTCCTGATAAATTTTGCTACTTTTGCATCAGAATATTCACTAGATTCTTTATGATTAGCTACTTCTTTGCCCTTTTTGGTGATATTGAATATTGCTTCTTTTTTTAAGGAAGTATCACCAGTTGTTCTCATCTCATAGGTTGTCAGTGATCCAAATAACTCATCTATTGTAAAAGTCTTTAGGTCCTTAGCTTCTTCTATGGCAGACACCTTAGTATCATACTTAGGTGTGAGAGATCTAAGTACCTTCTTGACAAGAGTCTCATCTGCAATCTCTTCTCCAAGTCCTCTGATGGTGTTCATAGTTTCATCAAATTTGTGAAGATAGTCTGCAATATTTTCATCATCTTTCATCTTGATGCTTTCAAGTTGGCCCCTTAGTGCTTGCAGCTTGGCCTCTGTGACTTTTGCATCTCCTTCAAACAACCTCTGCAATTTATCCCAAGTCTCCTTTGTTGAAACACAGTGCATGACTTTGACAAACTCATTATCACACTACCTGCTCGAGATAGAAAGTTTGGCCTTTGCATTGTTCTCATATTCATTTATGGCATCCAGATCAGTGGGAGGAACACTAGGAACAACATACCCATTTTTGACAGACATCCACACATCAAAACCCAGGGAGGAAATATAGGTCTCCATTCTTCTTCTCGAGAAGGCATAGTCAGATCCATCAAACATGGGAGATTTTGAAGAAGCAGACTAATTTCTTTCCATTGTGTTCAAAGTCCACAATCTACCCAAGGTTTAATGATAACCGGGAACCTAGGCTTTTATACCAATTGTTGAACATAGAGTACCACTAAGAGGGGCTGAATCAGTGGTTGCTAAACTTTTTGACCTTTCAAAAACAACTATAGAATATTGATTGTTAACTTAAGCACTAAATAATCAAGACGGTAAAATAAAAAAGAAAACAAAAGAGATAAATCACACAAATGCAACCCACAACACCAGATGTATGAGGAAAACCCAATATGGGGAAAACCTCGGTGAGAAAAGATGTTGGAGGCTACTGCTCCAATCCAGCCTCACAAGTAAAACACTGGATTACAAAGATTTAGGGTTCCAACCCAAGGAGCACCAACCCCTTCTATTTTAGGTCACCAACACAAGGATCACCAACCCCTGCACCAAGCTCCAACTTGGCGATGTATATTGAAATACTATTTAGATATAGTTAAGGTTTATTGTTGCAAATAAATTCTACAACTCTTGATCAAATATCCTACTGTCGGTTGACAGTCTTTTCTCTTCCACTAGATCCCACACTACCAGTTGTGAGATTACTCTCTCTAATTCTTGGCCTTTATTATCACTCTCTCTCTCTATCAGAGTCTCACAACACACTATGACACACTTGGATGCTTCGTTTCTCTATCACACCTCACTAGTTTTCTTAACTATTAAACTACACTTATATTGGTACCTAATCACTGCCGGTTAAACCCTCTCACCGGTTTGCTTGCCCACTTACTTTGCAAATTTCTTAGAATAAATTCTAAGCCCTAAATTCTTCTCTACACTTAATCTCTCTTTCCTCTTTTTCTTCTCTGCAACATTAACTTGCTCAATCTCGAGCTCATATATTTATCACCATGGTTTCCCACCAAGAAATAATTCAAATTCAGAGCAGTTAGGGTTTCCTTTTTCAGACACAATCTGCATGAGATCTAATCCAGTCTGTCTTGGGTTGATCACCAGTACTCTAGGGATGCATCAATACACATTTTCCATTTCCCAATGCATACTTGCTAAATATAGCAATCACGTTCAAGATTTCCTACCTTGAAATCTGTCAACTCATAAAACGCTCAGTTGTTTCCTTTCGAGATCTTCTTTCAATTAGATTTCCTTTGCATTGATCTAGGCACCAATTGCTCTATGATCTTCCTCTATTATCCTTTCTTCCTCGAGCTACATTAGTCAATTTCAATCCCATGATTTGTGGTTATTTCATTAATGTCGACTAGCTATTTCAACAACCATGTCGATGGAGGCTTCACCGACCTCTGCATGTTTGCCACCTCAGCTCCACATGGTATCACAATGGTCAATCACTTAGCTCACCAACATACAGTCAATTCATACTTGATCATTCAACAAACTCATAGTGATACATCCCTTTACTGGTGAGACCTTCTTCTGCTAACTGACAGTGCACACTATACCGGTAAGACATCTTCACCTCTAGTGGTTTGTGATATTTTAAGATTCTGCCTCTTCATAAAAAATTGGCAGCCAACCTCCAGACCGATGTATTTCTCTAACGGTTGTTTACTCAGCAAGTTAATATACACAGCCTTCATCCCGATTTATGCCTTACCGGTAATCCTTCATTCTATATTCTCACTCTCATATGAATTGCCATCATATCAATCACTCCTTCTTTCTTACCGGTGACCTTACCAAACCAGTTGACATCAATGACAACTTAATGCCAAAATGCCAACACCTTTGCCTAAGATGGATTACATAGTGGACTGTTTGAGCAAAGCCAAATACTTTACAAAGATAGACTTAAAGAGTGGATATCATCAGATCAGGATCAGAGAAGGAGATGAGTGGAAGACAACATTCAAGACAAATGAAGGATTGTATGAATGGTTGGTGTTGCCTTTTGGGTTAACTAATGCACCAAGTACTTTCATGAGGTTGATGAATGAGGTATTGAAGAAATTCTTGGGTAAGTTTTATTATATATTTGGATGACATTCTGATTTTTAGTAAGACAAAAGAGGAGCATTTGTTGCATTTAAGACAAGTTTTGCAGGGGTTGAGGGAAGAAAAGTTGTCGATAAATCTTAACAAGTGTACTTTCATGAAGGAATAATTAGTCTATTTGGGATTTGTGATATCTGAGGATGGTTTGTAGATGGACCTTGAGAAAGTAAAAGCAATTGTTGAGTGGCCTACACTGGAAAGCATTGGAGAGGTAATATCATTTCATGGATTGGCTAGTTTCTACAAGAAGTTCATAAAAAATTTCAGTTTAGTTTGTAACCCTATGATTGAGACCATGAGGGGAGATCGAAAGGAATTCGAGTGGACCACCGGAGCAAACAAAAGTTTTGAGCTTTGGAAATGGAAAGTGACTGAGTAGCATGTGTTAGCTTTATTGGATTTCAATAAAGTATTTCAAGTGGATTGCGATGCAAGTGGAACAATAATAGGAGCAGTCTTGAGTTAGGAAGAGAGAGCAGTAGCTTATTTCAGTGAAAAATTGAATGATGCCTAGAGGAGATATTCAGTGTATGATCAATAATTTTATGCCATAGTTCAAGCCTTGAAGAAGTGGAGACATTACTTGTTGCCTAAAGAGTTTGTGTTGTATACCGATCATCAAGGTTTGCATTATTTGAACAATTGGAGTAAGTTGAATCAGAGACATATGAGATGGGTAGAATTTTTTGTAGAGTTACACCTTTGTGTTGAAGCATAGAAGTGGGAAATCTAACAAAGTTGTTGATGCATGGAGTAGGAGAAGGAATCTGCTGATAGAGATGAGAGTGACAGTATTGGGATTTGAGGAATTGAAGACCTTGTATGATGATGACCCAGATTTGGCAAAACCTTGGAGAGCATGTAGAGAACCGGTTATGGTAGATAGAAACAAGTGGTTGGATTACTTCATTCAAGATGGGATGTTATTCAGAGGAATACAGTTGTGCATACCTAAGAGCTCTATGAGGGAGAATCTGATAAAGGAGAAACATAATGGAGGATTAGCCAAATATTTTGGTATTGACAAAACAGTAGCATTGGGGAGTGAGCATTACTTTTCACCCTAGATTCATAAGGATTTTAGGAAATATTTGCAAAGTTGTAGATTTTGTCAAGTTGCAAAGGGTAGTAGGCAGAATGTGGGATTGTATAAACTTTTGATAGTATCGGTAAGACCTTGGGAGGATATAAGCATGGATTTCATACTTAGATTGCCTAAAACATAGAGAGGGAATGATTCTATATTTGTGGTAGTGGATAGATTCTCGAAGATGGCTCATTCCATACCTTGTAAGAATACATCAGGTGCATTACATGTAGAAGATCTATTTTTCAAGGAAGTAGTGAGATTACATGGATTACCTAGGAGCATAGTTTCAGACAAAGACACTAAGTCTGTTGGCTATTTTTGTAGAATACTTTGGAAAAAGATGAAGACAAATTTGAAGTTCAGTTCTACTTTTCATCCACAAACTGATGGATAGACAGAAGTAGTTAACTGGAGATTGGAGAATTTGTTGATATTTTTAGTTGGAGATAGAACCGGAAGTTGGGATTTTATTCTTGCACAAACAGAGTTTGCCTACAATAATTTAGTAAATAGGAGTACTAGAAGAACACCTTTTGAGATTGTTACTGTAGCACATCCTAGAGGTATATTAGAACTAAGAGATATTTGCAGTGAAGATCGGAGAAGTTCAGAAGTAGAAGAATTAGTAGATCACATGAAGGACTTACATATTCAAGTTAAGAAACATCTGGAGGACATGAACAACAAGTATAAGGAAAAAGAAGATGAGACGAGGAGACATAAGGAATTTGAAGTTGGTGATGAAGTGATGGTGTATCTAAGAAAAGAAAGATTCCCAGTTGGAACTTATAACAAGTTGAAAATGAGAAAGCTTGGGCCTTGTAGGATTTTGAGAAAGTTTAGTTCTGGGAATGCATATGAAGTGGAGTTACTAGATAGTCTAATTATTTCACTTATGTTTAATATTGCAGATTTTCATTTGTATCATGAACCAAAATTTAGTCAGGACAATATTGCAGACTTGGAGAAACAGTTGCCATGGAAGGAACTGAATCAGATTGAAGACTTTCTGGACAGTAAGATTGGGTGTAGTACCCAAAGTAGTCAGTATAAGGAGTATCTTGTGAAGTGGAAGGATAGACTAGTTGAAGATTTATCTTGGATTTCTCAGGCAGAGGTAGAATACCTTGGTTTCCCTTTGACCCCAGCAAAGTGAGATACTTTTTTCAACAACCCCAGATGTTTGATGCAGAAGCATCCCTAGTTCATGGCAATCTTGCATCAACCAAAAATATTTCCTTTCTGTTTGCAGTTTCAAAATTTCTTTGTATCCTGGATTTGGCATCAACCAAAAATATTTCCTTTCTGTTTGCAGTTTCAAAATTTCTTTGTATCCTAGATTTGGCTCACCGAAACCCATGGAGTTGTTTTTTTCTTGAAGACTTGATCATCTTCCTTATTCCCAAACCATGGAGCATTTGGATCATTTTCAAACAAGTTATCACTACCCGTTTTCGAGACAGTTTTCTGTTACTAGTTGCCTGGACCTATTTGCATTAGTGATATGCCAGATTCATTCCATAGCTTGCAGAGCCTGGAGCATTGATTTTGATGTTCCTTAGCATGTGGCCGACCTTTCCTCATGATCTACACTTCATCCTTTAGATTTTTGGAGGAATTTATTTGGCGGAGGCCGACATTGTTGGTTTTGCACGTTAGGTCTTGTTCTTCGGGTTTTGATCCCTTTTTGGGCTGACCCGATCCCCTTGGATCGTATAAATAATTGTAATAGAGTAGTAAAATATAATTAAGAAGTGAGACTAAGCATAAAAGATAGATATTAAGATTTGAGGTCCCGATTGTGACCTGTTTTGTATTTTGAGCATGTTTTAGCAGGCCCGTGAGCCGGTTTCTATAACCTAGTTGTTATCGGTTGGTTGTAATCAGTTTTCATGATATAATTCAATCTGTTCAGAATTGTCTCGATCATGTCCCTTTGTATTCATTGTGTTTACTCTTTCTGACCGGTCTAGACTGATCTCTTTGAGGTCCCTCCTAGCCAGTGATTGCTTCAAGCTAACCAAGGAGATTGAAAACTAGAAGAAGAATGAAGAAAGTCTGACCCAGTCATTAAAGGATAGATCTGATGAATGTTGCAGATTGACATATTAGAATGATTATTTGAAGCTTGAGTTGGTGCAAACAAATAATGTTGGACAAGATCTTGAAAGGAAGATTATAATTCTGAGAGATGATCTTTCTACTACTAATGAGTACAAAAAAAATTCAAAGCTAGTTCAACTCGGCTGGATGAGATGCTGAAAAGTCAGAGACATGGAAAAGCCATGCAAGGGCTTGGATTTGAGAAAGGAGAATCCTCTAGTTCTAGTCAGAGCAATCAATAGAAGAACAAGAAACCTCCAGTAAGTCAGCCCAATGCCTATAAATTTAATGATAAATATTTTATTTGTGGTAAATTCAATCACATGAATGCAAAAGTAGGATGAATAATGGGATGATGAAGAATATGATGAAAAATGGTTCTACCTTTACTGGTCAATGTTTCATATGCGATAATTTTGGTCATAAGTCAAACATGTGCAAAACAATGATAAACAATTTTCAGAATAAGAGATTTTATGCTTGTGGGATGTTTGGGCACATTTCTAACCGATGCAGGATGAGAACAAATCAGATGAACTTTAGGCCTGTGCAATGAAATATTGTTTGTCATGCATGCAATAAACCTGGTCATATTGCAAGATATTGTAGAAGAAAGAATGCTCCGGTGAACAAGAACAATTAAGATGAAAAGGGAAAAGCTAAAGTGGAAGAGATTAGATATTAGCATAAGAAGATGTGGGTGAAGAAGGAAGATTCAAATGTGCAGAACAGATCCACACCTGAATCCGGTGTTGGAACCTCATCCAGTAACTAAGGTGATTTTGCCTTAGTGGGAAGATTATCATGTAGATCCATATATCCCCTTGTTGATCTCTATAATCAGTTTTGGAAGGTTGCAAAAGATCTAGATTAGATGTCCAGATGTTATTCGGAAGAATTCATGACTATTTGAGATTTCGGTGGAAGATTTCATGAAAAACAAGGTATCCAGAAGCTTTTAGGGTTATGTAATTATTGCAACTAAAAAATAGGTTTTCTGAGGATAAAAAGGGATTTCTCTACTCATTCTTCATAATGTGAATGAATAGAAAAGAGCAAAGCAGTAGAGGGAAAGTGATAAAGAAGCAAAATTTGAGCTTGTATCAATCCGATAGAGATTTCTGGCATCTAGCTGTGATTGAAAAGGTATTTATCCATTGTTGAAGCTATCGGCTCATACCCTAAATTCAAAATGACATCATCTTCTGGCATTGCAACTCTACTTGTTTAAATTATTGAAAGAGCTAGACCCATTTTCAAGAAACATCCATTTAAGTTGGTTGAAGACAATCCAAATGGAGCATTTTCCTCTATACCGTACAAAGTATTTCACAATGAATATGTTAGGGTATACATACATTGCAATATCAAGGAATTAGGTAATTTAGACATGTTATCCCTGTATGCTAAGCACATGGTTGATGATTTTGGGAATTTGAAATTAGATTTCAAGAATTTGGAGGAAAAGGGTTTTACTCAGTTCGTACACTTCTCGGTATTTGACGAACCCAAATGGGTGAGGTATGTTCTAAGACAAATTCATAATGAATTTCTATGGCTAGACAAACCTCACAAGATCACAAAGCAATCTATTCAAGCAATAACTTGTTTGAATGCTACCGGTGGGAATTTGAAGAACACCACAGTAATGGAGGCAACTGGTTCCAATCATGACAACCGGTCAATGACCATTAGTGATTTTGTGGAATTTGATATAATATTTTTTTTTCTATTAATTATAAGGAGAACCAAGTATGCACTCAAGAGTGTATATTGTCCAGAGTATACTAGTTACATAGAGTATATGCTATCAAGAGATTACAGTCTAAGTTCATATAGTTTTATCCCAATATTTTGTTTAGATTACATCCAACCTATGATGTACAAAAAGGATCAACAAAAAGATAAGTGTCTAATATAAACTAAGACTGAAAGTGATGTGTCTCAAGTAGTTGTGTCCTCATTAGCATAAGTATCCACCCAAGCTATCCAGTCAGCCAGCCCTATTTGATGTAAGATTTGCTTTGTTGTTTACTGGTTACAAGGTTTATCAGTCAAGCAGATAAAATCAATATCCGGTACTGCAATTTATGTAGCTTATCAGATGCTCAAAGAAAACAAGAAGTATGACTTGTGTATTGTACTCCTTAGTGAGCTACTAAGCAACATAAAGAAGATCAAACATGACAAGAAGCATGTGTTCAAATTCGGTTCCTTGATCATTTTCTTGGCACTGTATTTCCTCAATGAGATCCCTAGTATTGGTAAAGTTCAATGGGCATATGATAAACTGGTAGCAGCTCAAATTAAAGAAGGTTTGCAGGGTTTGGGTGATGCAGTTTCTCAGATTTCAGTCTTATGGGGTTACTTCAAGACATTTTAGGAGTTGATGCAAGGCAAAGAAAGAATTCCAAAGGCTATTGTTGAAAAGTATGAAAATACAATTTGTTTCATGGTGGACAAGGACCAATGCCACATGGAAGCAATTGAGCCTGGGACTATTTGGATCTTTCCAATGGGCTATGAGGTGGATGAAGTCACTCTTGATACATATGCACAACACCTCCTTAGTAATCCAGTGGATGAGGAGGAAAGATTTGGTACTTTTGAAAAAAGACTTGAGCCTACACAAGCAATTTACTGAGTCTGGCAGGAAGAGAAAGGTTAGAAAGGAAGTTGAACAGCTTGTAGAGCAGATGGGCATAACTAAGGAAGTTGTGTAGAGGACTCGAGAGAAGAACATATTGAAGGAAGAAGACATGGTGAAGCCTAAGGCTAAACCAATTTGTACTCCTCCCAAGTAGGCCAAGGCTAAATAGAGAAAATCGACACATACCTCCGATGTGAAGAAGATGACCCCTCCACCTAAGCCATAATCATCATCAACCGATGGAGTAGAGAAGACAATGAAGGAGAAGCCAATCAAAACATATGTTGTTGCTGAAGAGGAAACCGAATCAGATGAAGAGGTTAGAGAAGTAAAGAAGACAACCACTTATGCCCGAGTGGTGAGGAAGCCCCAATTCGGTGAAGCTCAACCAAGAAAGAAGCCTAAAAATCAAGGTCAGCCATCTGGTAAGGTCAGACCAAGAAAAAAGAAAAAATCAGAACTTGATGAAGCACTTAAATCTGGTAAGCTTGAAGGTTCTTACACTATTGTGCCTCCAAAATCAATAAATAAGATAATAGATGAAATTGTGAAAGAAGGAAACCTAAAAATCTGCCACCTATATATTATGAAAATTATGATGACAAAGATCAAAGGGCTATTGAGAAAGTTGTTGTACAATATATGAACATTTTTAGTAAAGCATTGATAGATCTATCATCTCTAATTCCAAAGGAGTTATATGAAATTTTGGATGCCTGGAGACACACAACTAGTTTAGAGGATGGGAGATTGAAAGAATATACCTTAGTAAAACTATGTCCTAATGTAACAAAGGATGAGATAAAAAGAATTTTGGGACTTGCTAAAGAAAAATTCCGAAGCAAACACAGAGTAAATAAAATAATGTTTGAAAGTGTTGATGAAATAGTCAAAGAAATAGAAGCTATATTAAAGAAAATTTTGAAATAAAATAACTATCAGATCGATCCAGAGAAGGATGATTCCCAACCAGAAGGGAAATTGAGCAAAGACACTTCTACTTCGACAGTACACACTCAATCTGAGGTCCCTCATGATCAGCCATCTATGCAAACTGATTCAGTAGAGCAAGAAATTGCAGATGAAACCATTGATAACCAGGTAGTTGGGGACTCTTGTGAAGCTGTGTTAGATCCTTCAGTTATGGAATTTTTCTCAGAGAAAGTAGCCAAGGAGGTTGTAGATGAGAAGTGAGTAGATGAGAAAGCTATGGAAGAAGAAGCTGATATAGAAAAGGGTGATATAGGTGCTAGTGCTAGTGCAAAAAAAGAAAAAGGAGAAGAGAAGGTTATGAGGTACCAGTAACAATGGCAAGAGCCATTGTACCTGAAAATGGTAAGCAAGTTGCTATAGATGAAGAGTCTTTTTTCCCATGGATCGATTGATTTGAGCACACTATCTCATATACAAGCATTGAAGTTGGCCACCCTTTCCCAAATTAAAGAAAGTGAGGACTTATTAGAGTCTCAATCAGAAGACAAGGAGGTTATATCCTTGGCCACCAGTCTATTAGAGAAAATTTTGTCTTCTTTTAAGTAGGATTTTGGTGACTCATCCTCCAGTAATCTTAGAAATATGTTACAAGTAGTTGATTCTCATTTTGCGTCATTGGAGAAAACAACAAATATAAGTTTTGAACAAGTTTAATGAAATGAGATTGCAAACCTTTTTGAAAGCGATTGGAGATGATAGGGCAGTTTTGCAATCTATGGTAAAGAGTATTGAGAGTTCTTTGGATGATGATGGTAAGATCTATAAGTCATGTCTCATTTTTTTGAAGTTTACCTTAGACATTGATAGGAAGATTAAGGATTATGAAGGGTAGTTAGCTGCAATTTCACAATCTTTTGCCCCTCTTTCCATTTTTTCTATTAGTCTTGAAGCTCAAATTATGAATCTAACATACACAATCAAGAGCTTGAGTGCAGAGAAGGAGAAGATTATGAGTAGAGTAGGTGAATTGAAGAGTCTGATCACTCCCCAGTTAGACACTTTGCTTGGCAGCCAACACGATGTAGTGAGTAGTTTGGGTAAGGTTGTCCCCTTAGACCTTAAGGGCGTAGAAATACATACCTACATGTTTAGCGCCTTAATAAATGCTTTGGATTATTTTATGAGAGGATGGAATTAATATTTGAAATCCTTGAAGATAACCTATGCTGATATGTTTAAATTCTTGCAAATTAATGTATATATTCTTGTGTACATATGTTTTGGTGGATTCGTACCTTTTCCATTGATGTCAAAGGGGGAGAGAGTGCGGTGAAAAATGGTGCATACTCTTAGGGGGAGCTAATTGTACAGGTTTTGCAGTTTTTGGAGTTTGGTAGTTTTGGGTTGAGTTCATCTTTCACAGTGTTGCCATCAATGCCAAAGGGGGAGATTGTTGGCAAGAGACACTATTCCGATGATGTTGGATGCATGGAGATTTATTAGGGGTTTCCATTGATGGCAACTCAGTCATGCATACAAAATTATCATCTTCATTTGGCTAAAATCCTTCAGGTTGCTCTATGTAGACTTCTTCAAGATTTCCAATCAAGAAGGTATATTTGATATCCATCTGATATACCTTGTATCCCTTATGTCCTGAGAATGCCAAGAACATTCTGATTGCTTCAAGTCTTGCAATTGGTGCAAATGTCTTTTCAAAGTCTATCCCTTCTACTTGAGCATATCCTTTCCACACAAGTCTTTCAATGTTCCTTATAACCTTACCTTATTCATTCATTTTGTTCCTATACACCCATTTTGTCCCAATGACATTCTTATCAGTGGGTCTAGGAACTATTTCCCATGTCTTATTCTTTTCTAATTGTTGCAACTCTTCCTCCATAACCTTCATCCATTTTTCACTCTTGTTGGCCTCATCATAATTCTTTGGTTCCATTTTAGTCAAGAGGCAGAAAATTACTTGCTCATTTGATCTTGCATGTCTTCTTCTAGTTTGCACACCATCAATCTTATTTCCAATAATTTGATCTTTAGGGTGGTTCTTTTGCTATTTGAGGATTTTCTCGTTGCTTCTTCTTTTTCACTTCTAGATTGCTCTTCATCTTCACTATATGATTCTTCAATCTAATTTATTGGATCATTCACTAGTTAGGAGGGACCTCAAAGAGATCAATCCAGACCTGTCAGCAAGAGTAAACATAATAGAAACACAAAGATATGATGGAGGAAATGCAAAATAGATTGTAATATTTCATAAAAATTGATTACAACCAACTGGTAACAACCGGGTTACAACATAACTGGCTCACAGGCCTGCTAGAACATGCTCAAAGTATAGAATAGGTCACAACCGAGACCTTGAATCTTAAGATCTATCTTCTATTGTAGTACCCCTCCTTGATTGAACTTATTAGACTCATATTTTACTATTGTTTACATTCAGTGGATACATTACCATTATGTGTTATTCAGACTCATATGACATTAATTCATGTTTTATCTGGATATGAGATGCATGATTTATTTACAGTATTTCACTACTGGTGATTTGTGGTATTTTATGAATTATTTCTATGTACTGACACTTTACTTTATCTATGCAATGTGTAGTTATATGTTGCATGTCTGCGAGTGTATTGGATGCAAGGGGACGATTTTACTTCACTCACTCCGGTGAGATAGGGAACCTTGCGATTCTCCTTCATCATGTGCATGTCGTGTATTCTATATTTGTATATATGCATATGTGGTTCGATGATGCGGTTCATTGTAGGTACAAGTATCGGGTAGGTACGAGGTATCGTCTCCACTTGGCTCCACATGTCTGAGCATGCCTTACTTGTCCGATGGGAGTGGAGGAGATAGTGGTTGACCCTAATTGTACCTCAGTTACATGCTTGTGAGTGTCATTAGTCACTCATCCCTTTTGGTTTTGTTCGGCCGTCGAGTCAGTTTGTTTGACTTTTTCAGAATCTTTGTTTGGGTCTTCTCAGTTTGTGTGCCCTAGTAGATTGAATTAATTAATTGAGTTATGATGTCACTTTATAGTTAGCATATTTAAATTATGAATTATAATGCTTTAGTGATTATGAATTTAATTAATTAAGGGAAGTGATTAAATTTGGTTGCAAATTGCATTACATTAGAAATATAATTTTATTTAAATTTAGTAGAAAATAAATTAGTTGCATTTATTATTCTCTAGATTTTAAAAATAAAATTTCCTTCCTTTATTAGTTTGCAAATTTCATGATTTTAGAAATATAATTTTATTTAAACATTAGGGGTAACTAAATAAAATTAAATGTATTTATTGTACTCTAGATTTTTTATTTTTTTTTGTTAAAAATAAATTGGAAATAAATAAAATAAGTTAAATTACTTTCCTAAATATTGTTTTTAGAAAGTTATTTAATTGGGCATGAGAAAAGAATAAAAGAAAAGGGAAAGTGTTGTTTTTTTTTAGAATAATGCATTTTACTTGCCTATTTGGAAAATTAGAAAATAAATTGAAATGATTTTTAGTTTGAAAAAGGGATTATTATTATTTTGGGGAGAGGAAAATATTTTTTGGGAAAACCTAAAAAAAAAGTTTAGGTTAAATAAAATATTTATTTTTCATTCTGGGGGTTCACGGGAAGGAGGCGGCTGTGTGTGGAAGAGAATTCTTTTAAAATTTCTAGAATGCATGTTCTTGAAAAGGCAAATTCTGGAGATTGTTTGGAAAGGAGGTTTTGGTTTTGGGTTGAAAGTCTGTTGCAGAATAGAAGCTCTCCAACAAATTTCTTCTTGGAAAGCTCTATAGGTTGGACAACCTCTTCTTTGTTTGTTTTAAGAAAATCAATATATTTCTTCCCCTTCTTCTGGATGCTGTTTGTTTAAAAAAAAAATAGATGATTAAATGTGTGCAGTGTTGTTGGAGTATTTGTTATGAGGTTTATTGAAGTTGCAGTACATTTTGATTTTAAATAAAAATGCAACTCCAAACACTTCCTGTTTTATTTCATGTTTCTTGGTTAAAATCTATTCTTTCTTTTATTGTTTATGAAAAAAATTCGGTTTCCTGGTTATCGTAGTTTTAAATTTGGGAAATTTGGGTAAGTTATGTTGGCAAATTTTTCCAAAGTTTCCCTTGTGCTTCCATTCGATTAAATTTTGTTCATGAAAATTTTAAATTTTGGATGAAATTGGGGTTTGCCAAAAAATTAGTTTCTAGTTATTTTGGTTTTTCGAATGAAATTGTCTGGTTATGGTGTTTTCTCCTTCTCTATTTTGTCTCAGAGATTGAGCTAGAGATTTTAATTATCTCTGTTATTTTAAAGGTAGTTGTAAATTAAATTTTATTTATCTCTGTTTTATTTAGTTGTAAATTAAATTAAATTTACTATGGGTGTTAAATTTAATTGTAAATTAAATTTAATTTGTTTATACTATTGAAATGGTTTTTTTTTAAATCAAAATTTTTAATTTGTTTGGGGGAGGCGGTAGCCTGCTACCCCATAGTAGCAAAGCTACCCTAAGGTAGCAACTGCTACCTATGGTAACAACGCTACCGTAAGGTAGCAATTGCTACCATATGGTAGCGGTGCTACCGCAAGGCAGCACTTGCTACCGTATGGTAGCAGGCTACCTTGCGGTTAGCCTATGTTTTTTTTAATGTTTAATTTTTTTTAGTTTAAAAATTAAATAAATAGATATATATAAATATATTTATTTATAAAGCATTGCTATGCTTTGTTCTGAATATGATATTGTGTAATTTTTTAAATGTTAGTTATTTAAAATTAAATCTCCATTTACCATGTAGATTTTTATTTATTGGAAAGTAAATCTTCATTTTGGTATGAAGATTTTTATTCAGAAAATTAAATCTTCATTTTAGTATGTATTTTTTAATTATGATATAATTATATGGTAATATTCGAAGAATATATACTCATGTAATTATATTATATTATTATATATATTTCTAATTTGGAATTTAATCTATGTTATGGAAATCATTTAATTGGGGTATTTGGAAATTATTCTTAAACATATGACTAGGGGAAAAATATTTTAATGTGGTAAAGTTTAGCTTTCTAGACAAATGACAATATGGAAATTCCTTTGTTATATAGTTGTGTTTTCATATTCTCTGAAGTAACTTTAATTGCAAGTTATTTATTCCTTGGTTGTTTAAAGAAAAGATTGCATGTTTTAGAATCTCAGTGTAAATGTTAATTGTAGTCAAAGCTTTATTTTGTTGCAATTTGAGTTGTGTTGTCGTCTTGTCGCAAATGGATATACCCCTTGGTTAGAAGTTGTTGAGTAAACCTATCGATGTGAGCCATTGTGTATTTTATTCCATATTGTCAATCCTGGTTTATTGATGGTGTACCTTGCCTTGGGCCAGGATTAGTTATGGCTGTCAGTTTCGCCATAGTGTTCTCATAGAGAGAAACCTTTCATGTTAGCGCACCCAAAGAGGATAGCAGGATAACCCCTTGAAAGTCAATTAAGAAGTGATAACCTAATAATTGATTAGTGGGTGGGTAGCTAAAATATTAAATTAAGATAATGTGCCTCACACATGGTTGAGTGCTTGTATAGGCTCAGGATGTGGTGAGAAGGCATGGAATGGCAAACCTACCACATTGTCTTCACGAAGGGATTGGAAGGGTCAACATGATTCTTAGATGGAGCTGGGGGTTCGGGAGAGGTTACCAGGATAACCCAAGATGGGGTCCAGGACCTATGGAGGCCTACCTAGGGTAACCGCCTTAAGCCATGTGATGAAACTCTCTCCTCAGAGTCACTAGTGTTTATGAGTTGAGTCACATGGATGTTTGCAGAGTCATGTAGTTCTGTCATACTTGTCTTATTTTGTTTGCTTGAGGGTCTTCTACTATCTCCTAGCACGGTGGGGTGGTTCCATTTTGGGATCACATGGTCGGGTGGTAGTGCCACTTCCCATCCGATATCCTTGATTGTATCTTCAGGCGAGGAAAGGCTTCACTGGTGTTTCTTGGTTCATGGTTCATGTACCAGCTCATGTTCATGATCATTGTTCAGTTGAGACCTTACGGTCATTGTATCAAACATTTGTGTAACCTTGGCATTGTAACTTTTGTATTCTGTGGCATTTTTGGAAGCCATGTATTTATGGATATTGTAATATTATTGTAGACGTATAAAAATGGCCATATTCCTAAATGAATATTTTATGTTCATTTCTCTATTTAATTAAATCCAATTTAATTGAATCACCCACATTCCTCTTTTTAAATTAAGTAAACTACTCAATTTATTTAAATTAAATTCACTAGGCCTCTTTTGACATTTAATGAATAAATCATTTTATTCAATTAAATCCCTTCTATCCACTTTTAATTAAATTCAAATTTAATTAAATAGTTTATCCTAAATTGAATAAATCTAATTTATTTTATTTCCCCAAATTACAACCAAATTGAATTAAATTCATTTTATTCAATTAAATCCTATTATCTCTCCATCCACTTGCAAAATCTTACATCTCCCACTTGCTTCCTAAACCCTATTCCTAACCCCTTCTAGACTCTTCTAATCACTTCTAAATTAACCTAACCCATCTTCTAAACTTTGTCACATCCCTAAGCAAGGGGAAGTCACTTCTCAAACCCTCAAAGTCTTTGAAAACCCTTAAAGGCTTCAACTACTTAACTTTGAAAGTCTCCCAAACCATTAAAGGTTAACTCAACCCTCTAGCATGATTAAAGAATTTCCATAAACTCAACCTCCATGTAACCCAAGGGTCTCATCAAGCATTTATTGCTTTGACCATGGTTATCCTTAATCCTTTACACAAGAGTTTATCCTTTGGGTAAAAGCTTTATCCAATGGGTAATCCTAACTTAACCATAACCCTTACCCCCTAAGATAACCATGAGGTCTTCTCAAGCATTTAATGCTTCCTACCTCTCTTCTCAACCCAGTCTTATGTTGACATTTGTCACCATTTTATTGGTGGAAATTGTGAACATGGATTCCCAACTTTCAAACTCAACCCTTGATTACCTCTTTAAATCCTAGCCATCCATTGCCCTATTTTTTCTATAAATAGAGCTCTCATTCCTCCATTTGAAGAATCCAAGTCTTTAGCATCATACTTATACTAAAATCCATCCAAGCTTTAATATATCATTTGTGTTCATCATTTAGCCTCTCTTTTCAATAGGAATTAATCTAAATATGCATGTTTAGAGTATTTTCTTTATCATTTAGCTTAATCATAAACTAGTATATCATGCTAGGATAGTCTTGCTACTAATCTTGTCATCTTATAATCTAGTTTATTGCATTTACAGGATCATGCATAGCTTAGGATGCATTTCATCTTAAATTCAACCAAAGCATCCCTTGTTCTTGCATTTGTCATCCCTAAACCACTTTGCTCAGTGATCTGAGAGCAAATAAATTGGTTTGAGGGACCTTGTGAGATAGAGAACCATGGAACCAACCTTGGGAAGCTGAGCCATACTTCATGACTCCATAGCTTGCACCAAGAAGTCCTGTGGTTGTGTGAGCAAGGCTCCTTAGGCTTCATTTTTCACATTTTAAGTTCTATCGACCCGCTTCTCCTGCATACAATTATATCAATGGAATGTATGTTAATTGAGTTGCTTTAATCTTTTGTATAAATGATCTATGGAAAAATAAATGCATTGGAATACTTTGACTCTTTCATTATGGAAATTAGATGTATGAGTATGTTTTTAATTTAAGCATTTAATTTTCCTAATTAGATGAACAATTGGATTAACCATGGTGTTAATATAATCTGTGAATTAATTTTATTGGTAACCCTTAGGAAATCATATGTTAGACTTCCGATGTGTTATTAAACATGCAATTGTTATAATCACCTAGCTTTAAAAAAAAAATATTTCACCCTTTAGTTGCCTAGATTTGTTGTTTTCCTTTAGGGTTTATGGCAGGGCATTACATCTATTCTCAGTCTAGCTACTTGAATCTTTGATTGAATACATTATAATGCACAATTACAATTATATATATGATCCAAAGGATTCGGTCAGCCCAAAAAGGGATCAAAACCCGAAGAACAAGACCTAATGTGTAAAATCAACAAGGTTGGCCTCCGGAAATTATTCTTAAACATATGACTAGGGGAAAATTATTTTAATGTGGTAAAGTTTAGCTTTCTGGACAAATGACAATATGGAAATTCATTTGTTATATAGTTGTGTTTTCATATTCTCTGAAGTAACTTTAATTGCAAGTTATTTACGCCTTGCCTGTTTAAAGAAAAGATTGCCTATTTTAGAATCTCAGTGTAAATGTTAATTGTAGTCAAAGATTTATTTCGTTGCAATTTGAGTTGTGTTTTCATCTTGTCACAAATGGATATACCCCTTGGTCAAAATTTGTTGAGTAAACGTGTCGATGTGAGCCATTGTGTATTTTATTTCATATGGTCAATCCTAGTTTATTGATGGTGTACCTTTCACCTGCTTTGGGTCAGGATTAGTTATGGCTGTCAGTTTCGTCATAGTGTTCTCATAGAGAGAAACTTTTCCTATTAGTGTCTTATGAGAGAGAGTGGCTTTTGAGTGGGGGCCATACCCAAAGAGGATGGCAGGATAACCCCTCGAAAGTCAGTTAAGAAGTGATAACGTAATAATTGATTAGTGGGTGGGTAGCTAAAATATTAAATTAAGATAATGTGTCTCGCACATTGTTGAGTGCTTGTATAGGCTCAAGATGTGGTGAGAAGGCCTGGAATGGAAAACCTACCACCTTATCTTCACAAAGGGATTGGAAGGATTCACATGATACTTATATGGAGCTAGGGGTTTGGGAGAGGTTACCAAGATAACCCAGGATGGGGGCCGAGACCTATGGAGGCCTACCTAGGGTAACCACCTTAAGCCATGTGATGACACTCTCTCCTTAGAGTCACTAGTGTTTATGAGTTGAGTCACATGGATGTTTGTGGAGTCATGTAGTTCTGTTGTACTTATCTTATTTTGTTTGCTTGAGGGTCTTCTACTATCTCCTAGCATGGTGGGGTGGTTCCATTTCGGGATCACATGGTCGGGTGGTAGTGCCACTTCCCATCGGATATCCTTGATTGTATCTTCAGGCGAGGAAAGGCTTCACTGGTGTTTCTTGGTTCGTGGTTCATGTACCAGCTCATGTTCATGATCATTGTTCAGTTGAGACTTTGCGGTCATTGTATCAAACATTTGTGTAACCTTGGCATTGTAACTTTTGTATTCTGTGGTATTTTTGGAAGCCATGTATTTATGGATATTGTAATATTATATCAATGGAATGTATGTTAATTGAGTTTCTTTAATCTTTTGTATAAATGATCTATGGAAAAATAAATGCATTGGAATACTTTGATTCTTTCATTATGGAAATTAGATGTATGAGTATGTTTTTAATTTAAGAATTTAATTTTCCTAATTAGATGAACAATTGGATTAACCATGGTGTTAATATAATCTACGAATTAATCTTCATTGGTAACCATTAGGAAATCATGTGTTAGACTTCCGTTGTGTTACTAAATGTGCAATTGTTATAATTAATGCACATAGCTTTTTAAAAAAAAAAAATTCACCCTTTAGTTGCCTAGATGTGTTGTTTTCCTTTAGGGTTTTTGGTGGGGCATTACATTCAGTATCAGAGCAAAGTTTCAACACTAGGTACTCTGGGTGTGTAGTGAGCCCATTCAGCTTGACCTTTTTACTTAGGTCTTAATGTTTGTGTTTACCTTGTTTTATCCTTGCCGTAGATCTGAACCGTTTTCTCTTTTGTAGTGCTAGGTCATGGCCAGGAAAGCTAGGGGAGGTGGCCGTACAGGTGGTGGCAATAGAGGCAAAGGTGGAGGATGGGGTCATGGATCTAACTGTCACAATCCTTCACCACCACCCATGCATGTGAGTGTCGAGGCAAAATAATCTGTTCATCAGGATTCACAGAATGCAAGAGAGCAGGTTCCCGAAAGGGAAGAGCTGAGTTAGATGTTTCAGGAGGTTCTGGCCAGGTTAGGCCCTAGGCCTAAGGTTGATCAACCTATTCATGCTCAGGTTGAGGAGTCACATCAGTAGGTTCCAAAGGAGAGAGAGAGAGAGAGAGAGAGAGAGAGAGAGAGAGAGAGAGAGAGATCACCTAGGAGGCGGGAGATCCTAGCTGACTGAGATCTAGCTTCCTTGGGTCACATAAAGGACTTGATGAGGTCCAACCCTCCCTTCTTTGATGGTAAGGGTACCGGTCTCAAGGTAGAGACCTAGCTTATCAATCTTGATCGGTGTTTTGCTATGTTCCCATATAGTAGCAACACCAAGGCAAGATGTGCTATTATGCATCTCGACAGTTTTTCTTCGATCTGGTGGAGGTTAGAGGAGGAGAAGATCGGTGTGTGCATTAACACTATATCATGGGAGATATTTCTGGAGAGATTTTGGGCACGATTTCTCTCACCCCAGTGGAGGCAGACTCGGGCTAATGAGTTCTACACTCTGTGTCAGTATGGTTTGTCAATGGATCAGTTTGAGCACAGGTTCTATGAGCTTAAAAAATATGCCAGAATCGGTAATGATGAGGCTATGCTTGTCCACCACTTCCTGAGGGGTTTGAATGATCGCATCAGTGGAGAGTGAGGGTATTTGAGCCAGCTTCAGTTGAGATAGCCATGGTGAAAGCTAGATTGGTTGAATAGAATGTTAGCCTTGTACTTGGTGGTCAGTCTGGTGTGCAGATAGGGAGTGCACCTTTCAGTGGGAACAGAGCTTGTGGGAATTAGTCCCAGTCAGCTGCACTGTTTAGGACTCCTCAGGCACCTGCTAAGGGTGGACAATAGTGGTAGTAGCAACCGTCGAGACCGAAACAAATCCCGAGCTAGTAGGGCAGAAACTCTCAGTATAGGAAGAACAAGAACTAGCAGAGGAGTAGACAGGGCCCTTCAGGATAGTCCTCGCAGAGAGCATCTCACGCCCCTAGCCGGGGGAGTTTCCAGTAGTCTAGTGGGTCATCAGGTAGTAGAGGACCAAGTAGGGGAGCTTGATTCTCTTGTGGGCAGTTTGATCACATAGCTGCGCAGTACCCTCAGCGTTCCCACCATAGAGGTAGTCAGAGGCCAGCAGCATCAGAGCCTACAGTGGGAGATGCAAGTAGATCCAATAGAGTGTTTGTAGTGGTGGATGACCGCCAGGCTGATCATCAAGGCACAGTTATTGAGGTAGTAGGTGTGTTGTGTGGAATTCCTATCTTTGTACTTTTTGATTTCGATGCTTCGGATTCTTTCATTTCTTCATCCATTGTGGAGTGGTGCGGACTCGCGTCTGCTAAGCAGGCAGATAGGTGGCAAGTAGAGTTGGCTATAGGTGTGCATGTTTCTGTAGATGCCTTTATTCCCAGTTGTGAGTTGGACCTAGGAACCATAGTTACCTCAGTTGACCTTCAGGTCATTCCTTTGGGTTCTTATGGAGTTGGGTTGGGGATGGATTGGCTTTCAATTCACAGTGCTCATGTGGACTATTGCAAGAAGATAGTGGTGTGTTTAGATGACCTTGGCAGGGAAGTGGAGATTGTTGGAGTTCAGAGACCGATATCCCTACGTATGATTTCTACTATGCAACTTAAGCGATGCATGCATAGAGGGTGTCAGCTTTTTGTAGTTACTCTTGAGGATGTGGATGAAAAAGAGAGTCGAGAAATCACTCTTGACGGTTACCTTATTCTTCGAGAGTATGCTGATGTGTTTCCTTTGGATATTCCTAGTATGCCTCCAAAGCGAGACATAGATTTTTGCATTGACTTGGTTCCTGGTGCAGAACATATTTCGAGAGCTCCATATCGGATGACTACTCAAGAGTTGAGTGAGTTGAAGTTGCAGATAGAAGAATTGTTGGCCAAGGGATTCAATCATCCTAGTGTTTCCCCTTGGGGTGCACCTATTATCTTCATTAAGAAGAAGGATGGTTCTCTTCAGTTATGCATTGATTACCGACAGCTGAATAAGGTAACCATCTGGAATTGATATCCATTTCCTCATATAGATGATCTTTTCAATCAAGTAAAGGGAGCCAAGGTGTTCTCTAAGTTTGATCTAAAATCTAGGTATCATCAGTTGCCCATTCAGGATGCAGATATTCATAAGACAACGTTTCGTACTCGTTATGGACACTATGAGTTCATAGTGGTGCCATTTGGGTTGATGAACGTGCCTTCAGTTTTCATGAGCCTCATGAATGGGGTTTTTCGCACCTACCTTGATCATTTTTTCCTTGTGTTCCTAGATGAAATTCTAATTTATTCTAGATCTGTGGAAGATCATGAGGGTCACTTGCGTCAGGTGTTACAGTGCTTGAGAGAAAATCAGCTTTATGCCAACTTGGCGAAGTGTGACTTCTTCCAGTCAGAGGTGAACTATCTTGATCATGTGGTTTCGAGAGAAGGTGTATCTATGGATCCTTCAAAGATCCAAGCCATTGTTGATTGGCCAGTGCCGACCAATGTTTCAGAATTTCAGAGCTTTATGGGTTTGGCCGGATATTACCATCTCTTTGTTCAGGGCTTTTCCTAGATAGGACACCTGATTACTTCTCTTCAAAGGAAAGGGAAGAAGTTTATTTGGTCAGCACAGTGTGAGTCATCTTTTCGTACCTTGAAGGAACTCCTTGTCAGTGCTCAAATTTTGGTAGTTCCTAATCCATCTAGAGATTTTATGGCATGCACAGATGCCTCCTTCAAAGGTATAGGTGCAATGCTTATTGCAGGATGGACATGTGGTTGCTTATGAGTCTCACAAACTCAAGAACCATGAGTTGAACTATCCAGTTCATGATTTGGAGTTGGGAGATGTAGTGCATGCTTTGGTTAGATGGCGGCATTTTCTGTTAGGGTGTCAATTTGAGCTGCATAGTGATCACCATAGTTTGCAGTATATCTTCACGCAACCAAACTTGAATGCTCGACAGTGGAGATGGATGGAATTCCTCTGCGAGTATAATTTTGAGGTTCGTTATATTCAGGGGAAAGAGAACGTGGTGGTAGATGCTTTGAGTCATAGGCGGCATGAAGTTTCAGCATTGTCCCTTGGAGTAGACTTGAGAGGGAGAATTATTGGAGTTCTTCCTCAGGATTCTTGGTATTGAGATGTTAGAGCCGTGATAGAGTCTGGAAGGCCTTTAGAGGGTAGATTTTTGGGATATAACCTTGAGGTAGATGGACTTCTTTGTCACCTTGGATGGATCTATGTACCTCCTTTAGAGGGTCTTCGCGTTTTGATCATGACTGAGGCCCATCATGCACCTTATTCGATACATCCAGGTGTCAAGAAGATGCATGCAAATCTTAGATAGATTTATCATTGAGCTGGTATGAAATGCGACATTGCTGATTTTGTGTCAAAATGTTTAGAGTGTCAGTGGGTGAAGGCGGAGCATCAACACCCGACAGGGCTTTTACAACCTAATTTGGTACCGGATTGGAAATGGGATATGATTTCCATGGATTTTATTGTTGGGTTGCCTATCTCTTCGCGTCGTCATGATGCCATCATGATCATTGTCGACAAATTGACAAAGGTTGGTCACTTTGTTCCTATTCGAGCTTCTTATACAACAGCAGTGGTGGCACGAGTCTTCTTGGAAGATGTGGTGAGATTGCATGGGATTCCAAGGTGGATCATTTCTGACAGAGATCCTATCTTTACCTCAGCATTATGGACCTCACTTTAGCATGCTTTGAGGACAGTTGAATTTTAGTTTAGTGTATCACCCAGAGACAGATGGTCAGACCAAACGAGTGAATCAGGTTTTGGAGGACATGCTTCGCATGTATGTTATGGACCAACAATCACACTGGGAGGATTATATTTATCTAGTGGAGTTTTCTTATAACAATGGATATCATAGCTCCATAGGTATGTCCCCCTTCCAGGCATTGTATGGTCATCCTTTCCGTACTCCTTTGAGTTGGGATTGGCTAGAGGACAGGGTGCTTATAAAACCGGATATTCTTCGAGAGATGGAACAACAGGTTGAGCAGATTCATGAGCATTTGGTAGCTGCACAGGATAGGAAGAAGAAGTATGCAGATGCTCATAGGGTAGATCGTCAGTTTTTTATTGGCGATCGTGTGTTCTTGAGAGTGCATCCGCGGAAGAGTCTGATCCGTTATGAAAAGGGTTCTAAGTTGGTGCCTCAGTTTGTTGGCCATTTTTGAGATCCTGGAGAGGATAGTACATGTTGCCTACTATCTTGCCTTGCCACTGAGTCTATCCTGCATCCATGATGTCTTCTATGTTTCATTTCTTTGACCCTATCATCCTAATGTGACACATGTTCTTGATTGGAAATCTTTGCAGGTCGAGGACGGGCTGCTTTCCATAGAGCCCATGCGCATTCTTCAACATCGGGATTTGACTCTCAGGGATCGTACCATCGATGAGGTAAGGGTCCTATGGGACCCAAATGATGAGACCTCGGTGACTTGGGAGGATGCAGCAAACATGAGAGAGCTCTATTCTTATCTGTTCTAGGCTTCCAGGAGTAAGCCTAGTTTTGGGGGGGAGAATGTAGTACCCCTCCTCAATTGAATTTATTAGACTCATATTTTACTATTGTTTACTTTTAGTGGATACATTACCATTGTGTGTTATTCAAACTCATATGACATTAATTCATGTTTTATCTGGATATGAGATGCATGATTTATTTATAGTATTTCAATACTGGTGATTTGTGGTATTTTATGGATTATTGCTATGTACTGACACTTTACTTTATCTATGCAATGTGTAATTATATGTTGCGTGTCTGCGAGTGTATTGTATGCAAGGGGATGATTTTCCTTCACTCACTCCGGTGAGACAGGGAACGTCACGATTCTTCTTCATCAGTGTGTGTGTCATGTATTCTATATTTGTATATATGCATATGTGGTTCGATGATGCAAGTCATTGCAAGTACAAGTACCGGGTAGGTACGCAGTATCATCTCCACCTGGCTCCATAGGTCTAAGCGTGCCTTACTTGTCCGATGGGAGTGGAGGAGATAGTGGTTGACCCTAATTGTACCTCAGTTACACTCTTGTGAGTGTCGTCAGTCGGTCATCCCTTTTGGTTTTGTTCGGTCGTCGAGTCAGTTTGTTTGACCTTTTTAGAATCTTTGTTCGGGTCTTCTCAGTTTGTGTGCCCTAGAGGATTGAATTAATTAATTGAGTTATGGCATCACTTTATAGTTAGCATATTTAAATTATGAATTATAAGGCTTTAGTGATTATGAATTTAATTAATTAAGGGAAGTGATTAAATTTAGTTGCAAATTGCATTACATTAGAAACATAATTTTATTTAAATTTAGTAGAAAATAAATTAGTTGCATTTATTATTCTCTAGATTTTAAAAATAAAATTTCCTTCCTTTATTAGTTTGCAAATTTCATGATTTTAGAAATATAATTTTATTTAAACATTAGGGGTAACTAAATAAAATTAAATGTATTTATTGTACTCTATATTTTTAATTTTTTTTTGTTAAAAATAAATTGGAAATAAATAAAATAAGTTAAATATCTTTCCTAAATATTGTTTTTAGAAAGTTATGTAATTGGGCATGAGAAAAGAATAAAAGAAAAGGGAAAGTGTTGTTTTTTTTTTAGAATAATGCATTTTACTTGCCTTTTTGGAAAATTAGAAAATAAATTGAAATGTTTTTTAGTTTGAAAAAGGGATTATTATTATTTTGGGGAGAGGAAAATATTTTTTGGGAAAACCTAAAAAAAAAGTTTAGGTTAATTAAAAATTTTATTTTTCATTCCGGGGGTTCATGGGAAGGAGGCGGCTGTGTGTGGAAGAGAATTCTTTTAAGATTTCTGGAATGCATGTTCTTGAAAAGGCAAATTCTGGAGATTGTTTGGAAAGGAGGTTTTGGTTTCAGGTTGAAAGTTTGTTGCAGAATAGGAGCTCTCCAACAAATTTCTTCCTGGAAAGCTCTACAGGTTGGACAACCTCTTCTTTGTTTGTTTTAAGAAAATCAATATATTTCTTTCCCTTCTTCTGGATGTTGTTTGTTTAAAAAAAAAATAGATGATTAAATGCGTGCAGTGTTGTTGGAGTATTTGTTATGAGGTTTATTGAAGTTGTTGTCCATTTTGATTTTAAATAAAAATACAACTCCAAACCCTTCCTGTTTTATTTCATGTTTCTTGGTTAAACTCTATTCTTTCTTTTTTTGTATATGAAAAGAATTCGATTTCCTGGTTATTGTAGTTTTAAATTTGGGAAATTTGGGGAAGTTATGCTGGCAAAATTTTGCCAAAGTTTCCCTTGTGCTTCCATTCAATTAAATTTTGTTCATGAAAGTTTCAAATTTTGGATGAAATTGGGGTTTGCCAGAAAATTAGTTTCCACTTATTTTGGTTTTACGAATGAAATTGTCTAGTTATGGTGTTTTCTCCTTCTCTGCTTTGTCTCAGAGATTGAGCTAGAGATTTTAATTATCTTTGTTTATTTTAAAGGTAGTTGTAAATTAAATTTTATTTATCTCTGTTTTATTTAGTTGTAAATTAAATTTAATTTACCCTAGGTGTTAAATTTAATTGTAAATTAAATTTCATTTGTTTATGCTATTGAAATGGTTCTTTTTTAAATCAAAATTTTTAATTTGTCCGGGGGACGTGGCAACCTGCTACCCCACAGTAGCAGAGCTACCCTAAGGTAGCGACTGCTATCGTAAGGCAGCAGCACTACCTCAAGGTAGCGACTACTACCTATGGTAACAACACTATCGTAAGGTAGCGATTGCTACCATATGGTAGCAGTGCTACCGCAAGGCAACACTTGCTACCGTATGGTAGTAGACTACCTTGTGATTAGCCTATGTTTTTTTAAATGTTTAATTTTTTTTAGTTTAAAATAAAAATAAATAGATATATATATATATATAAATATATTAATTTATAAAGCATTGATATGTTTGTTCAGAATATGATATTGTGTAATTTTTAAAATGTTAGTTATTGAAAATTAAATCTCAATTTAGCATGTAGATTTTTATTTATTGGAAAGTAAATCTTCATTTTGGTATGAAGATTTTTATTTAGAAAATTAAATCTTCATTTTAGCATGTATATTTTAATTATGATATAATTATATGGTAATATTCGAAGAATATATACTCATATAATTATATAACATTATTATATATATTTCTAATTTGGAATTTAATCTATGTTATGGAAATCATTTAATTAGGGTATTTGGAAATTATTCTTAAACATATGACTAGGGGAAAATTATTTTAATGTGGTCAAGTTTAGCTTTCTGGACAAATGGCAATATGGAAATTCATTTGTTATATAGTTGTGTTTTCATATTCTCTGAAGTAATTTTAATTGCAAGTTATTTATGCCTTGGCTGTTTAAAGAAAAGATTTCCTATTTTAGAATCTTAGTGTAAATGTTAATTGTAGTCAAAGATTTATTTCGTTGCAATTTGAGTTGTGTTGTCATCTTGTCGCAAATGGATATACCCCTTGGTCAAAAGTTGTTGAGTAAACATGTCGATGTGAGCCATTGTGTATTTTATTTCATATGGTCAATCCTAGTTTATTGATGGTGTACCTTTCACTTGCTTTGGGTCAGGATTAGTTATGGCTGTCAGTTTTGTCATAGTGTTCTCATAGAGAGAAACCTTTCCTGTTAGTGTCCTATGAGAGAGAGTGGCTTTTGAGCGGGGGCCATACCCAAAGAGGATGGCAGGATAACCCCTCGAAATTCAGTTAAGAAGTGATAATGTAATAATTGATTAGTGGGTGGGTAGCTAAAATATTAAATTAAGATAATGTGTCTCACACATGGTTGAGTGCTTGTATAGGCTCAGGATGTGGTGAGAAGGCCTGGAATGGAAAACCTACCACCTTATCTTCACGAAGGGATTGGAAGGATTCACATGATACATAGATGGAGTTGGGGGTTTGGGAGAGGTTACCAGGATAACCCAGGATGGGGGCCGAGACCTATGGAGGCCTACCTAGGGTAACCACCTTAAGCCATGTGATGACACTCTCTCCTTAGAGTCACTAGTGTTTATGAGTTGAGTCACATGGATGTTTGTGGAGTCATGTAGTTCTATTGTACTTATCTTATTTTGTTTGCTTGAGGGTCTTCTACTATCTCCTAGCATGGTGGGGTGGTTCCATTTCGGGATCACATGGTCGGGTGGTAGTGCCACTTCCCATCGGATATCCTTGATTGTATCTTCAGGCGAGGAAAGGCTTCACTGGTGTTTCTTGGTTCGTGGTTCATGTACCAGCTCATGTTCATGATCATTGTTCAGTTGAGACCTTGCGGTCATTATATCAAACATTTATGTAACCTTGGCATTGTAACTTTTGTATTCTGTGGTATTTTTGGAAGCCATGTATTTATGGATATTGTAATATTATATCAATGGAATGTATGTTAATTGAGTTGCTTTAATCTTTTGTATAAATGATCTATGGAAAAATAAATGCATTGGAATACTTTGACTCTTTCATTATGGAAATTAGATGTATGAGTATGTTTTTAATTTAAGCATTTAATTTTCCTAATTAGATGAACAATTGGATTAACCATGGTGTTAATATAATCTGTGAATTAATCTTTTTTGGTAACCCTTAGGAAATCATATGTTAGACTTCCATTGTGTTATTAAACGTGCAATTGTTATAATCACCTAGCTTTTAAAAAAAAAATATTTCACCCTTTAGTTGCCTAGATGTGTTGTTTTCCTTTAGGGTTTATGGCGGGGCATTACATCTATTCTCAATCTAGCTACTTGAATCTTTGATTGAATACATTATAATGCACAATTACAATTATATATATGATCCAAAGGATTTGGTCAGCCCAAAAAGGGATGAAAACCCGAAGAACAAGACCTAATGTGTAAAATCAACAAGGTTGGCCTCCGCCAAGAGATTCCTCCAAAAAATCCAAAGGATGAAGTGTAGATCACGGAAAAGATCAGCCACATGCCAAGGAACATAGAAATCAACTCCCAAGGCTCCACAAAATTTGGAAGGGGTTCCGGTAGACCACCAAAATAGGTCTAGGAAATCGGTAACAAGATAACTGTCAACCGGTAACATCAAACTGTCAAGGAAATCGATAGTGATAACTTGCTGAAAAATGATCCAAATGTGATGCTATGTGGAAATAAGAAAGATGATCAAGTATTTAATTAGAATCCAACTCCATAGGATCCGGTGAGCCAAAACCATGACACACAGAAAGAAATGCTGAAACTGTAAATAGAAAGAAAAATAGAAATGAAAATGTTTTTGGGTGATGCAAGATTACTATGAACCGTGGATGCTCCTACATCATTTATGGTGCTTTGTCTTCCTTTGTGAAAATCCTCATCAATTCTGACATTAATGCTCTCAACTACTCTCTTTAGTCTTTTGTTGAAACATTTGTAGGCCTTGCTATGAGTAGAGTATCCCAAGAAGATACCTTCATCACATCTTTATTCAAAGCTTCCCAAACCATCCTCATCTCTTTACCAAAGGATTTCATATTTTCCTTCTCATCTTCATCCTTCTCTCCATAAGGACATTTAGATGCAAAGTGTCCAATCTTGCCACAGTTGAAACATTTGAAAGGGATCTTACCTTTGTATTTGCATGATCGTTTCTTGAACTCCCTTACAAAATTTGCTACAAAAGCATCAAAGTCATCTTATTATTCATGAGAAACCTCTTCCTTTCTTGGTTATGTTGAATGCAACCTCTCTCTTTGATTATTTTACACTTATTGTTCTCATCTCATAAGCTAATAGGGAGCCAAACAATTCATCCATAGAGAATGTCTTTAAGTCTTTATCTTGTTCAATAGTAGAGACCTTTGTATCATACCTTGTGGTTAAAGATATCAGAACCTTCTTGACAGTAACTTCATCTATGACATCTTCTCCAAGTCCTCTTATAGCACTCACAATATCAACCAATATTTGTAGATAGACAACTATCTAGTCTTCCTTCATTATTTAGGTTTTCAAATTGATTTCTTAGATTTTTCAATTTGGTTTCTTTCACTTTGGTATCTCCTTCATATATACTTTGTAGCTTATCACATGTTTCTTTTGCTAAAGTGAAATGCATGACTTTGACAAACTCTATATCAAACATACCACTTAATATTGTGTTCTTAGCTTTGGAATTGTTCTGATATTCCTTTTTAGCATCAGGGTTAGTACGAGGAACTTGAGGAACAATATAACCATTTTTCACTAACATCCAGACATCAAAGCCTAAAGAGGATAGGTAAGTTTCCATTCTTCTTCTCTAGAAAGCATAGTTAGTGCCATCAAACATAGGTTCCTTAGAGGAGGATTCATTCCTAGCCATTGTGTTCTTGAGACAAGATCTACCCAAGCTAAAGAAAGCTTTACTACAAGGGAACCTAGGGCTCTGATACCAATTGATGAAAACAAATGGACCATTGAGAGGGAGGGTGAATTGGTGGTAATTAAAACTTTAACTATTATAAAGATCTAATATTCAATAATAGATATCAATAAAGTATGAGAAAAAATGATAAACTCATTCAAATACACAAGACAACAACACAACACAAGATATACGAGAAAAACCCACAGTGGGGAAAACCTCGGTGAGAAATGTTGTTGGAGTCTACTTCTCTAATCCAACCTCACAAAGAGAAACTGATTACAATATGTTTAGGGCACCAACCCAAGGAGCACCAATCCCTAATGATTTTGAGCACCAACTCAAGGATAACCTACCCCTACTCTAAGCACCCACTCATTGAAATACAGTAATATCAAATTTATTCAATACAATAAGAAACCTTGTTACAAATGTGTTTTGTAACACTTACAAATTCTCCCTTTTTGTAAAAGATTCACTTTGCCTTTTGATATTTTACATGCAAACAATTGTGTGATGTTATATTTGCACTAGCTTCATGTTATGCACACTTGCAAAAAAATACTTCTCTATAAACTTTTTTTTTTTGGCTTATTCTCTATTTTTCTGGACTTACTTTCTTACACTCACATTTTCTAGCTACACCACATTTCTTCTTTGTCAATTTCATATCCCAGAAATTTTTCCCTCCAAAAGTGAAATTCAACATTGATAGTTCCAGCAAAGCAAAATCTTATCTCCTCATTTCAAATTTTCAGCAATCCACATTGCTCTTTCCTTATTTGTTAGCCAATCTATGTAATCCAATTTTATTTTGTTTAAAATCTGTATTTTAAAAAAAAAATTATCTTTAGTTACAGCTCTGCTTCTGTATTTACTCCTCTTCTAGTTTGCTGCTTTGACTAAAAGATCTTCTTTGACACACATTCCCTTTTTGGTTACAAAAATCTATCAAAAATATTTGTCTACTTAACATTTACATGTCACACAACCACATGGAAGATGGTGGGACCCATCAACAACTCCCTCTTCTCACAAAAGATCCATGTGTTGAAGAAAAACCATGTTGGATCCATGGGCTACGTTGATGAGTTCCACAGGTCGCATAACATGCATGTTATACGCATCATAAAAACTTCCTTCCCATGGGCTGGCATATAACACACAATCCACCATTTTTCGTTATCTTGCATCATTTTCTCTTAAGCCATCTTACCCTTGTGGGCTAGCGGGATGCATCAATTTTCTTCATTTTGTGTTGCCCCGCGGGACCATTTTTCTTCAATCTTGCATGTTGTGGGATAGTGGGATGCTTCTATCTTATTTAACATCTTTACCCTGCATGACCATATCTCTTTGAATTTACTCATCACGGGATAGTGGGGGGCTCCATTTTCTTAGCCTTTTGTTTTCCTCGCAAGGTCACTTTTCAGTCATCCATCATGCCGCGAGATAGAAGGATGTGTCAAACTTCTTTGTTTTTTCTTATCCCACAAGGTTATCTTACTCTTGTATAACATGTTGTGGGATAGCGGGAAACATAATTTGCTTCACTTAAGTGTTACCCCACAGGGTCACATTTCCTCAACCATTTCTACTATGGGGCATAACTTGTCATGTTATATGCATTTGTTGTCATAATTAGCCTTACCCCACATGGTAAACCTTCTTCCATCCTTCATGTTGTGGGGTGGCGGGTCAAAAAACCTCTCGTGTTATTGACATCTCCATCATAGTTTAGTGTTACCCCGCAGAGTCACTTTTCTTCCACCTTTCATGCAATGGGATAGTGGGATAATGTAACCATTGTGTTATTGACTTCCCCATTGCAATTTATAGTTTTATAGATAGTGATAACATGCATGTTATGCACTCTTCCTATAACATTTGTGTAACTAACACGATGTGTTATATACAACTGTAACTAATACTCCCTAGAACCGCATGTGACTAATATGGCGTGTTATACAAAACTACAGTTATACTTTTTATAAGTCACAAGAACATTTTCAACTCCCTTACCTGTGTCTGCCTTATCCATTTTCACACCCCAATGACTCACTTCCCGCTTTCCTTCTATCTATAACTGTGTGCGACTAACCTGTTGGGCATTGCTTCTGCTAGGATATTTTGTTGTCATTAATGCCAACATATTCCTATGATTTATTGCTTTTGTGATTGCATATTGGTTTATTGGGATCATGGTTTGGTGTATGAAATATTTATAGTATCATTATATCTTTCTGTATTATTTTTGGTGATTCGGGAAGCTTAATTGATCATATCATATGATCTAGTTTACAGTTTATTTTTCTGATTAGTGCTTTGCAAAGTTTGGTATTTCCTTCAGTATATTCTGGTGTGATTAGATCTTGAGATGATTTTTTGGGAGATTATTTGGGATGGTCTTGTGTATCTTTATTTTAGATGGTTTGTGATTTGGTGCTCTGTAAGTTATCTTTCTTTGTGATAGTTGTTGTTGTTTTAGTATTTTTGAGATTCAAATGTTGATTGATGAAGATTTGATAAGTGGTGTTGGTACAACTATTACTAATGATTCTAACGTGCTTGTTGGTGTTTCCTAATTATGTCCTATTTGTTTTGATGATCTGTATTGATCATTGTGCGAGTTCTTGGTGATTTTGCTGAATCGGTGATGTTCTTCGTGTTATGCAATATTCTTGGTGGTGTAGCGTGTTGTGGTTGATCTTGGCGTGACTATCAGTGGTGTTGCATATTTGGAGATTTTATTAAGGTCCATGTTATATCATGTATATCATTATATTGGTCCGATGGTCGATCTTTGTATCATGTGATGTAATTTTGTAATTGTGAGTTGAGGGTTTAGCCGACCTTGTTGTTAAGGTTGATGATTTGTATAAATAGGTGGTATAGTCATGTAATTTGGGTATCGAGGTTGTGTCTGCATTATCAAAGATTGGTGTATGTGCGATCAAAGGAATTCATCTTTAGGTGTGGTGTATTGAGTAGAGATTGGTGTTGTAGAGAATACATATGTGCTTAACTGGAACTTTCATTAGGTATTAGTAGATGTTGTTATTGCAGTTCATTTGATTCCAGATTATTGTTCGAACATTTTTTAAGTTAGTGAGACTTCCTTGTAAGGTAATGAACCTTCTGTGAGGGTTGTAGCCTTCCACATTATTGTATCTTGAGCTGTAAGCTCTAGGCAGTGTTCCTGAATGTTGGTGCATTCCCCATTGTAATATTTACACATACTACTACAAAGTATCATCTTATTGTGGATAGGTTCCCACTGTGGTTTTTCCCTTAAATGGGGTTTCCACATCAAAATCTTAGTGTTGTGTGTTGTGCTATCAATTTTCTTATCTTTATTGTTGGTGCAATTTATCTGATTTGCAATTGAGGTTAAGTTTGTTAATCTGGTGAAAATTGATTCATCCCCCCCTCTCATTTTTCCTTCATTGTTGTTGTCAACAATTGGTATCAAAGCTAGATTCTCTGATGGAAGCTTAATCGCTTGAGGTGATCCGGGATGCAACTGGAAGTGGAAGTGTTATCTTTAAGAAGGAGAGTCCAAGATTTGATGGAAGTAACTATGTTATATGGAAGAACCAGATGGAGGTGCACTTGAGATGTCTTGGAGAGGATTACTAGAAGATTACAAGAATGCCTATTTTGTTCCTCTGAATGGACCGGTTATTGCTGATGAGATCAAGGAAGCTGAAAATAACATTAGACCTAAGGAAGCATTGTTGAGTGTCGTGACTGATTCAAAGATGACAAATATAATGGGACTTTAGACAACACATGAGATCTGGGAGAAGCTTGAGACCTTGTATGAAGGAGATAAACAAGTCAAAGTTGCTAAGTTATAGAGTTTGAAAGGGAAGTATGAGGTGTTGAGGATGGGAGAAGATGAGAACATAAATTCCTTTATGGCTAAAGTAAATGAAATTGTCCTAGGTATCAGATGTGCCACTAAAACCCTTGAAGATGATGAAATTATTGGTAAGGTTATGAGATCATTGCCTCCTTCTTACAAACATAAGGTAGCTTCTATTGATGAGATCTGAAATGTGATTAATGTAACAAGAGATATGCTGGTGGGAAAGATTATTATATTTGAATTGAGAAAATTTGGTGAATCACATGGAAAGTCTGAGACAAAATTTCAAGCATCTATATCCGTAAAGAAGAAGTATGATCCTGATGAATGAAGAATATCTAGATATGAAAGAGAGAGAAGAGAATTGGAAGAGCTTGAATCATTGATTGCCCGAAGATTGCCTAAGGGAGTTGGTAAGTACGATGGAAAACTTCCTCTGAAATGTTTTTTTGCAATAAGATAGGACATTTTGCTTCTAAATGCCCAAAGAGAATGTATAAATATGATAGGCATGATAAATCTGATAAGCATGATAGAAATGATGGATATGAGAAGTATGATAAGCCTTACAAGCCTAACTAAAAGTATAAGCATCTGAAGAACTGTTATTATGTTGTTGATGAAGGTGTTACATATGAAGAATCAAAAGGAGATGAAGTTGTGTTTATTTCTATTAAAGAAGATGGATCGATACCTGTTGATTCCACAAGCTACACTATTGAGGAGAAATCTCTAGCTGCTAAAGTTGAAGAGAAAGATGAATGGTTATTGACAACGATTGTTCACATCATATGACCAATGATAAAAGAAAATTTGTGAATAAAAAAAGATATGATGGTGGAATAGTAAGATTTGGAGATGAAAAAGCCTATGTGATCTGTGGTAGAGGTTCTATTTCCTTTGATGGTAAGCATAAGAATGATGATGTCCTATATGTTGAAGGTTTTAAGCATAATCTTTTAATTGTTGGACATATGGTAGACAAAGGTTATGATTTTCAATTCAAGAATGAAAAATGCAAGATCCTAAATGCCTTTAGTATAAAGATTGCATCAAGAACCAAGACTGAAGGTAATATCTTTTATTTTAATGCTGGTGAGAAAAAATGTTTGATTGATCCAAATGATGAGAGTTGGTTGTGGCATAGGAGATTGTGTCATGTTAATTTTGATTCAATGATTAAGATCAGTTCTACTCAAGCTGTTAGAGATTTGCCTAAAATTGTTAAGCCTGCTAATCCAACATGTAAGGAATTTCAAATGGGAAAGCAAACAAGAATTTCATTCAAGAGTAAGCAGTATACATCTGATGGATTGCTAGATATTGTGCATACTGACCTATGTGGACCTACTAATGTTTTTTATTAAGGAAAACCAAGTTTTAAGGGACCCAAAATCCACTTACATATCGAAAAGAAAAACAATAGAGAAACTAGAGAGGACAAAAAAAAGAGAGAAAGGCTACAAAAGAACATCACAAAAGACAATAGCCAGAGGAAAGAACAGCAAAAGGCTAGCAAGAGACCGACACACCTAAAACAAAATTAGAGCATTTAGGTGAAAATATTTATGGTCTCTCCAGCATCCTTGATAAGCATCATCATCACATTTTCTGCCTCTTTTAGGTCTTTACTTTCCTGCACCTATTGATTACCTTTGGTTTTCAGCTCCAGCACTTTTGCATTTTGCCTAGTTCTACGTCTAGAAGAGTGTTGGATAGAACTAGAACCTGACTCATCATCAATAATCACAATGTCTTTATTCTGCTTATCCTTCTCCAGGCAAGCAACCAACACATTCATATTTTGAGAAGACACCTTCAACACAGCCAAGCTATGCTCCATGAATTTCCTTAGAGCACTCTCGGTTTTTTGAATCCGATTGTTTATCAGATCATTATCAGACTCGCCCTTTTCTTTAAGATTCCTCACCACATCCTCCAGGTGCTTCAAATCTCCATTTATGATCTCACCTTCTGACCAGTCCAGAATTTCTTTGTCATCCTCTGCTTCACTATTATCCTCCGCATTTTTCTCTTTTCCTTTATTATTGATATCCTTAACCAAATTATCAATTTTGAAGTCCATCTCTCTCTGTTTTTCCTGAATGCTGGTAATATTATCAACCACCCACTTCTAGAAATTAAACATTTCCAGAGAGCTGTTTCTAGCAGCATTCAGAATAGTATCTGCATGCTCCATGTCCTGGGCAGAATCCTCAGACCTAGGGTTTCCCTCCTCCATATTATTTTGAACATCATCCCTATTGTCCAAATCATAGGGACTCTCCTTCGCCTCTGACTCATCAACATCCTCTTTTCTCTGCTCATTATCCTTGTCTCCTTCCTCACCCTCAACCTACTAACATTAGAAGTGTGGAGGGTGACAAATATTTTATGTTATTGATTGATGATTATTCTAGAATTATGTGGGTTATATTTTTGAAGGAGAAATTAGAAGCATTAGACAAATTCAAGATATTAAAATCAAAGTTTGAGGCAGACATGATTGAAGGTGAAATGTCTGAGATCTAACAGAGGAGGAGAATTTTGTTCTGATAAGTTTGATTCATTACGTGAGAAGCATGGGATCAGAAGACAATTATATGCTCCTAAAACCCCACAAAAGAATGGAGTTGTTGAAAAGAATAACAAGACTATCTTGGATGTTGCAAGGACTATGTTGATTGAAGGGAATGTTATAAAGATCCTACTAGAGAGAAGTTGTTAGCATTGCAATTTACACTTTCAACCAAGTTCATATTAAATGTGATATCGGTAAGACTCCTTAAGGTCTATGGTTTGGTCATGTTCCTATTGTGAGATATTTCAGAATTTTTAGTAGCAAGTGTTATATCAAGAGAGATGAGGATAAAGGAAAGTTTGATGCAATAAGTGATGAAGGAATTTTCTTGGGATATTCAACAAAGAGAAAAGCCTACCAGTTCTATAATAAGAGACTGAGAAAGATAGTGGAAAGTGCAAATGTGAAGGTTGATGAGAACTATGGAAAAGAGATCATAGCATGTGGATATGATGATGGTAAACATATTGTTCTAACACCTATTCAGACTAAACAATTGAAGCAGAATGATTTGGTGGAGATAGTTAATCTGGATATTGTTGTTGCCGATGGATAGCAAGTGTTATATCAAGAGAGATGAGGATATAGGAAAGTTTTATGCAATAAGTGATGAAGGAATTTTCTTGGGATATTCAACAAAGAGAAAAGCCTATCGGTGCTACAATAAGAAACTGAGAAAGATAGTGGAAAGTGAAAATGTGAAGGTTGATAAGAACTATGGAAAAGAGATCATAGAATGTAGATATGATGATGGTAAACATATTGTTCTAACACCTATTCAAACTAAAGAATTGAAGAAGAATGATTTGGTGGAGATAGTCAATCTGGATATTGTTGATGCCGATGGAGAGGTGTAAGAACCTAAAAATCAGAGTAATTAGAAGACTCTGAGGTATGTAAGATTGAATCATTCTAAAAATTAGATTATTGGTGATAAAAATAAAGGTGTGATGACTAGAAGAAGGTTAACCGCTAAAGAGGTATGTTTGATTTCTAAAATTGAACCTAAAGATGTTGTTTAAGCTTGTAAAGATGAAAATTGGATAGGGGCTATGGAAGAAGAATTAGATCAGATTGAAAAAAATGACACATGGAAGCTTGTGCCTAGACCTAAACATAAGAATGTTGGATATTGGGGAGGTTGTTGGACATTGTTTCTGCTAGGATATGTTGTTGTCATTGATGTCAACATATTCCTATGATTTTCTTTGGTAATTGCAGATTGGGAAGATCTTATGATTTGATTTTGCAGTTTGTTTATCTGATCAGTGCTTTGCAGAGTTCAGTATTTCCTTCGGTATATTCCAGTGTGATAAAATCTTGAGCTGAGATTTTGCGATATTGTTTTGGATGGTCTTGTGTATCTTTATTTCATATGGTTTATGATTTGGTGCTCCCCAAGTTATCTTTTCTTCGTGACAGTTTCTCTTGTTTGAGTGCTCCTAAGTCTCAGATGTTGATCGAGGAAGATTTGATAAGTGGTGTTGGTGTAGTTGTTACTAATGATTCTAACGTGCTTGCTAGTGTTTCCTCATTTTGTTCTATTTGTTTTGATGACCCACATTGATCGTTGTGTGAGTTATTGGTGGTTTTCATGAACCGGTGATGATTTTCATGTTATGCGGTATTTCTGGTGATGTAGCGCATTGCAGTTGATCTTGGCGTGATTTTTGGAGGAGTTGAGAATTTGGGAATTTTATTTAGGTACATGGTATGTCATGTAAATCATTATATTGGTCCAGTGGTCAATCTTGTATCGTGTGATGTAATTTTGTAAATTGTGAGTTGAGGGTTTAGCTGACCTTGTTGTCAAGGTTGATGATTGTTATATATAGGTGATATGTTCATGTAATTTAGGTATTTAGGTTGTGTTTTCATTGTTAGAGATTTGTGTTTGTGTGAACAAGTGATTCATCCTTTGACATTGTGATTGATCAGAGATTGGTGTTGCAGAGCAGACATACAAAACTATAATCAAGCATTTGGAGATGTTATTCTCTCAGCTCATTTCTTCCAAATTGTAGTCCAAATATTTTTGTAAGTCAGTGAGACTTACTTGAGGGTTGTAGCCTTCCAAGTCATTGTATTTGAGAAATAATCTCTTGGAAGTGTGCATGAATGCATGTGCATTCCCCATTGTAATATTTTCACATACTACTATAGAGTATCATCTTACTGTGGGTAGGTTCCCATTGTGGTTTTTTCCTTAACCAGGTTTTCCATGTCAAAATCTTGGTGTTGTGTGTTGTGATTTTAATTTTATTATTGCTGCATTTTATCGGATTTGTGTTTATGATTATGTTTGTAGACCCAGTGAAAACTGGTTCACCCCTGCCCCCCCCTCTCTCATTTTTCTTCATTTTTGTTGCCAACAATTAGTATCAGAGCTAGATCCCCTGGAAGAAGCTTAACCACTCGAGGAGATCTAGGATGGCAGTTGGAGGTGTTATTTTAAGAAGGAGAGTCCGAGATTTGATGGTAGTAACTATTCTTTATGGAAGAATCAAATGGAGGTACATTTGAGATATCTTGGAGAAGATTAATATAAGATTACAAAGAATGCCTATTATACTCCTTCAAATGGACTGGTTATTGTTGATGAGATCAAGGAAGCTGAAAATAACATTAGAGCAAAAGAAGCATTGCTTAGTGCCTTGATTGATTCAGAGATGACAAATGTAATGGAACTTCAGACTACACATGAGATCTGGGAGAAGCTTGAGACCTTATATGAAGGAGACAAACAAGTGAAAGTTGCTAAGTTGTAGAGCTTGAAAGGAAAATATGAGATGCTGAAGATGGGAGAAGATGAGAATATACACTCTTTTGAGCTGAGAAAATTTGGTGAATCATATGGGGAGTCTAAGACAACAATTGGAGCGTCTGTATATAGTAAGAAGAAGTATGATCCTAATGAGTGCAAAATATCTTGATATGAAAGAGAGAAAGATGATCTTGAAGCATTGATTGCCCGAAGATTGCCTAAAGGAGCCGGTAAGTATGATGGAAAATTGGCCTTGAAATGTTTTTCTTGCAATAAGGTAGGGCATTTTTCTTCTAGATGCCTAGAGAGAATGGCTAAATATGATAGGCATGATAAGTTTGATAAGCATGATAGGAGTGATAGATATGAGAAGCATGAGAAGTATGATAAGCCTTACAAATCTAACTAGAAGTATAGGAACCAAAAGATATGCTATTATGTTATTGCTGAGGGTGTTCCAGATGAAGAATCAGAAGGAGATGAAGTTGTATTTCTTGCCATTAAAGAAGATGGACTTGTACATGTTGATCCCATGAGTTGTTCTATTTAGGAGAAAGCTTTAGTTGCTAAAGTTGAAGAAAAGGATGAATGAGTGATTGAGAGTGGTTGTTCACATCATATGACCGGTGATAAAATAAAATTTGTGAGCATGGAAAGGTATGATGGTGGAATAGTAAGATTTGGAGATGACAAAGCCCGTGTGATCTATGGCAGAGGTTCTATCTCATTTGATGGTAAGCATAACACTGCTAATGTCTTGTATGTTGAAGGTTTGAAGCGTAATCTTTTGAGTGTTGGAAAAATGGTTGATAAAGGATATGATTTTCAATTCAAGGATAGAAAATGTGAGATCCTAAATGCATCTGGTATAGAAATTGCCTCTAAAACTAAGGCTGAAGGTAATATCTTTCATTTGAATACTGGTGAGAAAAGTTGCTTGATTGCTCAGATTGATGAGAGTTGGTTGTGGCATAGGAGAATGTGTCAAGTTCACTTTGATTCTATGATTAAGATCAATTCTATTCAAGTTGTTAGAGATTTGCCTAAGATTGTTAAGCCTACTAATCTAGTATGTATGGAATGTCAATTGGGTAAGTAAACAAGAATTTATTTCAAGATAAAGAAGTATACATCTAATGGATGCTAGATCTTGTGCATATTGACCTATGTGGACCTACAAATGTTAGAAGTGTGCAGGGAGATAGATATTTTATGTTCCTTATTGATGATTATTCTAGGATGATGTGGGTTGTCTTTTTGAAGGAAAAATCAGAAGCATTGGACACATTCAATATATTCGAAGCAAAATTTCAGACTGAATCAAGATTGAAGGTGAAATGTCTAAGATCTGACAGAGGTGGATAATTATGTTCCTGTGAGTTTAATTCATTCTATGAGAAGCATTGGATTAGAAGACAACTATCTTCTCCTAGAACCCCTCAATGGAATGGAATTGTTTAAAGGAAAAATAGAACTGTCTTAGATTGTGCACGGACTATGCTGATTAAAGGGAATGTTCTGAAGATCTACTGGAGAAAAGCTATTAGCACTATTGTTTACACATTCAACAAAGTTCATAGTAAAGGTGACATCAGTAAGACCCCTTATGAGCTATGGTTTGGTCATGTTCCTACTGTGAGATATTTTAGAGTATTTGGTAGTAATTGTTATATAAAGAGAGATGAGGACGTATGAAAGTTTGATGCTAGAAGTGATGAAGGAATTTTCTTGGGTCATTCTACTAAGAGAAAAGCCTATTAGTGCTACAATAAGAGACTAAGAAAGATTTTAGAAAGTAAAAATCTGAAGGTGGATGAGAACCTTGCATAAGAGATCAGAGCATGTGGATATGATGATGGACAACATGTTGTTATAACGTCTATTCAAACTAAATAACTGAAGAAAACTGATCCGGTAGAGACTATTAATCCTAATGTTGCAGATGTCGATGGAGAAGTGTAGGAACCTAAAAATCAGAACAATCAGAAGAACCAAAGTATGTAAGATTGAACCATTCAAAAAATTAGATTATTGGAGATAAAAATAAAGGTGTGATGACTAGAAGAAGGTTAGTTGCTGAAGAAGTATGTTTGATTTCCAAATTTGAACCTAAAGATGTTGTTGAAGCTTGCAAGGATGAAAATTGGATGAGAGATATGGAAAAATAAATAGATCAGATTGAAAATAATAACACATCAAAGTTTGTGCCTAGACCTAAGGATAAAAATGTAATTGGTACTAAATGGGTATTCAAGAGCAAACTAAATGATGTTGGCAAATGCACACTCCAATGAGAAATTGTAGGCGATTGAAGGTTTTGTCATTGATGGCAACCTTGCAATCTTAGGAAACTAGCAAGACAAAGATACCAGCATCAGCACCAGCACCGACAGACTCTACACCGACATACATAACACTGACAGTGAAAGGAAGGATACCGACACCTTGGCCGACTTCAATTTTGTTTAAAATGTATTTTGTAATTAATTGTAAAATAACTGTAAGCCGACATGGCGAGTTGTAATATGACTCATATATGTATGAGATCATTTTGTAATAGGAAGTGTGTGAAATAGGATACGAAATAAGCAGACCTAATATGTGAAATATTGGTTAAGGGTTTATGTTGTAGTAGAGCTTAAACTAGTACTGAATCTGGCATAGCAGATGCTAATCTGAAGCAGTACAAGACATTGGATTATTATAATCCATTTTTTTAAGTCAGTGTGACTTCTTTTGTTGAGCAATGAGCTCTAGGCACTTGGCCTTCCGGCATTTGCAGGCCCCTATTGTAAGAGTAATATTCCCTTATTGGCCAGTAAGTGAATAGTGTGGGTCACAAATCCCACTGAGGTTTTACCCACACCGGGTTTCCTTGTTAAAATACTGTGTTATGGTGTTCTTCTCATGTTTTTGTTATTATTCTTAGTTACTGCATTATTTCTGGTTTATCGGTACACAGTTTTAATATGCTTTTCATATTTTAAGTCAAGTAAATTTATATACCGGTCAGATACTGATTCAACCCCCACCCCCCCCCCCCCCTCTCAGTATCTTTGGGAATCCTAACAAATGAAGCCAGTGAAGTTATAATAAATAAAGCTAGATTGGTTTGCAAAGGATATTCATAGAAAGAAGGAATTGATAATGAGGAGAGTTTTTCTCCAGTGGCCAGACTTGAAGCTATTAGACTGTTGCTTGCATATGTTGCCTATAAAGATTTCAAGGTATATCAGATGGATGTCAAATCTGCCTTTTTGAATGGTGATCTTGAGGAAGAAGTTTACATTGAGAAACTTGATGGATTTTCACTATTAGATGATGGAGACATGGTATGTAAATTGAAGAAATCTCTTTATGGATTGAAACAAGCCCCTAGAGCCTAGTATGCTAGATTAGAAAAATATTTGTTGAAATTGGGATTTAATAAAGGTGTTGCTGATAGTAATTTGTACTTTAAGATTGAGAATGATAACATCTTGATTGTTGAAGTCTTTGTTGATGATATTATCTTTGGAGGATATGATGACTTGAGCATGAAGTTTGTCAGTGATATGCAAAAGGAATTTGAGATGTCTATGATAGGTGAGATGAAATTTTTGGTTTGCAGATTTCACAGATTGGAAAAGGTATATTTATATCTCAAACTAAATATGTGAAGGAATTTCTGAAGAAGTTTGGGTTCGATGACTCCAAACCGGTTGGAACTCCTATGGTGACTGGTTATAAATTGTCTAAAAATGATGAATCTCTGAAAGCTAATCAGAGCTTGTACAAATCTATGGTTGGTGGACTTCTATATCTTACTCAGACTAGGCCTTACATTATACATGCTGTGTGCATGAATGCTAAATATCAAGCTGATCCAAAAGTGAGTCATGTCATTATTGTGAAGAGGATATTCAGATACTTGAAGGGAACTGTGGATTATGGTTTGTGGTATCCAAAGAATGATGATTTCATGTTATGTGCTTAAACTGATGCTGATTGGGCTGGTGATGTTGATGACTAGGAAAGAACTACCGGTGGAGCATTCTTTTTGGGTAAGAAATTGGTTTCATGGGCTAGTAAGAAACAAGATTCAATATCATTATCTACTATTGAAGCTGAGTATATCGTTGCTGCTAGTAATTGCACTTAGGTAGTTTGGATGAAGAAAATGTTGAAGGATATCAGATTTATCTATGACAAACCTACTGTTATATATTGTGATAATTTTAGTGCTATTAACATGTCAAAGAATCTAGTGCAACATTCAAAGACTAAACATGTGTCAATCAAATATCATTACTTGAGAGAAAAAGTCAGTGAAGAGAAAGTGAAGTTGGAGTATGTATCTACAAAGGACTAAACCTTTGCCTGCAGATACATTTGTCTATTTAAGAGACAAGTTAGGGGTATCTACCCCCCTTGATGAGAACTAAGATGCATTGAGTTGCATCAATCCGGTGGACTTCATAGTCTTATTCCTCTTATCCAGATTTATGAGTTGGTGTTTCTCCTCTGGTAGAGTAGTCTATTGATTTGGTTTCCTATTTTTAGGAGGAGAGAATCATGATTTATTTATGAGAGAGAATTTGGTTATCTTTTTTGAGGATCTTTGACATTATTGTTAAAGGGGGAGAGAGATCATGTGAAAAACTACTTTATCTATCTTGATCTTAGGGGGAATTTGTTGGAGATATCTTCTTTCTTTGCACAGATTGTTTTTCACATTCATATGTTGCCATCAATTCCAAAGGGGGATATTATTGGATATAGGGGAGATTTTTGGACATTGCTGCTACTCGGATATGTTGTTGTCATTTATGTTAACACATTCCTATGATTTGCTCTTATAATTGCAGATTGGGAAGATCTTATGATTTAGTTTTGCAGTTTGTTTATATGATCAGTGCTTTGAAGAGTTTAGTATTTCCTTCGGTCTATTCCAGTGTGATCAGATCTTGAGCTGCAATTTTGGGATATTGTTTGGGATGGTCTTGTGTATCTTCATTTTAGATGGTTTGTGATTTGGTGCTCTACAAGTTATCTTTTCTTTGTGATAGTTGTTGTTGTTTGAGTGCTCCTGAGTTTCAGATGTTGATCGATGAAGATTTGATTAGTGATGTTGGTGTAGCTATTACTGATGATTCTAACATTCTTTTTGGTGTTTCCTAATTGTGTCCTATTTGTTTTGATGATCTGCATTGATCATTGTGTGAGTTATTGGTGGTTTTCATGAAGTGGTGAGTATTTTCATGTTATGCGGTATTTCTGGTGGTGTAGCGTGTTGCAGTTGATCTTGGTATGATTTCCGGTGGAGTTGAGCATTTGGGAATTTGATTTAGGTCCATGTTATGTCATGTAAATCATTATATTGGTTTGATGGTTGATCTTTGTATCGTGTGATGTAATTTTGTAAATTGTGAGTTGAGGGTTTAGCCAACCATGTTGTCAAGGTTGATGATTTGTATAAATAGGTGATACATTCATGTAATTTAGGTATTGAGGTTGTGTCTGCATTGTTAGAGAGTTGTGTATGTGTGAACAAGTGATTCATCCTTCAGCATTGTGATTGAGAAGATATTGGTGTTGCAGAGAAGACATTTGTGCTTAACCGGAATTGTAATCAGGCATTTGGAGATGTTGTTCTTTCTATTCACTTCATCCTGATTGTAGTCTAAATCTTGTTGTAAGTTAGTGAGACTTCCCTGGGGGTTGTATCCTTTCGGGTCATTGTATTTGAGTAGTGATCTCTAGGCAGTGTGCCTGAATGCATGTGCATCCCCCATTGTAATATTTTCATATACTACTGCAGAGTATCATCTTACTGTGGGTAGGTTTCCACCATGGTTTTTCCCTTAACCAGGTTTCCCACATCAAAATCTTGGTGTTGTGTGTTGTGCTTTTAATTTTCTTATTGCGGTAGTTTATCATATTTGTGTTTATGATTAAGTTTCTAGACTCGGTGAAAACTTATTCACTCCCCCCCCCTCTCAATTTTCTTCATTGTTGTTGCCAACAAAGAATGTGATTTGTACTAAATGGGTATTTAGGAAAAAATTGAATGAAGTCATTGAAGTTGTCAGAAATAAAGAAAGACTGGTATGCAAAGGATATTCATAGAAAGAAGGAATTGACTATGAGAAGACTATTTGTCTAATAGCTAGACTTGAAGTTGTTAGATTGTTGCTTGCACATGCTGCCTATAAAGATTTCAAGGTATATTAGATGGATGTCAAGTCAACCTTTCTGAATGGTGATCTTGAGGAAGAAGTCTACATTGAGCAACTTGATGGACTTTCATTATCAAATGATGGAGACATGGTATGCAAATTGAAGAAAGCTCTTTATGGATTGAAACAAGCCCCTAGAGCCTTGTATGCTAGATTGGATAAGTATTTGTTGAAATTGGGATTTAACAAAGGTACTGTTGATAGTAATTTGTATTTCAAGATTGAGAATGATACCATCTTAATTATTGTAGTCTTTGTTGATGATATTATCTTTAGAGGAGATGATAATTGAGTATGAAGTTTCCCAGTGATATGCAGAAAGAATTTGAGATGTCTATGATAGGAGAGATGAAATTTTTTTTTAGGATTGCAGATTGCATAGAATGGAAAAGGTATTTTTACATCTCAAACTAAATATGTGAAGGAATTATTGAAGAAGTTTGGTTTAGAAGAATCCAAACCGATTGGAACTCCTATGGTGACTGGTTGCAAATTGTCTAAAAATGATGAATCTCTGAAAGATAATCAATCTTTATACAGATCTATGGTTGGTGGACTACTATATCTTACTCAGACTAGACTGGACATTATGCATGTTGTGTGCATAGCTTCTAGATATCAAGCTAATCCAAAAGAGAGTCATGTCATTTCTATAAAGAGGATATTCAGATACTTGAAAAAAACTGTAGATTATGGTTTGTGGTATCTGAGGAATGATGATTTCATCCTATGTGCTTACACTAATATTGATTGGGTTGGTGATGTTGATGATCAGAAGAGTACCTCTATTGGTACTTTCTATTGGAAAAAACTAAGGGCTTAAATATGAGCAATTTCTATCTTATATTTCACTTCAATGTTGATTCCTTCAGTGTCTTCCTAAATGTGTCAATCCAGGATCCATAGACTTGTGAAGGATATTATGGTTGTTTACCTAAGGGACAAAGATTGTGAACTAAGTGGAGATGAATGCACCTATGAGAAATGAACACACTTGCTGATTAATGCACACCTTTAATTAAAACACATCTCAATATTAAAGCTCAATTTAAAACACACTTGGTGAAAAATGAAATCTTATTATTAACACACTTTGTGTAATCTACACCTTCCTAAAAATAAATAAAATACTCTACAAATAATGAAACCACACTTCTAAACTGATCCACAATAATTACAATTTCTATTCCTTAATTAAATTACACTTCTTAGACTGGTTACCACTTCACACTCTTTCAATCTGAAAGACAAAGTAAAAGGTTCTACTTCCTGTCATTGTTGTGAAATGAAGTAAACAAAGTGTAAAAAGGTAAAAGTTCCAAAGTCACTGTTTCCTTAATTATTATCACAGTGTGGAGCAATCATAATACAAAGACTATGCATTTTCCAGATGATTAGTTTGAGACACAATTCAATCTTATAAGACAAAATGTTCTTCTTTTAGTTTGCAATCAGAAACCAAAGTGTGTATGGATTTCAGGCTGAGATCTGAATTAAATACAAACCATAAAATAAACTTCTTCCAATTTCAAAGCTACCCACACAATAATGAAATTACTATAGCACGCTAATGAATAAGATATTACAAATTAAAAATTAATAAAACAAACATAGAACTCACCACAACACACCAACAAAGAATCACCTAATAATATGAGCAACAAACCCTTTCTCCTCGATCACCAAGCGAACACTAATTTTAACTTTCACTAATTCAAATTACACATAACACAATGCATAGAGAAATGATTGATGACACAACAATACCTTGCATATATTATCAGGTACCTTAGTCTAATACATTTATTCATTTATATAGTGTTTCTTTCTACACTTATCGTGGGTTTACAACCAAAATATATAAAACAAAATAAACCATGTGTTCAATCAATTGAGGCCGTAGGTCACACAATCAAAATAGTCTTAACAACATGTGAAAAAAACTTAAACAAAGTAGTGATATATCCTATTTTAAGACTACGGTCACAATATTATATGATAATTAAAAACTGACTAAAAATAGTCTTGATCTCCTTCCTAATTTAACCCTCCACCAACTAGTACTAGTTCACCACAAGCAGCCCTTGTCCACATGCGTATGTACTCCAATTGTCCACTTGTGATGACATTCAAGTGATTTTAATCAGAAAATAACCAAGGGTTTTGAAATGAGTTTAGTTATTAACTTTTCTTTCATATTTATATAATTTCTTCCTCTTCCTTACCAAACAGTGACAAGAATGGTAAAAGAAACATAGGAATAGAAAACAAAAAGGGACAACTCAAAGGCAAGATAGGTGACATAATTTGGTCTCATCATTCTCCCCAGTTGAAGGTTTTGCATGCCCTCATGCAAAGGAAAAGGAAAGAATATTGTTACAAACCTGGTGGATAAATCATTCTCTGTAGATTATCAGTGACTTCCTGAAACCATTGTTGTTTCAATTCCTTTCATGAGGCGTTCATGTTAAGAAATGGTTATTACGGGTTCTTTACCAACAATCACCTGATCCATTTCAGTTTTCATCTTACTGATTTCTTCTACCTAAGAACAATTAATGACCTGTGCTTCCTAGAGTCGAGCTTGTAGTGATTCATTCTCCTCTTTTAATTGGGCAATTGAATCCCTTAAAGCTCAAATTTCTTCCTTTTGTTTTATCAAGAATTCCTGTTTTTTCTTTACATCTTCCTCTAGATCATCTAATTTTTTCTTCTAAATGTAGTAGATGAGAGGATCTTCAGCAGGGTCATTTGACCCTTGCCTCAAAATATCTTTTTGATTAATTTCTATCTGAATTATTGCATCTTGTGTATCTTGGATCGCCTACTTGACTACTTCTGAATGTGTTACATTTACTTCTTCTTCACTCATTACTTCATCATAAATTTCTTGGTGGACATTATCCAATTCTTCTTCAATTTTATCTTGATCCATTAGAGGTAAAGGATCATTCTAGTCAATGCCACCACACTCTTCAATGCCTTTTCCAATCTCAACCCGCATACTTTCATTAACTACATTTTCATTGCCAGTGAGAGGAAGTTCCCCTTCTAGTTTAAACAACATTTTTGGTGTGAACATCATCATGAATAGAAGGTTCGGACTGTTTTTTCTGTTTTTCCTTTGTCCTTTAACATTTTTGATGTCTCTATTCTCGTGCCATCTTCCATTGTTTCTTGGTTACCTTTGATAGAATTTGTAAATCCTCATTGGCTTTGGGGTTTGAAACATTGGTAGCTAAATTGGCTAAATTCCTTAACCGATCCTCAGAAGTAGATTGTGGTAGTTTATTCTTACTGCTGGGGGTAACAGGGGAATCTAAGAATATCTTTTTAGAATCAATTGAGCTTCTTTTTTTATAGGGGCTTTGTTTGGTAGGAGTACCACTGGATTCTAGGCAAGATTTCTTGACTTGGCGTTTAGAAATTCTTCCTTTAGAGACACTAGAGGAAGTGCCAAGGCTTGGTGTGGAATCCTCATTCTTATCATGGCCACTAGAAGGGTTTTTTTCCTGATCAAAACTACTTTCTCCACCATACACTTCTTCAACAATAGGGTTAGTATATCCTTCATCTTTAGACCTATCCTTATCAGATGATTGTTCATCAGAATTGTAGCTAATAGAGGATTCACAATTACCCAAGGGAGAAAGTCTTTGTAATTCCCTAATAACCAATAACCTAATGAGTCCATGATGGGCTAAAGCATTATTTTTCCCTTTTTGAACTACTTTACCCATATGTTGTAGAGAACAGTGTAGAAAATAGAGAATTTTGACAAGTGCACCTCTTTGCAAATGCAACAATAGGCAAAAATGTTGAGCAAACACATAGACATACCTCCCTTAGCATGTGATATATTGATGATGAATTTGGCTACATCCTTCCAGTGATCCAGGAGTGAGGACAACTTTGTACCTTTCCCAGAGACCATCAAAACTGACTCTCCTTTATTAAAGAACCGTTTCCAAATGTGTTTGAGGTCTGCTACTTTCTTCATGATGTCAGGAAAGTAATCTTCCCTTGTTATGGGTAAACCAGAAACTTCTACTATGGCTTTTACTGTCACAACAATGGTTAACCCTCAGACAATAGCCTGATTTTGGGTAAAAATTTCTACAAATTTGTGACTACTCTCACGTCATGGCCTCGTAATTGTTTGAAATAGACGTCCCAACATGCCTATTTAAAAACCTTGTATGCCTCCTCATACTATGGTTCTCAATTCATCCATAATTTCTGGTTCATACCGAGGACACTTTTCCCCTGCCATTGTCTTACTAGGAAGATTTCTATTGAAACAACCTTCAAAACTAATTTAAGATGGAAACCACTAAGGAGAAATGTGATTGGTAATAATAGAGGGTAAAAATAGAAAGACAATGAATAATAACCAAGAAGTAGTTAAAAAAAATGATGGTGATGCGAACAATAGGTTTGGATAATAATGGCATATGGAATGACGTGTCCCCCCCAGCCAAGTGAATGGCCTGTCCTCAAGGCATGTCATGTTTGATTGAAAAGAAATAAATTAAATAAATACGGAAGAAAATTAAAAACTTACTATACCGAGTACCAAGGTTCTTGCTAAGTAAAGATTGCTAGAGAGATGTCATAAGGAAGATGTGACTATCTGAAGAAAAAGTGGCAACGAAAGCAACCATGTCAGACACCGTAGAGTGTAGTAGGCGGTGGGCAGGGTGAGGTGGCAAGCAGAACAAGAAGAAGTAGGATGTGCAAGGAACACGTAAGCACCAACATAGAGGAGCACGGGGAGCCCGATAACAAGAAATCAAACTGGATATGCAAGCAGTAAATGCAATGAGTGGAAGGCCAACCCAATGTAATAATAAAAATGATAGGCTAGGAGGAGAATATCAACGGGACAATGAGAAGGAAAAATGTCACAATCCACAAGGAAAGGATGGCATTAGCAAAAATGCAGGAATGAGATGGAAACAACATACATGTGACCACAAAGAAGTGGCAACATAGCTGGCAGTGACAACAAGAAAAATTACGGCCAAGAGTATGTGAAGCAAGTCGTGAGGAGGGATCAGGCAAGTAGGGTAGGACACATGGAAGCTAGCCGAGCATTGGGGGAAGGCGTGACTAGGACCCACCACCCATTACATGAAAAGCAACAAGAAAAGGCTCACAACATAAAGAAGAAGGTCATGTCACAATAGTGATAGGAAGGAATGGAATTCTTGGCAAAAAAATGACAGGAAGTTTTTTTTTGTTTTTGTTTTTGCGACAATGGGCTGCCAAATGTTTGGTTTTCAATCCAATGCCACCTGGAGGCACAGGGAAGCCGGTTTTCACATCTAGGTGTATTATACAACCACTATTTTTTGAGACTCCAATTTTTGAATAGCAATTGGCCAACAATGTCGGAAAGCCGATTTTCATTGTTGGATCTTTTATTGCATTTTTTTTAATTTATTTTTTGAATCATAAATGTTGAAGGAGGCCAAAAGAAATCATTGTGAGTTCCTTGGCCGTGTCTAGAAAGAAAGATTCTTTTGAAAGAGGCTTTTTGTAAAATTTGAGGTGGTGACCATTGATGAGGAGAGCTCTCCTTTCGAATTCTACTATACAAAGATGGACAAATCCATTATCATAGACCTTCTCAATCTCATAAGGTCCCAACCAATGTGTGTGAAACTTCCCCTTGAATTATTGGAAGTGAGAGTCGTACAAGAGTGTCAAATCACCAGGTTGGAATGACTTGTTTTGGATGTGTTGATCATGCCATAGATCATGTTATTTCTAAACAACCTTAGTGTGAAAGAGTGCTTCATGGTGTAACTCGTCCAAAGAGTAGAGTTGACCAATGCATTCTTTCAGGGCATCTGAGAGACTCATTCTCAATTGTAGTGCGGTAGAAAGAGTCTTGATCTTGAATTCAATAGGGAGAACTACTCTCTTACCATAGAGAAGATCATAATGTGTTAGTCTGGTGGTGATCTTCCATGTTGTGTGATAGGTCCACACAACTTCAGGAATCCGTATGGCCCAATCATTCTTATGGAGAGTGGCTATCTTCGTAAGGATGTTCTCAAGCTCTCGGTTGGTGACTTCTACCTGTCTGTTTGCTTGAGGATGATAAAGAGTAGACTTCCAGTGATGAATCTCATATTCCGTAACCAAGCCAACAATAAGCTTGGATGTGAATTGTGGCCCTTGGTCTGTAGTTATCTCTTGTGGTACACCGAACCTAGTGAAGATCTTTGAGTAGATAAAATCAGCCACCTTGGTATCTCTTGCATCCACTGTGTGACATAGTCTATACAAACAAGGATGTATTCCTTGTTCTAGGATGGTGGATTGATTGGGGCCACAAAGTCAAGACCCCATTTTTCAAAGGCTTCTATATATAACTTTGGGTGCAATGGCATTTCATAAGAACATGTGGGGAGGCTCATACATTGGCACTTATCACAATGGTGAACATAGTGCTTACAATCCTTGTGAATTGTAGGCCAATAGTATCCGATAGTGAGAATCTTTTGTGTAGTCTGCTAAGCAACAAAATGACATCTACATGGTTCTGTGTGACATGGACAAATTATATCAAAGACATCATCCTCGGGTATGTTGGGATTTGCATGAAGATTGTATTAATGATATGTTATGTTGCCATTGATGTCAATTAACCGGTAATGATATTGTCGATATTGTTATAATATTGTTTTGTAACTGATAGGATGAACAAGTAAAGGAAACTGTAACCAGTAGGAAGAATTTGAGAGTTGAACCGGTAACCGGTAAACCCTACCTATTATTTTTTATAAACCCTAACTGATTAAGTTTGGTGAATTGGTTATATTGGTTTATGATTTGATGATGAGCGACAATGATTATGACACGTATGATTATTGTATGAAGACAATTTCAAGTTATAATGGTGAACTATTGTAACGATTTTTGTCTAGGGGATGAGAAAATGTATTGCATATAATGCAAAGCGCGCGATGAGTTACTAAGTTCAATGAAGCGATGATCAAGGAGCGATCAAAGTTTTCTTGATTGATGTGTAGAGATTTCTATGTAATCCAACGGTCATACTTGAACCAACTTATTTGTAATCTCTATGAGAATTAGGTTTTTGTTCTATTACCGACCTAATTGATTTGTTTATAAGGTCGATGAAGTTTTTTAGTTTAATGAGTTGGAAAAGAGTTAGCAAAGATCAGATGAGTGTGTGGTTGCCAAACCGGATGGTGTATTTGTAGTTTGAGTAAAGGCAGATAGGAGCATGAAATAGATCTAATCGAGCAAGTGTAGTGCTATTCAGATAGATCAACAAACTTCTATTGTGTCCTAACAATTACAAAAGAATTGAAATCCCCTAACCGGGTAAGCTCTAACAAGCTTGGTACTATTCAAATCCTCTAACAAGGTGATCTATTAGCTTGAATTTTCAAACCCTGTACCGAGGTTACTCCTTACAGGGTATTGCTTCTAACAAGGCATTGTAGTCAATCCCTTAATTGGGTGATTCCTAATAGGATCAATTCTTAACAAGACTTTTGTAAAGCTTTAACAGGCTAGGCTCCTAACAGGGCGAACTTCAAAAGAGTTCAGATAGTTATCTTGTGAGTCTCATGTCACTGTGGTTTTTCCTATTTGGGTTTCCATGTCAAAAATATTTGTGTCAAGTGGTGAATGTTTTTGTGGTTATGTTTCTAATGGTTGATTTACTTAACTACTTAATTACTTTTATAAGTTATGATAACTAGAAGCATTGAGAAATGAAGTCTGTTGACATATGAAAAGTATTTAGATGTTTATGAGTTTGAAGTTATTTACTGTTAATTTGTTGTAATAGTCAACCGGTTTATCTTATAAATTTTTCATATTGATAGTTCTAAGTTTACTTTGAGAGATGGATTTTTGAGATTGGTGAAGTTTGTATTAGTTTTTCTATCTAGTGATTCAACCTCCCCTCTCAGTAGTTGACTAGATACTTATTCTATCATCATACCATCAATTGGTATCAGAGCTTATCAGATCCTCTAAGGTCTAAGCCTAACAGCTTGAGGTAAAGATCTTGCGGATCATGATGAATAAGGAAGGTCCAAAGTTTAATAGAGAGAACTATAGGATATGGAGTGACATAATGAAAATTTATATCAAGAGTCTGGGAAGCCAGTATTGGGAACATGTCAATACTAAGTATGTTGCACCTACTGGGATGTTGACTAATGATCAGAAGAAAGAGAAACAAGAAAATCATAAAGCATTAGAGGTCATTATCAGTTCTTTATCTGATGTAGAGTATGTAGATGTTCATGGTCTAGAGACTGCATATGAGGTATGGAAAAAACTTGAAGAGATTTATAGCAATGATCAACATGTTAAGATTTCTAAAGAAGAGAGTCTAAGAGGAAAGTTTGATGACATGTGGATGGCTAAAGGTGAGAATATACAGTAGTATGGTCAAAGGATAAAGGAGATAGTCGGTGAAATTAAGAGTACAGGAGGTAAAGTGGAAGATTCCACAATGAACAGTAAGGTATTGAGAAGACTGCTACCGATCTAAGCTATGCGAGTTGTAGCTATTCAAGAGCTAAAGTCCATTGACAAAACTAAGGTAACTCTTGACTCCATCATTGGCAAGCTTATTGCTTTTGAATTAAATGGTTATGATGGCAGTGTACATAAATCTGAGTCTGCATTTAGAGCTTTTGTTTCTAACCCATCTATGAGGAAAAGTAGAAATGTCAGTCACAGTTATGAATCCAGATCTAATAGAGAAGTTGATGATGAAGATAGTTTAGTTGAGCTTGAAGTATTGTTGGCCAAGTGGCTGCCTAGAGGTACAGGTAAATATAGAGGTAAATTACCTTTGAAATGTTTTGCATACAACAAGATTGGACACATAGTTGCTAACTGTCTTAATGGCGATAATGAGCACAAATGAGAGAAATTCAAAAAGTATAAGGGTAAAGGCAAAAGATATTGTCTTATTGCTGTTGATGGTGGTATCACTGATGAAGAATCTAATGGTGATGCTAATGAAAACATTGTGTTTGTAGCCATTAAAGAAGAGATATCAGACCAAAAGGCATTAGTATCTAGGATGGATAGCTCTGATTATTAGATCATCGATAGTGGTTGTTCACATCACATGACCGGTGATTGGAACAAATTTATTTCTTTGAAGGAATTTGATGGCATAGTTGTAAGATTTGGTAATGACTCACCTTGCATGGTTAAAGGTAAGGGAACTATTTCTCTTAATGGAGAGAGTAGTGCAGATGATGTCTACTGGGTTGAAGGTTTAAAGCATAAGCTTTTGAGTGTGGCACAACTCAATGACAAAGGATACCCATTGGAGTTTAATAATGGTATGTTTAAAATCTATGGTAGCAAAGGTGAACTGATTGCAATCAAGAAGAAAACTAAAGGTAACTTGTTTCACCTTAATCCTAGAGTCAACAATTGTTTAATTGCAAAGATAGATGATAGTTGGATTTGGCATAAGAGCTTTTATCATACAAACTTAATAACATTATTAAAGTGAGTAAGTCCAAGACAGTGAGAGGATTGCCTCAATTGGACAAACCAGTTAATGCTCTATGCAAAAAATGTCAGTTGGGAAAGATGATATCCTCAACTTTCAAGAGCAAATCTTTTTCAGTAGAACATTTTTTAGATTTGGTTCATATAGATCTTTGTGGACCAATAAGGACAAAAAGTATTCAAGGTGAGAGACATTTTATGATCTTCACTAATGATTGCTCAAGGATGGTGTGGGTCACATTCTTGAAGGATAATACTAAAGCTTTTAGTAATTTCAGGGCATTTAGGGCCTTAGCTGAGAAGGAGAGCAGTAAGAAGATAAAGTGTCTAAGGACAGATCAAGGCGGTGAATGTTGATACAAGGAGGTGTAGAAAAAACTTTCTAGAGAGAAGTTGTCAGCATAGTTGTCTACACTATGAACCAGATTTTGGTAAAAAGAGGTAAGGTCAAGACTCCTTGTGAATATTGGTATGGAAGATCACCTTATGTTAGTTATTTCAAGATATTTGGAAGAAAATGTTTTATTAAGAGAGGTGATTATATTATCAAATTTGAAGCTAAAAGTGATGAAGGTATATTTCTTGGCTATTCCACCAAAAGTAAGGCCTACAAGTATTTTAACAGCCAAACATAGAGAATTATTGAGAGTGTTGATGTTCGAGTGGATGAATATCCTGAAGTCTCAAAGGAAAATAGTTTGGAGAAAAAGGATGAAGATCCTTGTATTTTGTTTTTGGAACCAGAAACTATGAAATTTGAAACTGATAAAGAAAATACTGATGTACCAGTTGAACCAGGATAGATAAATTCAGAAGAAGATGATGATAATGAAGAAGCTGAACTTGAAGATAATGATCATGTTATTCCAAGATATGTGAGACTTAATCACAATCCTAAACAAATTATTGGGGATAAGGATACTAGAGTACTAAATAGAAGAAGAATAGAGATAATTCTTGCATGATCTCCACTATTGCACCAAGAACTGCTAAGGAAGCATTTGGTGATGATCATTGGGTTAAAGCTATAGAGGAGGAATTAGATCAAATTGAGAACAACAACACATGGACCCTATTACCTCGACTAGTAAATAAAAATGTGATAGACACTAAGTGGGTATTCAGGAACAAGTTGAATGAACATGGTGTTGTAGTTTGCAACAAAGCTAGGTTGGTTTACAAAGGTTATGCACAAGAGGAAGGAGAAGATTATGGTGAGACTTTTGCACCAGTGGCAAGACTAGAAGGTGTCATAACTTTACTTGCATTTGCAGCACACAAGAAATTCAAGGTATACCAGATGGATGTTAAGTTAGCATTTTTGAATGGGATACTAGAAGAAGAAGTATACATTGAGCAGCCAAATGGTTATGATTTGATTGATAAGAAAAATATGGTATGCAGATTGCATAAGGCTTTATATGGATTAAAGCAAGCATCGAGAACATGGTATGAAAGGCTTCATACACATATGATGAAGATAGGCTTTCTTAGAACCAGTGATGATAGTAACATATATCTCAAATCTGAAGGAGATAAAATACTAGTCAGCGAAGTATTTGTAGATGATATCATATTTGGAGGTAATGATGACATGAGCAATAGTTTTGTAGATGATATGAAAAATGAGTTTGAAATGTCTTTAGTGGGAGAAATAAAAAATTTCATAGGCTTGCAAATACAACTAATGAAGAATGGTATTTTCATCACACAGTCTAAGTATGTGAAAGAGGTCTTGAAGACATTTGACATTAGTGACTGTAAACCAGTTGGGACACTGATAGCATCCCCTCATTTTTCCATTAAAATTTCAAGTTTGCGGGTTGCCTTTTGGTGTTTCTTCCTTTTCGGTATTTGTATCTCTTCGCATTGAACCTAAGTCATTGAACCTTTAAATGGTTCAAAGGTTCAAGGTTCAAAGCGCGCTTTAGGTAATGTCCTTAGCGGCTTTGTCTTAATTTAAAAGAAAGCACATTGTTGTAATGTGTTTTGAACTTTGAACCCATGAACCTTTTTGGTTCAAGGTTCAAGAGTTTCCTTTGTGTGAGTCATGGCTGTGTAATGTTATTTAACAAGCAAGTGTAAATGTGTTTAAGTCGGTATTAAACTTGAACTTTGAACCATTTGTATTTTGGTTCAACGGTTCAAAGTTCAAAGTCCTTTCACTTGTTTGTTGTGGTTATTGCTCATTCCTGGTATTGTTTCGAGCCGCTAGTTTGAAAGTTTTATGTTGTTCTCTCTAAATGAACTTGAACCATTGAACTCCTTGTGAGTCGGTTCAAGGTTCAAAAGGTTGACTCCAAGTTAATTCTAAAAGATTTTGATTAACACTAGAGGCAGCATGGCAAAAAGGAATATATCTAGCATCTAATAGTTTAAAATTCTTAATTTGGAAAGAAATCATGAGGACATTAACTATTTGTGTGGAGGTGATGGGCAATTAAGAAAGTATCAAGTTTTCAGCCATATCAATGTTACTTCACACATTTGAATGAATCATTATGAAACGTGTGTAGATTTTTCTTCCTGTTTAGGGTTTAGGGTTTAGCAAACTGGAGACATCAAAGGTAATTTCAGCTTCACTTTCTAGAGAGGGTTTCACATATTCATAGTGGTAACAGGTGAGTTCAGACAATTTCCCTATACTATATTTCTTTAGTTCAGAAGGTTTATCAGTATAGCATAAATCTTTGGTTTGTTGGAATAGAATTATATCTTGCTTCAAGATTGTTTGGTAGAAGTATAAGTAGAAATTATGAGGTAGATACCTCCAAAACTTGGTCAGACATCATGCTTGGTGAGCATACTTTCAAAATTAGATGATACTTCTTTAGCACAAGCTGACCTAGGGAATTTCTTAGAAAGGGCCAGAAAACCTGAAGCTGGTTCAATAATGGAAAGAATAGTAAGAAGTGGTTTGGTTGAAGCTACCGCATTTCCAGTTGCTACCCCATGCCCAAATTTGGTAATAGCATGTATGAATAGGTACAATGCTGAAAATAGGTGCATAAGAACCAGTAGTGGGGAGTTGTTAGTTGATATTAACAAAGAAATAGTAATGGTTGTGATGGGCATCCTGCATAAGGAGCCATATGAAGACTGGTCAATTGGGACCTCCTACACATTCTTCTATGAGAAGAAAAGCATATACAAAAGTGTTATCACAATAAATTGGCTTCTGAATGTTCAAAAGGGTGGGTCATGGTTGCCGAAGCAGCTTACTAGGAAGCACTTCATTACAAAAGTGCGAGATATTGTGATAATGTTGAATAGGTTGAAGGGGAATTCACACTCCTTTTATTGGGAGGACTGGATGTATTTTAATATTCAGGTGAAAAATATCTTGACTGGGTGCAAGTGATTGCAAAAAGACTTCATGAGGGATTAAGTAATTTTGTGGGTATGTCTAGTTTTTAGATGTCTTCTTATTTGTTCTACATAGCGAACCATGGGTGGATGGTATGAAAGTCTATGATTATTACCCTTTACTATAATAACAACAGAAATATGTAGAGCACATCACCAGATGGAATGGTGTCTTTGCAGGAAGACTTGCATTTGAATTACAGGGTGATGTTAATAAAAGGATGTGAGTTAAAGCCATGGAAATTATTAGTATATATGACAACTTTTTCATTCAATTTCCAAGGTTTTCCTATCTTTGAGTAGGTGGTTTTGAGGGTGAACCATTGAAGTTACCTAGATATGCCTATGATAGCTATGTACTCATTAAAGTGAGTAGACAATTGGCGCATATTGACAAAAATTTAGGAACAAAGGGTGAATCTGGGGTTGCGTTTCCAATTGAACTAGGCTATTACAGATGTAAATCCATGTTTGATGCTTTGAAATTGGAGCTAGAATTTAAGAAGATGAATTTGCAGCCTTATGTTGCTAGGCGGAAGTTTGACAGCATGGGATATATTGTGGAGAATCTAAATGTAGATAATCATTTCTTTCATGAAACCTAGTTAGAAGACTATTGGGAAAATTGTAGTGATGAGTACGAAGTAAGGAAGAGATTATGGTCGAGATTTCCTCTACAACAAGTAATTACCATGAAAATTCCCCTCAATGTGTCTGGGGTATAGGAAGATGCAGGGGACGATGTTTTAGATCCTTAATTTAACAAGAAGGTTCAAGGTTAGTCGATTCTTGAGATTGACTAGGACAAAAAGGGAGATGAAAGCATTGAGGCGAGGACCTTCAATGTTATAAGGAAGATTGAAAAATGATTAAGAGATCAGAAGTTCAGAAAAGGATCATTCATGCCTTCACATGAACTAACAGTTGGTTCACATGCAGCAACTCAACTTCCTATTTCAACCACTAACAAGATTGTTGATGTTGCGGGTAATACAAAGCCAATTGTTGAAGAAATTCAACCCAGAAGATCGAAAAGATCCCTACTGAGTTCTTCATCAGTTCGAGTGACTCATTCAAGAAGTAAAAAGAAGAGCAGAGAGCCAGCATTGAGCCAAATCATTGTAGACTTGGATCTGAGTGAATAAGTTGAAGTGATAATGGATCAACGGGACTTGGATCTGAGTGAAGAAGTTGAAGTGATAATGGATCGACAGGAATTGAATAATCCTTCAGTACAAGATGCAGACACAGGGAAAAAACTAGAAGGTGAGCCGAATCCAATGAACACGCTAACTGTTGTTGGTTCCCTGAGTGTTCAGACAACTCCTCCATCTAAAGAAGCTTCAAGCACTCTGTGATGGTTAGGGGCTTCCATTGGGAAAAAGTGCAGTGTTGTCCCAATCACAATCCCCATAGGAGATATGGTGAGCAAGTGCCTCAGAAAAGTCTCTAAGTCAAAGAAACTTAAAACTCAAACAATGGTGGAGGTAGATGAGGCTACAGGTCATTGGACAATTGAAATAGCTAAACCTATCCCAAATGGAGATTCAAAGAAAGCTACTAAAGCTAACTTCACCATTTAGAAAATTGACTTGGGAGTTGCTTCGCGGGCGGTTGATGTCAAGCACTTGGAATCCTCCACAAAGAGCATGATTTCAAGATCTGTGAAAGATGAAAAGGATAAAAAGGAGTTGAAATAGATCATCACCCAAATGGCTGAATACATTAATGCTATACACCATCCAAGTCCTCAACCCTTATCACAAATGACGTTATCTTTTGATCCCAAGTCTCCAATGAACCAAAAGATGTTGGATCAGGTTCAGAGAAACAAAATGGTGGTAGAATACTTCAATGAATGGCTTGATATCATAATACAATAGGGCTTAGATTATATTTCCAGCTTGGTAAAAGTGTATGAAGATACTGTAACCATAAGTAAGGAGTTAGAACTAGAAGCTTTTGCCTAGGAAAAGGAAAGGAGTAAATGGGTGGCAGTACTTGCGCAAATGAACGGTGTGCAGAAATTCGGTGTAATGAAGTTCTTAGCTGAGAAACCTGTGGAGAGTGTAGATGACAATGTTCTTTATGTATCGAGGAAGAATGTAAATTGGTGAAATTCAATCATCAAACAAGGCCATGAGGAATATACAATATTGCTTAAAGGGTTGGTAGATCTGATTGACACCATGCGAAAAGATCTTAAGTGTATCAACATTCAACTCATGAAGGAAGATGCTCAAACAATTGAAACTGATGTAGACATGGCAAAGAGTTTTAAGGAAAGAATATAGTTCATCAGGGAAATAAAGTCTTTGACTACAAATGTTTTCTCAAAGGTGGCTAGAATAGAGTCAATCCTCACAGTTTGCTCTGATCATTTGGAGGTGCATAGAGATAAGGTGTTGCAGGTAAACATGGATAAGGAAGTTTGGAAGCAACACATATTACATATTAGACTCCCATATTTTCAAGTCATCTTCAATTTCTCAGTAGCACATCTGGAGTGGCATAACATACGTAGTTCCACGATAAAGCATGATAAATCAATGACCTCCTCTGCAACGGTGGAGTCCTGATCAACTAATGGATGAGTTGTTCGCCAATCTGTGGCTATTGTTTAGTTTCATTTTGTTTTCAAGGAAATAGTTTCTTTAACTCTAGGTTAGAGTTAAAAGTTTTAGTTATGGTGTAACAAACTATTAGCCTGGGGGCTATATTATGTAAGTAAGTAAGTTTAAGTAAAGGTCCAAAAAACTATGTTTTGGAGGAACAAATTTGATCTCCTTGAATTTCTCAGAATTGATATTTCTGGTATTTGAATGAAAATGCTATTTTGGATGCAATCTTTAAAATTTGTGTGTTTGAAGGATTAGCGATTAGCGATCTCTGTTGGGATATATGTTGATGCATGAAATATATAATTTCATTTACTAGTTCTCTTTGTGTTTGTGGATTCATTGATTTTCATCATTTATAGGTAATCTTCATTGTTGTTTGAATGACACTAATCCCCCTTGTCCTGTGAGACATGAGAGAGAATCAATCATTATTTACACTGTTGGTATTTTGGTATGGTTTTGTCATTGATGTCAACACCTGCTAAATACACCTACTTTGGAGATCCAACAACATTCACCGGCAAAAAGTAAACTATGCAAACAGTTATCGGTATATAGTCAACCGACAGGATATAATGTTCACCGGTACCTAAAATGACATAGAAGACACTTGGTAATGTCGAAGACATCATGTGGACACTTTACTTTGAAGTAATAATCATTGGTATATTCTTATTTGCATATTTTCTTTTACCGGTAAATAGGTCCAGGTTATCTAGGGTTACACCGGCAGGTTTATCTTTTCCAGATCAGCATGGCATGCTATGGAGATGATTTATTATTGTTATAAATGCATTAAGCCAACATGTTCAATCGGTTATTGCATTGGATATTGTATTATTTGTAAAATGTTTTTATTGTAATATCTTGTAGAGCCGACCTACTAAAATTGGTCTTTGGGTATGGTATAAATGTAAGATCTTATTTGTAAGATCAAGTGTGGAATGCGAAAAAGATTTAAGGAAGGGTATATGCGAGATCAAACAGAGATATAGATGAATATATCATTTGAAGGTGAAGTTAGGTTTTTGTAGAAGCATATTAGCATTACATCGGTACTGAATCCAGCATATGAAGATGCTATTTTGTGCAGTACATTCTCATTGGATTTAACCATCCAACTATAGTCAGTGTGACTCCCATTTGTGATTGAGCAGTGAGCTCTAGGCTATTGGCCTTTCTGCATGTGCAGACCCCTCTTTGTACACTTACTATCTGCAGTAGTATCATCTGATTGTGGGTAAGGTTTCCCACCATGTTTTTTCCCCTTACAGGGTTTCCATGTACAAATATTGGTGTCATGTGTTGTGGATGACTTTGTGCTTATGTTTCATGCATTAATTCTTACCGGTACTGCAATTTTCTGTTAACACTATTTATCGGCATACTTAACTGTCTTACTGGTATTAAGCATTAAGTTGGTTAATAAGTTTTTGGTTTGAATTTATTAGACAACTGATTCACCCCCCCCCCCCTCTTAGTTGTCTCTGGGACCTACAATTGGTATCAAAGCTTAGTCCTCTTTTTGCAGAAGTTTAACAAATTGAGGAGATCCAATGTCTACTAATTATTTCAGAAAGGATAGTCCTAAACTAGATGGAACCAACTATGGGATATGGAAAATCAGAATGGAGACACATCTGAATTGCATTGGTAAAGACATCTGGGAAGTTACTAAGAATGGTTATACTACTATTGTAGCTGGTCAGACTGCTCCCATTACTTTAGCTAAAGATGAAGAAAATGATTGCAAAGCAAGAGAAGCACTTTTGAGCGCATTATCAAATCAACAAATCAACAAATCATGGGATTATCAGATAGATCCACTGCAAAAGCTATTTGGGATCATTTGGAAACACTGAATGAAGGGGATTCCACAGTCAAAATTGCAAAACTTGAAAGCTTCCGAGTTAGGTATGAACATCTGAAAATGGAAGAAGATGAAAGGATTTCTGCTTTTATGGAAAGAGTAAATGAAATTGTTTTGGGTATCAAATGTTGTGGAGGAACCTTGAGTGATGATGAGATTGTTTCAAAAATCTTAAGAGGTTTGCCACCAGCATACAAAATGAAGGTTACTGCTATAAATGAGTTGAGAACAATGCCTAATACATCAGTAACTAGGGATACATTGATTGGAAAACTTTCAGCTTTTGAAATTGAGGAATTTGGTCCTATTGCTACTATAAAAACTGATTTGGCCTTCAAAGCATCAACATCATCTACTCCATCTTTTGACAAATCAGACTAGAGAGCCTTTTATGCAAGAGAACTTGAAGAAATCAGGAAGGAGAATGAAGAGCTTGAAGAACTTGAAGCACTATTTGCAAGAAAAATGCCAAAAGGTCCAATTGGAAGTAAGTATGAAGGTAAAGCACCCTTTAAATGTTTCAATTGCAATAAGATTGGTCATATGGCTTCAAGATGCCCTGAAAGACATGCTAGACTAAGAGAAGAAGCTAGAAGGACATACAAACCTAATCGTGAATATCAAAGATACAGATTTAAGAAAAACAAAGATAAATCTTGTTACATTGTTGATGAAGGTGTGACTGATGATTCTGATGAGGATCCAGCAGACAATGGATGGGCCTTTGTTGCTATAATAGAAGATCAACCGGTACCTATTGCTCAACTGGTAGAACAAGCCCTAACAGCTAAAGTTGAATCAAAGGATGAATGGATTATTGACTCAGGATGCTCACATCACATGACTGGAGACAAAGGTAAATTCTTGAACTTTCAAGAATACAATGGAGGTTTAGTAAGATTCGGAGATGACAAAGCCTGTTCAATCAAAGGTAAGGGTTCAATATCTCTTGATGGTAAACATAACACTAACAATGTCTACTATGTTGAAGGATTAAAACATAATCTTTTAAGTGTTGGTCAATTAGTTGAGAAAGGTTTTCAGTTACAATTTAAAAATGGAAAATGCAAATTCATGAATAGAACTGGTTTGGAAATTGCAACCGGTAATCAAACTAGAGGTAATATCTTTCATTTGAATAATAATGAAAAGACATGTTTAATTGCTCATATAGATGAAAGTTGGCTATGGCATAAAAGACTATGTCATGTAAATTTTGATTGCATGGTAAAAATCAGTACTTCTAAGGCAGTTAGAGATCTACCTAAAATTGTGAAACCTCATAATACAATTTGCAAGGAATGTCAATTTGGAAAACAGCTTAGAGCTAGTTTCAAAAGTATTCCAGAAAAATCCAATAATGCTCTTGATTTAATTCACACTGATTTATGTGGTCCAACTAGAACTAAAAGCTTACAAGGTGATAGATATTTCATGCTAATTATTGATGATTATTCTAGAATGTGTTGGGTTACTTTTCTAAGAGAAAAATCAGAAGCACTTGGGAAGTTCAAACTGTTCAAAGCAATGGTTGAAAATGAAACTGGTAAGAAAATTAAATGTTTAAGATCAAATCAAGGAGGAGAATTCACATCTAGAGATTTTAATACCTTCTGTGAAGTAAATGGAATCAAAAGACAATTATCAGCACCTTGGACACCACAACAGAATGGAGTTGTTGAAAGGAAAAACAAAACTATTTTGGATGTAGCAAGAAGTATGTTATCAGAAGAAAATCTACCACATGTGTACTAGAGAGAGGCAGTAAGCACTGCTGTCTATACATTCAACAAAGTTCACATCAAAGGTGAAACCGGTAAGACCCCTCATGAACTATGGTTTGGTAATACTCCTACTCTTAAGTATTTCAGAATTTTTGGAAGTAAATGTTATATTAGAAGAGATGAGTATATTGGCGAGTTTGATCCTAGAAGTGATGAAGGAATATTTCTTGGTTATTCATCTAAGAGTAAAGCATATAGATGTTTTAATAAAAGATTACAAAAAATTGTTGAGAGTACAAATGTAAAGATTGATGAACAATTCAAAGGAACTTCAAGGTATATAGACTCTAAACCGGTAAAAGAAATTATGACAAAGAACCAATAGTAAATCCACCGGTACAGAATGATGATCCAGTTACTCTGGTATCATCAGAGGATTCCACAGTAATTGAAGAGATACAATAGACTAAGACACCTCGGTATGTAAGACTGAATCATTCTGAAGATCAGATAATTGGAAGCAAATTTAAAGGAGTCATGACAAGAGGAAGATTGGCAAATGAAGAGATATGTCTTATTTCTCAAATTGAACCATTATCTATCAATGAGGCATGTGAAAATAGATTTTGGATTAAAGCTATGGAAGAAGAATTAGGACAAATTGAGAAAAATAATACTTGGACATTAGTTCCCCGGCCTAAAAATAAAAATGTAATTGGAACCAAAAGGGTATTTAGAAACAAACTCAATGAAGATGGTAGGGTTGTTAGAAATAAAGCAAGACTAGTGTGTAAGGGATATTCTCAAAAAGAAGGAGTTGATTAAAATGAAACCTTTGCACCGGTAGCCAGAATTGAGGCAGTTAGATTATTCTTGGCCTTTACAGCTCACAAGGATTACAAAGTTTATCAAATGGATATCAAATGTGCATTTTTGAATGGAGATCTTGAAGAGGAAGTCTATATTGAACAACCTGATGGATTTTCCTTGACAGATGACAATGATATGGTTTGCAGATTAAGAAAAGCTCTATATGGATTAAAACAAGCTCCAAGAGCTTGGTATGCAAGATTGGATAAGTATCTTTTAAAAATTGGTTTTACTAAAGGAAATGCAGATAGCAATTTATATTACAAAGTAACTAATGATGACATCTTGATTATGGAAGTATTTGTTGATGATATAATCTTTGGAGGAGAAGATGGATTATGCAAAGATTTTTCTCTTAAAATGCAGCATGAATTTGAAATGTCTATGATTGGAGAAATAAAATTCTTTTTAGGATTGCAGATTTTATAGACTGATAAAGGCATATTTTTGAGTCAATCTAAGCACTTGAAAGAACTACTTAAGAAATTTGGGATGGAAAACTCTAAACCGGTAAGCACACCTATGACTACAAATGACAAATTATCTCAAAGGGATGAATCTACACCTGTTAATCCAACTAGATACAAATCTATGATAGGAGGATTACTATATTTGACACAAACCAGACCTGATATTATGAATGCAGTATGTATAGTTTCTAGATTTTAGAGTAATCCTAGGGAAAATCATGAATCAGTAGTAAAAGGGATTTTTCAGTACTTACAAGGAGCAACAAATCTTGGGTTATGGTATCCTAAAGATGAAAATTTTGATCTATATGCATACACAGATGCAAATTGGGCAGGAGATGTGGATGATAGAAAAAGCACCACTGGAGGAGCATTCTTTCTTGGTTAAGTAAGAAATAGAGTTGTACATCTTTATCAACAGCAGAATCAGAATATGTTGCAGCAGCAACAAACTGTACACAGGTACTTTGGCTTAAGCAAATGTTGAAAGACATAAAGGTAAAATGCAATGAACCTATTACTATATATTGTGATAACACTGCAGCAATTGATATATCTAAGAATCCAGTATTACATTCTAAAACAAAACATGTTTCTATCAAACTAAATTTTCTAAGGGAAAAAGTTGAAGAAAAGGAGATAAAACTGGTTTATGTGAATACTAAAGAACAACTTGCAGATATTTTTACAAAACCTTTGCCTAAGGAAACTTTTGAGTATCTCAGAGATCAGCTTAGAGTCTTACCTCCATCGGTAGAGACTTAGATAGTTGATGATTGTCATCAACCGGCAGAATTAAATGGACAAATCTTTTACTCCGGTATTTGATGAGGAAGCTACCTCCCAAGGGGAGTAGTTGGTATATTGACTTAATTGGTATTTTGTATGAACTTGACTTTTTGTGACTTTGGCATTTGATGTCAAAGGGGGAGAGATATATGGAAAAACATTGGGGAGAGATTGGTATAAACACATATTACTCCCAGGGGGAGAATTGGTTTTTGTACTTGGCATTTCTGTTTTGGCACTTTGATGGTTTTTCCATCTTGTGTTGCCATCAATGCCAAAGGGGGAGATTGTTGGTATTTTGGTATGGTTTTGTCATTGATGTCAACACCTGCTAAATACACCTACTTTAGAGATCCAGCAACATTCACCGGCAAATAGTAAACTATGCAAACAGTTACCGGTATATAGTTAACCGATAGGATATAATGTTCACTTGTACCTGAAATGACATAAAAGACACTTGGTAATGTCGAAGACATCATGTGGACACTTTACTTTGAATTAATAATCATTGGTATATTTTTATTTGCATATTTGCTTTTACTGGCAAATAGGTCCAGGTTATCTAGGGTTACACCGACAGGTTTATCTTTTCCAGATCAGCATGGCACACTATGGAGATGATTTATTATTGTTATAAATGAATTAAGCTGACATGTTCAATTGGTTATTGCATCGGATATTGTATTATTTGTAAAATGTTTTTATTGTAATATCTTGTAGAGCTGACCTACTAAAATTGGTCTTAGAGTATGGTATAAATGTATGATCTTATTTGTAAGATCAACTGTGGAATGCGAAAAATATTTAAGGAAGGGTATATGCGAGATCAAACAGAGATATACATGAAGACATCATTTGAAGGTGAAGTTAGGTTTTTGTAGAAGCATATTAGCATTACACCGGTACTGAATCTAGCATATGAAGATGCTATTTTGTGCAGTACATTCTCATTGGATTCAACCATCCAACTGTAGTTAGTGTGACTCCCATTTGTGATTGAGCAGTGAGCTCTAGGCTGTTGGCCTTTCTGCATGTGCAGACCCCTCTTTGTACACTTACTATCTGTAGTAGTATCATCTGATTGTGGGTAAGGTTTCCACATACAAATATTGGTGTCATGTGTTGTGGATGACTTTGTGCTTATGTTTCATGTATTAATTCTTACCGGTACTGCAATTTTTTGTTAACACTATTTACCGGCATACTTAACTGTCTTACCAGTATTAAGCATTAAGTTGATTAATAAGTTTTTGGTTTGAATTTATTAGACAACTGATTCACCCCCCCCCTCTCAGTTGTCTCTGGGACCTATATACACTGCATTGAGTTTACTTTATTTTGGGTTTATGGAATGAACATGTGTGGAAGTAGAAGTCTATGAGCTCTGTATTTGAAATAGATCTTCAGTAATATTATTTTCAGTCTTCATAGCATTATTTTGTGTTGATGAATGAATGCGAAAGCCTTTCACGTTTTCTGGTGAAAAGTGTGTTTATTTCTAAATTTTTTGCTTAAAAATTCATTGTAAATCTCATGAGGATCTTCCCTCTAATGCAAAGGATGAACCTTATATTGGTTGACCGAAGTGTTGGTTCATTTTTTTTCTTTTCATAAAAGGGTGTACAAGAGTAATATTGTAATTCAAATATTATTTAAAGAAAGGGGAAAATCTCTTAACCAATAGATTTTTGGTGACTCTGCTGGGGAGTTGAATTACAAGACTGGTTGCCTAGTTATAAGGTATCAAGAATTGGTTTGCCAATTTTAAAGAATCTTTTTGGATGCCATAAAATTTTTGCACATAGACATACTAGAGTCAAGAAGATATACTAGGTCTCAAAGGCGGGAGGGGATAGTCGATTCTATTTTTCAAGAGACTTCCTGTATCCTCAGTTTGTCAGGCACTGACCTTGCATGGTATTTCTTTACCTAATTTAATCAATATCACTCCTCTCAATATCATCCTCCCAATGGCAGTAAATAATCCTTGGGGAGCTACAGTAGGTCCACTAAACTTGGTTTAAATCTGAATCCCCTACCCAAAGGATCGAGGGATCATTTGCCAAAATTTAGTGGTTATGGGAAGACCATTGTTGATGAGCACTTGAATGCTTTCAATGTTGTCTGTGGTATAATAGCTATTCAACATGAGGATGTTGTTGTGAGGCAATTTGTACAAACACTAACTAGAGTAGCTACAGATTAGTTCTATCACCTGCCAAACAGTGCAATAACAAATTGGCAGGGGTTGAAAACAATGTTTGAGGCAATATTGAAAGTAGAAGAGGACGAACACTCTCTTTTAGCTCAATTGGCCCAGTTAAAGAAAGAGATTTCGGAGTCCATGAGGGAACTTGTAGAAAAGTCTGATAAGATTGTACATAAAATTCTAGTCAATCAGAAGCCCTCGGATGAAAATATGAAATATGTTTTTATAAATTCCATGCCTTCAGAGATAGGTTTCCTAATCCACATGCAAAGAGTTGCAACCCTGAGTGATGTCAAAACACTTGCAGTTGACTTGGAGGATGATTTGATCACTGCAAGGAAATGGAAGAGGAAAGTACAGATACCCAATGCTCAACCTTCTACTTCTTCAGACCCAGTAATCCAGAGACTGATGAATGATGTAATAACTCTTAAAAGACAGTTACCTAAAGCTAGTACATCTTACTCATCCCCTTATCAAGACATACTTAGAAGGAATACAAATCAGTCTTTGGGGATTGGAATAAATCTTTACAACTACCCCCTACCCAACAAACATTGGTGATTGAAGCCCCACCACCCAAGGGGAGTATGTGTGTTTTTCATCTTATAGATGAACATGATGGAAATTCTTGTCCTAAAATGGTGCATTATGCACAACTGATGAATTCTAAAGAGATTTCAAATGAATTGAGTGAAGAAGAATCTTTTAAGCAACTTGGCGACTCAAAAATCCACTTCCTAGAGTACGAGTCAGATTCAGAAAGAGGAGGTGACATTTTGGTTACTTTAGAGGATCCTTCATGTGCCATGCTCACAAGAAATCAACAGAATGTAAAACCTCAAGGCATCTCTTCATCCTCTGCCATGAATTTTAAAGGTAAGGAAATTCTTTCCATATTTCATAACAATGATCATAAACCTCAAGAACCTCAATTGGAAAAATTTGTAGAAAAAGAAAGTTCAATTGATATTGTAGAATTTTGTAAATCCTCCCAGATCCAAATTACATCGACTAAGTATCTTAAATTAAATCCCAAAGAATTGGATAGACTTGTTCAGTTTGTAAAAGGAAATAATGTATTACAAGCTAATGGAACACAAAAGTCAGTAAATGCTACATTGTCTTCCCACAGTGATGTGTCATCTTATCCACTTGCTCATGAAATGACCCCTGAAGTAACTGCCCTCCAAACAGATGATACTTTTTTTGTCCTCGAGTCAAAACCTGAGCCTTTTTACATATCAATGTTCATTAATGGTCATAAGTTAAACAACTGTATAATAGACTAGGGTGCATTAGATAATATCATGCCATCTACAGTTGCCAAAGCGTTGGGGTTATCCTTGACAAAAACCTTTGGTAGATGTTATTCAATGGACTCCAAACAAATACCTCTATTAGGATAGATCAAACATGCTCAAGTAGTCCTTGCTGCTCACCTGAATAAAAGAATCAAGCTGACTATTCTAATAGCTAATATTCATGCCAATTATGGCATGTTGCTAAGTCGTACATTTTGTAGAGACCTAGGTGGTGAAATAAAGATGGATTGGTCTCAAGCCACTATTCCTATAGGAAAAAAATGAGTTATTTTGTATCCTGAACCTAAATCCAAGTTCACCTTGTTTCCCTTTGATGACCCAAAGTCTCAAATATTGTATCACAAGTGCCAATTCAGAAATTACATGATTTTATCTGATAATGAAGTATCAAGAAGTGTGTCACAATCAGAGGTAGAAGAAAATATATGGCTGATGGAGTTTGATGGGAGTTGTGTGGCATTAGGTTCTGGTGCAGGAGTGGTACTCACATTCCTTTTTCTTTTAAATTGGAGTTCAAGAACACAAACAATATGACCAAGTATGAAGCCTTGTTATTGGGTTTATCTGAAAGTTAAGAAATTGGGAGTTAAGATTCTTCGAGTCAAGGGAGATGTGGAGTTGATTGTGAAATAGGTCAGAGGATTATTCAATGTAAAAAATAAAAGATTAAAACACTACCGTAATAGAGTCTGGGATAAAATTGAAGATTTTGATGCATTTTTTTATTGAAGCTATTCCTAAAGAACAAAAATCTAAAGAAGACTCTTTAGATGTATTGGCTTCCTTATTGATTCCTCATCCTGAGTTTGTTGATGATGTTTATCAAGTAGAATTAATATATTGATCTAGTGTTCTAGATAACTCAGAGTTTTGGCAAGTGTTTGAAAATGACAAACAAATTAAAAACTTCATGCAGTGTGTTGAAACATTCACTACTACATATTTTGAAGGATCAGATGCAGAATGTAAAGAGTTTTCACTAGAACGAGCCAAGGAGTTGAGTGATGGGATTATGCAATTAAAAGGGAATAAGATCCCTAAAGGGTTGGATTATTTAGAATGTCTCTTTGATCACCATGATGCTTACAAGAAAAGAAAAGATGAACATATTCTTGCAGTTCAAGATGTTGGAGGTTATGAAAGAATTAACATTGGCACTGAAGATGATCCCAAATATATAAACCTAGGAAAATGTTGCATGCCTATGGAGAAGGAGAGGTTCACTAGTCTCCTAATGCAATTTAAGGATGTTTTTGCTTGGTGTTATGATGATTTAAATAACTTTAGAGATGAAAAATTTCAGCATCACATTCCTCTGAAGCTAGGAGTAAGTACTTTTCGACAAAAGCTTAGAAATTTCAATCCAAAAGTAGTTGAAGTCATATTTTAACAGGAAGTACACAATGTTGGCATCTGACAAACCGGTATGATGATAATGTATGTTGTCATTGATGTCAATAAGTGCAGGTGAACTGGTATGAAGATTGGAAGAAGTTGTTATTGATGTTCAAGTAGGAGAACTGGTATGAAGAGATGAAGTGGACCAGTGTCAGGGTTTCACTAAGTGTGACTACCGGTTGGTAGTCTCATCTCTAGGGTTTCTGGTTTGGCAATCTAGTTTGTGCGATGCAACCGGTGACATTCTGTGATGAGTTAGCTAAAAGATAAGGATGAGATCGAGATGCCACCTCAGTTTTGTGCACGTGAAGGATTTCCTTAAGGATCTTGCATGTGAAGATAGATTGCATTAAATGTCTACCTCAAGAATGAACATTCTTCTTAGCGGTATGTGAAGAGAGCATGATGGGTTACTGATTTCCATATGTGGTGAAGAATGGACGATGCAGAATGACTTGTGATCTGTTTGAGATTGTTTTATTCTATGCAAAGTGTTTGAATGGTCAGGATTGGACCGCTTGTAATTGTAAACCTAAAATGTTTAGGGTTTAGGGTTTATGCTACCAACCTAATTGTTGTCTATAAGGTTGATGATGTTTGTTATTGTTGTTGTTAGCAAATGTTGTGTTTGTATCCAAGTGATGAGATACTTGCCAGACTAGTAAGTGGAAAACTGCAGAGTGTGATTGCAGAGTAGAGGAGCTGAAAAGGATCTACCTTAGCTTGTAGTGTTGTTATCAAATCAAAGCTTTACCTGTTGTCTTCTAACCATTTCAATAGTAGGAAAATCCCTTTACCGGGTAGCTTTAACAGGCTTATTGCAAATCCTCTAACCAGGTGACTCAAGATCATTGAGTTCTTCAAATCCTCTAGTGAGGTAACCTTTAATAGGGTTTCAACCTTTAACAGGGTATATAGCCATCCCTTAACCGAGTAATCTTTAATAGGATCAGTTCCTAACAAAACTTTATTGTAAAGTCTTTAACCAGACTAGGCTCCTAATAGAGCGAGCTTCAAAAGAGTTCAAAAACAAGCTTGTGGGTATTCATCCCCACCATGGTTTTTCCCATTTGGGTTTCCACATGAAAAATCTGTGTGTCATGAGTAGTGCATTTTTCATGTGATGATTAAGAAGTCTTTGTTTAAGTGAATATGCATGCAAAGCTAATGGTTATGGTATTACTGATACAACACATGCATGAGTATATTGCTGAAGTAGTTATCAAGTGTTGAATGTTATTTGCAGTATTCAGTTTTACTGGTTCAGCTATCTGAAATCTTATTGTGTTTAACTGGTATTGCCATGGTTAAGTTCAGTGATGAAGACAACCGGTTAGCATTTTTTTAACTTGATAATTTGTTGAGAAGTTTTTGTATGTACTGATTCACCACCCCCCCTCTCAGTACCGATTAGGGTATTTGTTGTTCATCATTATTCATCAATCAGTATCAGAGCAACTCTAGGTCCTCAGTGATATAAGCTTAACCGCTTGAGGTAAAAGATCCTACTTTAATGATGAAGAGGGAAGGTCCTAAGTTCAATAGAGATAACTTCAAAAAATGGAAGGACAGAATAAAGATATATATCAAGAGTTTGGGTGCTCAACACTAGAGCTATTTTGAGAATGTCTATGTTATCCCCACTGACACTGTAACCGATGATCAGAAAAAAGAGATTCAAGAAAATGGGCAAGTCATGGAAGCCCTTATTAGCAGTCTGTCTGATATTGAGTTCATTGATGTACAAGATAAGGACAATCCTAAGGATGTATGGGGCACTCTAGAAACCATTTATGGTGGTGATGAGCATGTCAAGCAAGCTAAGGAAGAGAGCCTTAGAGGAAAATTTGAAGACATGAGGATGGCTGAAGGAGAGACCATTCAACAATATGGCATAAGGATCAAGACTGTGGTTGGAGATATCAAGAGCATGATGAATACTAAGAGGGGGGGGTGAATTAGTATACCAAAAAATACTGAACTTAAACTCTTAAATAGTTTAGCAGTTAACCGGTATAACAAATTTACTAACAAACCGGTTAAGACAAATGCAAACCAAACATCAAATAAAGTAGTCACCCACAAGAGCACAATCACCATAACACAAGAGTTTTTGATGTGGAAACCCAAATGGGAAAAACCATAGTGAGAAGAAACTCATAAGTAACTATCTGCAGAATAGAAACCAGACCGGTTAAGGTCATACAATGTTCTTCACCAGAACAGATCCTGTTAGGAATCTAGATCTCTGTTAGGAGATACGTCTTGTTAAAGACTACCTTGTGAGAGGATTTCAGATTCATAGTTGTGAACCACCTTGTTAGAGGATTTACAAAGGCTTTGTTGGGCCTACCTAGTTAAGGGTTTCAGACTTGTCGAAGGTATGAGTAATCAACAAGTAGATGATCTAGATACTAGCACAGTATGCTTGGTTAGATCCTTGATAGCTCATTGTTAATGCACATTAGCATTACTTCAGTCTTCAATATCTCTACACTCTGTTTCTTCACACAGACCTAATATTCTCTTCTATATTCGCACATGCAAAAACCTCATCAACTCCTAAAACCCTAGACCTGATGTCCTTATAAAGGAGTTTGATTTCATGTCGGTCCAATAGGATTACATTACAAGTTCCTAGGTTTAGTGCATCTAGACACATTTGGTAACATGACACAAAATCACCGCCAAAGTGTCAGTGGATGATAACTCATCATAGAAATACCGGTTGGTAACTCATCATAGAGTAATACCAGTTCATACATTTTACCAATTATTGGTTGTCAAAATGAAGACTAGAAAAATGTTAACTACCGCTTTGATCCTTCATACTGCTTTGGGATCCTCGAACCGCTTGAGGTCTTCATACCGCTTTGGGTCTTCAGTCAGTTTGTGACCGGTAAACACCTTCTGGAAAACACCAATAGTCTAAAGACTATAATACATAATACCGATTGGAATAATTACCAATTGAGAATAACTCATACATAAAGAAAGTGATCACAAAACAAGTGTGTATCCATCAATGACAATTACACCATCATTAAAAATGCCAACAATCTCTCCCTTTGGCATTGATGGCAACACTTAGGAAAATTTTGACATCTAAGTGTTTTACAACAAAAATATGCCATAATCAAAATTACTCCCCCTAAGCATATACACTATCCCTTTTTGCAGAAAATACAATGCATACTACTCCCTTAAAAAGGTAACATGAAAGTATACATAACATTCATCAAAATTTGAAATACTGAAATACTACTCCCCCTTTGCCAACAATGACAAAGTACTGTAGAATAACCCCTGTTTCTCATTATCATTAAAATAAATAAATGTTTATGACAATAATGAGGGAAACTTATCAAAAACTGATTTAAAATCCTGCATAAAAGTCTTCATGGATAATGACCATGACTCAAGTAAGGAAGTAGCAACCTCACTTTCCGTCTACATCTGTGATACCTATTCTTCCATGGCATCAATTGTACTCATCTCTTGAGTTGTTGTTAAAGCTTCCAGATTGAGAAAGCACTTCTGAAGAATTTGCAGTCTGGGTAATAAAACCAATTGAAGCTCCTGCAAATCTCTTGTCTGATTACTAATCTCTAATTCTATCCTAGCAGACTGAAGCTGATACCGGTGAACAGTTTTGCCCATATGTAGTGAAAGAATCATACGGGGTTCTAAAGTTGCTTATGTATGCCTACAAATCAGATTGCAGTTTATCCTTTTGTGCAAGCACATCATCACAAAATAGATGGGGTTGGCTTATTTTGCTCAGTAGTATTTTTCCCTCATCCATAGCATCTCTTATATCCTTCTACTCTTTCTGAAGTTGAGACCAGAGCTCATTCAGTTTCTTTACTAATGTAGTGTTAAGTGCCTTTTGATGCTTCTTCTGTGCATTAGCTTGAGCAACTTCCTCCAGGCATTGTACTTGGTCCTCTAGCACTGTAAATAGAAGTTTTAGTTTGGCTAGAGAGGAATCGGTATCGGGAAGGTTGGTACCTGGAATTAGAATGGTTAGTGTGTCAATCGCAGTGTGAATGACATCCTGCCCCTTTTTCCTTCTCAATGCTTCCAGTCTTTCCTGTGCTAGCTTTATGCCTTGCAGTAGCTCCGATTCATTTGCAGATTGGAGGTCAAGAGGACTGGTGATGTCGGTCAGTTTGGCTTGACCACCGGTTTCCTTTGGAGTCTTCGGTTGTTTTCTCTTTTCTTCTTCCTTCTTCTCTTCTGCTCTTTTCTTTTCCTCTTCTTTCTCCCTTTGCTCCGCTTCATGTTTTTTCTTCTCTTCCTCCTTTCTTTCTTCTTCTTTTCGCTTCTCCTCTTCTTGTTTTTCTTCTTCTCCTCATCTTTCCACTTCTCCTCTTCTTTCTTTTCCTCCTACTTTCCTCTTCTCTTCTTTCCTCTTCTCCTCTTCTTTCTTTTCCTCCTCTTCTTTCCTCTTCTCCTCTTCTTTCCTCTTCTCCTCTTCTTTCTTTTCCTCCTCTGCTTTCCTCTTCTCTTCTTCTTTCCTCTTCTCCTCTTCTTTCCTATTCTCTTCTTCTTTTTTCCTCTCCTCTTCCTCTTTTTTCTTCTTCTCCTCCTCTTTCCTTTTCTCTTCATCTTTCTCCACTTTCTCTTTGTCAGTCTTTGCCTTGTCCAGATTCTCCTTGTCTTCTTTTTCTTTGTCCTGTTTCACCTTGTCTACTTTTTCCTTATCAGCCTTTTCCTTTTCTATGTCTGGAATGACATTTTCAACATCCAAAGCATCAACATCAATGGTGTCCACCTGTTCTATAACTAGTTCTCCTTCACTATCAAATACCTCATCCGGTTTTCTAGTTTCCGTTTCCTATTCAACTTCTCTATTTGCTTGAGCTACTTTGTGCATTTTCATAGCTGCTTTAGTATGGGAGTGTGTGTCTTTCACCACTTCAGAGGCTTTGCCTTCCAATGACAGGAGTCTTCTTCTTCTCATGAAGAAGAGACCTTTGTATCGGTCCATGATTTCAAACAATTCAAAGTTTGATGTATCAGGGAAGTAATCTGCAAAAATCTTTTCTCTAATCTCTTATTCTCTCTCGATGGCAATGCGCCATTTATTATCTAAAGAATTGTACAACAAATCAGGTGTCTTAGATCTAATTTTTGAAGGTGACCGATCATGAACACATAAATAATTAATGATTTCCCACTCTGTTTCCTCTTTCTCACTATCGGTAAAATAATCAAAATACTCCTTCAAATCACTAAGCAATTTTCTCTTAATATTCTTAATAGTCCTCTGACAATGTGTCATCGGCTTATAAGAAGAGATGCCAATATTTATCGGTGCTGATGATGCAGGTGTATTGTTAGTAGTTTTTGTCTGCTTCCTTGTTTGCCTGGTCTTTTTAGGCTATAATTTAGGTTATGTATCCTTAGACTCCTATGAGTTTCTTTTGGTCTTCCACTTCCTTTCAAATACTTTAGTGGGTGCAGCTTCCGATTTCTTCTTGGCAGGTGACCGCTTGGTCACTTTTGGGCTAGCTGAGGTAACCAGTGCCAATACCGATGGCACTGCCTTTCCCTTTTTCACATAAGGTTCTTCAACTGGTGTTACCCTTTCCAAGTAGGTGTCGGTTCTCTTTTTCTTTGCATTTAAAGGAGAGACAATCAGGGTAGAGGCATACCCATCCAACATGTCATACATCACCTCATATCCCATAGGTTCTACCACTTCCATTACACACTCATCTACTCTAATGGTAAAGCAGATGTCCTCTTCATATTTCTTAACAATGTCTCTAGATATCCTCATCCTTTGGCTCATCTTCCACTTGAATTAATCAAAGTATTTATTCAAGACTTTAGGATATCTGGTTCCCACTACTTGGAGACTTTCCCTAATTTGTTTGGTGACTGGTTGGGTAGTAGACCATTGAATATCACTTACCCCTGGGAAATAGCCTTGAAAGTAGAAAAATAGACCTACCAAAAGTTGTCCAAACTTGAATCTTAAGGAAGTGTCCTTTTTGATGGACTTCAAGTTTAATAAAAGTTGCTTCTACAAACAGGTGCATAGATCAAACGAGGCATCCTCCATGATCATTTTGTAGGCGGCATTATCATAGTAGTAGAGACAGAGTCTATTCTGCTGGCATAAAACGTCCGGTATCCAATCACCATTCAAGCATACTTGACCAACTCATCTTTGATGGTGTTGATGGTCATTCCCCATTGGTCACTCAGAGAGCCAGTGAGCTTAGTCATTTCTGTCTTGATGATCTTTCTTAGGGCTGGCACCTCACCAATGTTGCAGAAACTAGTGACGGCATGAATTGCTTCAAGCGTAATGTCATGCATCCTCTCGAGATACATCTTGTCGCCATACACTCAGCTCAAGATGATGTGGATGTGCTCTTCCGTGAACTCTTCAAGAAAGTAAACTGCATTATGAAGTTTCTTCCTCTCCAGAATACTGTGTTCCAGTTTCATCTTCTTGTCATCCCCACAAAATAGACTTAGCTGGGAATGAATCACTAAGGATCCTAGGTCTTCTAATTTGTAGTCGATGTACCCTAAAATATCTGCTCCGACAATGACTCCAATAGGTATTTGGGACAGGGCATTGTATTTCATTTTTGTTTGAATGAATTCAGCTGAGTCTGTGGGTACACTAGAGCTAGAGTGTGATGCAGAAGCCATGATTAACTGATAAACAATAATTTCGAGGAATACCTTTAGAATTTTGAAATTTAGGATTTGCAAATGCAACTTCACAACACACCACTTTGGTTGTTGGATTACCACTTGGTGTTCTTCACTTGATTGATTGACAATATCTCTGGATTCTTTTGCAAGATTTGAAATCTCTCTGAATTGCAAGTCAAATCACCTTTTGTTGCTCTGCACTTGAAAAATTCTTCACTCGAAAAATGATAAGTGAGAATGACTTAGAAATTTCGTTTTAAATGAATTCTTCACCTACCATAATAAATGCTCCACCACTAGGGCATAAACCCTAATTTTGCCTTTTATCGCTTCACAATCTTCTGTCAATTGATAGGTAACATATACCGGTTAAGGCCCTTTACCGATATAAACTAGGGGTTCAAAACATTTCACCAATTTGTTCCCCCTAAGCTTTTCTGAAGCTCATTTTGCCAGTTCAGGGACTTCCACACTAGGTGCAGAAACCGGTTCATCTTGTGACACTTCTTCAGGTTTCTTTTTCCATGTTTTATTCATTTCTGCTTGAATGGTTTCAACATCAATATTCCCTTCTGGAGTGACCGGTATATCATCTGATAGGCTCTTTCTCATTTTGCAGGTTCTGGTAGGGTGTCCTGGTTTGTTGTAATGATAGCATACCATTCCAGGTGTTCTCTATGGTCCATTGTTCATTCTACCATTCTTCCTCTTGCATGTTGTAGTAGTGTGACCGCTACCATGACAGATCAAACATGTTTCTCTTCAACCGGTTGTCACTTGATAGCCACCACCACCTAACTAATGGTCATAGGCATTATATCGGTTTGGATTCCGGTTCATAGAGGATTTAGGAAAAACTCCTTGAGTCCTCTAAGGATATCTCCCAGTGTTGTGCATAATAGACCTGCATTCAAATTCTCTATGCCCAAACTTGTTGCATGCATAACAGTTTCCATTGAATCTATTAGATCTAGGCTTATTGTTTAGAAAATAAGGAAAATTATTGTAGGCCTTATTTCTACACACATTAGCAGTATGTCCTTCCTTGAGACAATTAAAGCAAACAGGTTTAAAAATTTTCTTACCTTTATCCTTTGATGTTAGTTGCTTCTTTGATGCTACATCTTTTGTTCTAGAGGTCTCACCTTCCTCATAACCAGAAAAAACAAGTCCAGTGGTATTCTTTACCGATTTTGCTGATTCAAGCTTTTGTTCTAGCTTAACAGTACTCTTATTGAATTTTGCAAGTATTTCCTTTGACTCAGTGAGTTCCTTGGAAATAGCAGCATTGGATTCCTTCAAGGTTGCATTCTTAGAAATAGCCATGTTTAGTTCACCTTGCATTTCTTCTTTTTCCACTTTACTCTCTTGGAGATGAGCGGTAAGGGCACTGATTTCTTACTTTAGCTTGGAGATCTCATGATCTTTGTCTTTTACTAGATCTTCAGCTTTCCTTCGGTTCTCAAGCTCTTGATACATTCTAATAGTCAGCTCTTCCAGTTCCCTTCTCAGGTTGGCATTAGATTCATTCAGTTTTTCAACTTCTTCAACTAGGGCTTCCATGTCTGCTTCATCAGAAGAACTATTTTCAGTAAGCTCTATCAGTTTGTCAGCATGCTCTCTTCTTTTTTCTAGAGAGGCTTTATATTTGACTTTGAGTTTATCAAAGGCTTTCTCAGTCTGAGTGAGATGATGACTAAGTTCCCTCACAGTGTATTCCCCCATAGCTCTTTCCAAGTGGTTAAACTTATAGAAAGGTTGGCTCTGATACCAATTGATGAATACTAAGAGGGAGGGGGGGGTGAATTAGTATACCAAAAAATATTGAACTTAAACTCTTAAACAATTTAGCAGTTAACTGGTATAACAGATTTACTAACAAACCGGTTAAGACAAATGTAAACCAAACAGCAAATAAATCATTCACCCACAAGAGCACAATCACCATAACACAAGAGGTTTTGATGTGGAAACCCAAATGGGGAAAACCATGGTCAGAAGAAACTCACAAGTAACTATCTGTAGAATAGAAACCAAACCGGTTAAGGTTAGACCGGTGAAGGTCATACAATGTTCTTCACCAGAATAGATCCTATTAGGAATCTAGATCTCTGTTAGGAGATAAGTCCTGTTAAAGACTACCTTGTGAGAGGATTTTAGATTGACAGTTGTGAACTACCTTGTTAGAGGATTTACAAAGGCTTTGCTGGGCCTACCCGGTTAAGGGTTTCAGACTTGTCAAAGATATGAGTAATCAATAAGTAGATGATCTAGATACTAGCACAGTATGCTTGGTTAGATCCTTGATAGCTCATTGTTAATGCACATTAGCATTACTTCAGTCTTCAATATCTCCACACTCTATTTCTTCACACAGACCTAATCTTCTCTTCTATATTCACACATGCAAAAACCTCATCAACTCCTAAAACCCTAGACATGATGTCCTTATAAAGGAGTTTGATTTCATGTCGGTCCAATAGGATTACATTACAATTTCCTAGATTTAGTGCATCTAGACACATTTGGTAACACGACATAGAATCACCCCAAAGTGTCTGTGGATGATAACTCATCATAGAGTAATACCGATTCATTACCGATTACCGGTTCATACATTTTACCAACTACCGGTTGTCAAAATGAAGACTGGAAAAATGTTAACTACCGCTTTGTTCCTTTGTACCACTTTGGGATCCTCGAACTGCTTGAGGTCTTCATACCGCTTTGGGTCTTCAGCCAGTTTGTGACCGGTAAACACCTTCTGCAAAACACCGATAGTCTAAAGACTATAATACATAATACTGGTTGGAACAATTACCAGTTGAGCATAAATCATACATAAAGAAAGTGATCACAAAACAAGTGTGTGTCCATCAATGACAATCACAACATCATAAAAAATACCAACAGAGCACTGGTGGAACAATTGATGATGCCACCATTGTCAGTAAAGTTTTGAGATCATTGTTACTGGTCTATGCAATCAGAGTTGCTGCTATTTAGGAGCTAAGGTCTATCAGCAAAACCAAGGTATCCTTAGACTCTATCATTGCAAAGTTGACTGCAAATGAGTTGATTAGCTATGATGGCAGTGTTCAGAAGATCGAGTCAGCCTTTAGAGAATCTACTGCACCAACCAGAAAAGGAAAAGAAGTACCAATTATGAATCTAGGCAATGCAGAAATATGGATGATGAAGAGATTTTGATGGAGTTTGAATCTCTTCTTGCCAAGAGACTTCCAAAAAGGCACTGGAAAATACAGAGGTAAGCTTCCTTTAAAATATTTTTCCTGTAATAAGATAGGACATATAGTTGTTAACTGTCCTAACAATGACAATAAGGATAGACAAGAGAGGTTTAGAAAGTATAAAGGAGGAGGTAGGAGAAATTGTCTTGTTGTAGTGGATGAAGGTGTTACTAATGAAGAATCTGAGGATGAAGAGAATGAGGACACAATGTTTGTAGTTGTAAAGGAAGAAGTGTCTAACAAGAAAGCCCTTGTCTCTCGCATTGACAACTCTGATGAGTGGATTATTGATAGTGGATGTTCTCACCACATGACTAGTGACCGGAGAAAGTTTTTGTCTCTGGAAGAATATGATGGATGTGTTGTCCAGTTTGGAAATGATGCACCATGCTTGGTGAAAGGTAAAGGATCCATCTCACTGAATGGAAAGAGTAGTGCAAATGATGTCTACTAGGTAGAAGGTCTTAAGAATAACCTTTTGAGTGTTGCTTAGCTAAATGACAAAGGACTCATTTTGGAGTTCAAAGGTGTAGTCTGCAGTATAATTGGAAAGAGCGGTGAACTTATTTCCTCTAGGAAGTAGACCAAAGGTAACTTGTTTCAATTGAATGCCAAGATTAGTCAATGTCTGATGGTGAATTTTGATGACAGTTGGATATGGCATAGGATACTTTGTCATATAACCTTTGACAACATTGTAAAAGCCAGTAAGATCAAGGCAATAAGAGGATTGCCTTTGTTGAACAAACCAGAGAATTCTTTGTGCAGAGAATGCCAACTTGGGAAGATGTCTTCCTCAACTTTCAAAGGTAAGTCTTTTTCAGTAGAGAACTTACTTGATCTTGTGCACACCAATCTATGTGGTCTAATGAAAACTAGAAGTATTCAGGGAGATAGGTATTTCATGATTCTTACTGATGACTGCTCAAGAATGATGTGGGTCACATTCTTGAAAGACAAGTTTGAGGCATTTGGAAAGTTCAAAGCCTTTAGAGTATTGGTAGAGAAGGAAAGTGGTCAAAGGATAAAATTCCTAAGAACTGATCAAGGAGGTGAATTCACTTTTGATGAATTAAACAAGTACTGTCAAGAGAACAGTATCAAGAGGCAGTTGTCTGCCCCAAGGACACCACAACATAATGGCATAGAAGAAAGGAATAACAGGACTGTAGTTGAAGCGGCCAGAACAATGTTGATCCAAGAAAAGGTTGCTCACACTTTTTGGAGAGAAGTGTTGAGCACTGTAGTCTATACTATGAACTGGGTACTCATCAAGATGGGTAAAGATAAAACCCCTTATGAGTACTAGACTGGGAAGACTCCCATTGTGAGTTATTTTAAAGTATTTGGTAGTAAGTGTTATATCAAGAGAGGTCAGTATCTGAGAAAGTTTGATGCTAAATGTGATGAAGGAATATTTTTGGGATATTCCACTAAAATGAAATCTCTCATGCTACAACAATAGGACTCAGAAAATTGTTGAGAGCATCAATGTCAAGGTTGATGAATCCCCTAAGGAGCCTGAGGAAACCTACAACAAGCAAGTGGAAGATGAATAGGGTGTAGCCTTCTAGGAAGTGGTTAATAAAGAAACAAGAAAAGACCTTAGTGTTCCTATACTGATAGAAGCTGCAGTAGGTGAAGAAGAAGATGGAGAAGAAGAAGAAGAAAAGGAAAAGCAAGTAGAACCAACTAGAGTTATTCCTAGATATGTGAAACTAGATCATGATCTGAAATAGATCATAGTAGATAAAGATGCAGAGATACTAACAAGAAGAAAGGTGAAAGAAAACTTTTGCATGATTTCTTAATTTGAGCCTAAGACCACTAGAGAGGCACTTACAAATGAAGACTGGATTAAGGCAATGGAAGAGGAGCTGGACTAGATAGAAAAGAATGCAACATGGTCTTTGGTACCTAGATCAAAACTCAAGAATGTCATAGGTACCAAATGGGTCTTCGGGAATAAGCTGAATGAAGAAGGCATAGTTGTAAGGAACAAGGCAAGACTTGTATGCAAGGGATATGCTCAGGAAGAGGGAGAAGACTATGGAGAAACCTTTTCCCCAGTGGATAGACTGAAGGTGTCCGAATGCTACTTGCATTTGCAGCATTTAAGGGATTCAAGGTATACCAAATGGATGCGAAGTCTGCATTCTTGAATGGAATCCTAGAAGAGGAAGTGTATATTGAGCAACCGGATGGGTTTGCCTTATCAAAAGATAGTAACATGGTGTGTAGATTACACAAGGCCCTATATGGATTAAAACAAGCACCAAGGGCATGGTATGAATAGTTACACTCTCATCTTTTGAAGATAGGATTTTAGAGAACAAGTGAGGACAACAACATCTACTTGAAATCTGAAGGTGATTAGATTCTGATCTGTGAAGTGTTTGTAGATGACATAATCTTTGGAGGAGATGATGAAATGAGCCATGTATTTGTAGATGAAATGAAGAAAGAGTTTGAGATGTCTCTGATTGGAGAGATAAGGTTCTTCATTGGTCTACAGATTTAGTAGATGAAAGAGGGTATCTTTATTACCCAGTCCAAGTATGTCGAAGAGGTATTGAAGACCTTTGGCATGTAGGAGAGCAAACTGGTTGGTACACCGATGGTGACCAGCTGCAAATTGACTAAGGAAGATGATTCAGCATTGGTGAACGAGAAGGAGTACTAGTCAATGATCAGTAGGTTGCACTATGTGGTACACATCAGACCAGATATTGCTCATGCAGTGGGCATTGTGGACCATTTTCAGAAAAGTCCAAGAGAATCCCACTTGGTAGCAGTCAAGAGGATTCTTAGATACCTGGAAGGAACAGTTGATTATGGATTGTGGTATCCATATAATAGTGATTTTAATCTCAAAGTGTTTACCAATGCGATTAGGGAGGTAATGTGGACGATCGGAAGTGCACAACTAGTGGAACGTTCTTTCTTGGTGGAAGACTAGTCTCATGGACGAGTAAGAAGTAGAGTTGTATTTCCCAGTCTGCAGCTAAAGCGGAGTATGTGGCAGCATTTATGAACTGCACTCAAGCAATCTGGATGAAACATGTATTGGATGGTTTCAAAGTACTTATATCTGAATCGGTGAGTATATTTTGTGATAACACAAGTGCAATAAATATTTCCAAGAATCTGGTATTACATGCTAGAACTAAGCACATTGAGCTCAAGTATCACTTCTTGAGAGAGAAGGTTCAAAACAAAGAGGTTGTATTAGAACATGTTTCCAGTAAGGAGCAGCTAGCAGACATATTCACTAAGCCCTTACCAAAAACTACATTTACCTATTTGAGAGGTGAATTAGGGGTTCTACCCCTTTATGAAGTAAAATAAAGTTTTGTGCTCCACATCAGTCAAGTACTACAATGTCAGATCTTTCAGGATTGATGTGTTGAAGGATGCTACTTCATAGGATGAGCAGCATAGTGGAGAATGAAAGCTTGTGCCTCCACTTTGGCATTGTTGGCAAAGGGGGAGAAGATATATGAAGTGATGAAGATATATGATATGGGAGAAGATATATGTTATAGTTGCACTAGTCTATGTTGTTTATAGTTGCAATGCTACACTGAGTATTACCATCAATGCCAAAGGGGGAGACTATTGGCATATGATGAACCAGTATGATGATAATGTATGTTGTCATTGATGTCAATAAGTGTAGGTGAACTGGTATGAAGATTGGAAGAAGTTGTTATTGATGTTCAAGTAGGAGAATTGGTATGAAGGGATGAAGTGGACTGGTGGCGGGGTTTCATTAAGTGTGACTACCGGTTGGTAGTCTCAGCTCTAGGGTTTCCGGTTTGGCAATATAGCTTGTACAATGCAACCGGTGACATTCTATGATGAGTTAGCTAAGAGATAAGGATGAGATCGAGATGCCACCTTAGTTTTGTGCTCGTGAAGGATTTCCTTGAGGATCTTGCATGTGAAGATCGATTGCATTAAATGTCTACCTCAAGAATGAACATTCTTCTTAGCGGTGTGTGAAGAGAGCATGATGGGTTATTGATTTCCATATGCGGTGAAGAATGGATGATGCAGAATGACTTGTGATCTGTTTGAGATTGTTTTATTCTATGCAAAATGTTTGAACGGTCAGGATTGGACCGCTTGTAATTGTAAACCTAAAATGTTTAGGGTTTAGGTTTTATGCTACCGACCTAATTGTTGTCTATAAGGTCAATAATGTTTGTTATTGTTATTATTGGCAAATGTTGTGTTTGTATCCGAGTGATGAGATACTTGCCAGACCAGTGAGTGGAAAACTATAGAGTGTGATTGTAGAGTAGAGGAGTTGAAAAGGATCTACCTTAGCATGTAGTGTTGTTATCAGATCAGAGCTTTACCTGTTGTCTTCTAACCATTTCAATAGTAGGAAAATCCCTTTACTGGGTAGCTTTAACAGGCTTATTGCAAATCCTCTAACTAGGTGACTCAAGATCATTGAGTTCTTCAAATCCTCTAGCAAGGTAACCTTTAGCAGGGTTTCAAACTTTAACAGGGTATATAGCCATCCCTTAACTATGTGATCTTTAACATGATCATTTCCTAACCGAACCTTATTGTAAAGTCTTTAACCGGACTAGGATCCTAATAGAGCGAGCTTCAAAAGAGTTCAAAAACAAGCTTGTGGGTATTCATCCCCACCGTGGTTTTTCCCATTTGGGTTTCCACGAGAAAAATTTGTGTGTCATGAGTTGTGCATTTTTCATGTGATGATTAAGTAGTCTTTGTTTAGGTGAATATGCATGCAAAGATAATGGTTATGGTATTACTGATACAACACGTGCATGAGTATATTAGTGAAGTAGTTATCAAGTGTTGACTATTATTTGAAGTATTCAGTTTTACTGGTTTAGCTGTCTGAAGTCTTACTATGTTTAACTGGTATTGCCATGGTTAAGTTCAGTAATGAAGACAACCGGTTAGCATTGTTTTAACTTGATAAGTTGTTGAGAAGTTTTTGAATGTACTGATTCACCCCCCCCTCTCAGTACTGATTAGGGTATTTTTTGTTCATCATTATTCATCAGACAAAATGTTGAAGGCCAGGATTATATAGCCCATTTACCATTCTACATGGATCGCCAACATTGCTCTTGTCCAGAAGAAAAATGGTGAAATAAGGATTTGTGTATATTTTAGAAACCTGAATCAAGCCAGTCTAAAGGATAACTACCCATTACCTGCTATGGATCATATTTTGCAAATGGTTTTAGGTTCAAAAATTATGTCTATGCTTGATGGATTTTCTGGTTATAATCAGATCAGTGTTTTGGAAAGTGATCAACATAAAACTGCTTTCATCACTCCCTGGGGTACTTTTGCTTATAACATAATGCCATTTGGTCTGATTAATGTAGGGGAAACCTTTCAATAGGCTATGGAATTATCTTTGGTCATTTGAGGGATAAGATAATTGTCGTGTATCTTGATGATGTAACCATCTTTTCAAAGAGAAGAAAAAATCACTGCAGAGACTTGAGGAAAGTGTTACAGAGGTGTCGTGAACATGGAGTGTCCTTAAATCTAAAGAAGTTAGTATTCGGGGTGACAGAAGGTAAATTACTTGGTCACATCATCTCTAAAGAAGGAGTAAGAGTGGATCCCAAAAGGGTAAAAGCAATTCAGCATTTAAGTCTACCATCAAATAGAAATGTAGTTAGATTTTTCTTTGGACAAGTAAATTTTCTGAGAAGATTCATTCCCAATTTTGTAGAGACCACTAGGTATATTGTAAACCTGATGAGTGAAAAGAAAGCATTTTAAATGGAATGAAGAAGGAAAGAAAGCATTTGAGTTAGTAAAGGAGGCCATTTCTCATGCATCTATTCTGGTCAATCCAAATTTTAGAAAGGATTTTATTATCTATTGCTATGCTTCAAAACATACTATGTCAGGAATTTTGTTCCAAAAGAATGAAGACAATGAAGATGTCCCAATATCTTTCATGAGTGTTCCCCTAAAGAAACATGAGCTGAAATATTCCTTGATGGAAAAAAAAGCATATGCAGTTGTAAAAGCCGTAAAACAATTCAGATATTATATTCTTCATTCTCATGCAGTTGTTTATGTGCTACACTCTGTAGTTAAGAGCATTTTAACACAACAGGATATAGGAATAAATAATAGAGCCTCATGGGTATCTAAGATTCAGGAATTTAACTTGGATATTAAACCAACCAAATTGGTAAGGGGATAGGGCCTGTGTAAGTTTATTGCTAAAAGTAAGAATGAAATGACTGAGGAGTTGCCCTTGGTCTTATTTGTTGGGCTTCAAGATTCCTGGTTTGCACATGTTGCATATTACTTAATTTATGGGGGCTGTCATGTGCATCTTTCTCCAAGAAAAAAATGAAGCTTGAGACTAAAGGATGCCAAATATGTCATTTTTGATGATGTGTTGTACAAAAAGGGGTTGGATGGAACTTTCTTGCACTGTGTAGATAGGTCACTTCAAGAGTCACTATTGAAGACCTTTCATGATGAAGCCTGTGCTGGCCATTTTTCATCTACAATAACTGCTTACAAAATTTTGAGACATTGCTATTATTGGCCAGGCATGTTCAAGGATGCATATGAATGGGTAGCCAAATGTGAGAAGTGTAAATTATTCACAGGTAAGCCGCAACTTGCAGCATTACCACTTCAGCTAGTGATTGTGGATGAACCATTCAAACAGTGGGTTTTGGATTTTATAGGTCCTTTGATACCTACTTCAAGTGTAGAGAATACACACATACTGACAACCACATATTATTTTACCAAATGGGTTGAATCTATTCTAGTACAGAAGACAACTTCTAAAATTGTTTGTAATTTTCTTAAAGAGAATATTCTAGTTTGATTTGGAGTTCCTCTAAAAATTGTGACTGATAATGCAACTAACTTCTCTTCTACTGAGATTTCATTATTCTGATATGATCATGGGATATCCCTCGCTCATTTTTCAGATTATTATCCCCAGAGTAACGGCTAGGTGGAGTCGAGCAATAAAAATCTCATAAATATTATAAAGAAGTTGGTGAGTGAAAATTTCAAAGGCTGACATAAGAAATTGTATGAATCTCTTTGGGCAGATCGTACATCTCCAAAACGAGCTATTGGGATGTCACCTTTTGAATTGGTTTATGGCCTAGGTGCCCAAGTGGCACTTCCCTTAGAACTTGCAGTTTCCAAGTTACAGATTGTCATTGAGGATGAGTATTTTCAAGATTCTCTAGAGAAAAGGATTATGCATTTGATGAGGCTCGATGAGGAAAGGGATAAGCTAGTCGATCGGATCATGAAACATCAAATGAGGGTCAAGAAAATATTTGACAAGCAAGTCAAGCAACAAAAATTCATTCTGGGTGATCAGGTTTTGCTCTGGGATAGAAGAAGGGAACCAAAAGGGGCACATGCGAAGTTTGAGTCTTTATGGAAAAGACCATTTGTGGTTCAGGAGGTAAAAGGCCCTAACTCTTTCAAATTAGCATATCAAGATGGTTTTGTTCTTCCCCTGACTCATAATGGGCAGGATTTGAATCTATATCAATTGTAAGTGGGAGTTCCTCATACATAAGTTTTGGCTTGTTTTGTTTGTTGTTTCTGTTTAGTTTTTGTTTTGTTTCAGTTCTTATTGAATAAAATCTTGTTTGTGAAACCAGAGATCCTCAAGTTCATGTCTAGTTCCCTTATAGTCCTAGTCCCCAGTCAGAGCCAATGTTAGCGTCCCCTCAATTTTCCATTAAAATTTCAAGTTTGTGGGTTGCCTTTTGGTGTTTCTTCCTTTTCAGTCTTTGTATCTCTTTGTATTGAACCTAAGTCATTGAACCTTTAAACATTTCAAAGGTTCAAGGTTCAAAGCACGCTTTAGGTAATGTCCTTAGTGGCTTTGTCTTAATTTAAAAGCAAGCACATTGTTGTAATGTGTTTTGAACTTTGAAACTATGAGCCTTTTTGGTTCAAGGTTCAAGAGTTTCCTTTACGTGAGTCGAGGCTGTGTAATGTTATTTAACGAACAAGTGTAAATGTGTTTAAGTCAGTATTGAACTTGAACTTTGAACCATTTGAATTTTGGTTCAATGGTTCAAAGTTCAATGTCCTTTCACTTGTTTGTTGTAGTTATTGCTCATTCCTGGTATTGTTTTGAGCCGCTAGTTTGAAAGTTTTTTGTTGTTCTCTCTTAATGAGCTTGAACCATTGAACTCCTTGTGAGTTGGTTCAAGGTTCAAAAGGTTCACTCCAAGTTAACTCTAAAATATTTTAATAACACTAGGGGCAGCGCGACAAAAAGGAACATTCCCAGCATCTAATAGTTTAAAATTCTTAATTTGGAAAGAAATCATGAGGACATTAACTATTTGTGCGGAGGTGATGGAAAATTAAGAAAGTGTCAATTTTTCAGTCATATCACTGTTATATCACACATTTGAATAAATCATTATGAAGTGTGTGTAGATTTTTCTCAATTTTTCTTCTCGTTTTCATAAAAAGACATGTAAATTCATAAGAAAATTTGTAAAGATTGTAGCTATTATAATCGAGCGAACTGGAGATGCCGAAGGTGATTTCAACTTCACTTTCCTAAGAGGGTTTCACAAATTCATGGTGGTAACAGGTGAGTTTAGATAATTTCCCTATACTGTATTTCTTTAGTTTAGAATGGTTATCAGTATAGGAGAAATCTTTGGTTTGTTGGAATAGAATTCCATCTTTCTTCAAGATTGTTTGGTAGAAGTATAAGTAAACATTATGAGGTTGATACTTTTGAAACTTGGTCGGACATCATGCTTGGTGAGCATACTTCCAGAATTAGATGATACTTCTTTAGCTCAAGCCGACCTAGGGAATTTCTTAGAAAGGGCCAGAAACCTTGAAGTTGGTTCAATAATGGAAAAAATAGTAAGAAGTGGTTTGATTAAAGCTACCGCATTTCTAGTTGCTGCCCCATGCCCAGATTTGGTAATAGCATGTATGAATAGGTACGATGCTGAAAATAGGTGCATAAGAACCAGTAGTGGGGAGTTGTTAGTTGATATTAACAGAGAAACAATAATGGTTGCGATGAGCATCCCGCATAAGGAGCCATATGAAGACTGGTCAATTGGGACCTCCTACGCATTCTTATCTAAAAAGAAAATCATATACAAAAGTGTTATCGCAAGAAATTGGCTTTTGACAGTTCAAAAGGGTGGGTCACAGCTGCCAAAACACCTTACCAAGGAGCACTTCATTACAAAAGTGCAAGATATTGTGATAATGTTGAACAGGCTGAAGGGGAATTTGCACTCCTTTTATTGGGAGGACTGGATGTATTTTTATATTCAGGTGCTTCTATCAAGTGAAAAATATCTTGACTACATGCAAGTGATTGTAGAAAAACTTCATGAGGGATTAAGTAATTTTGTGGGTATGTCTAGTTTTTACATGTCTTCTTCTTTGTTCTACTTATTAGCTTGTACCAGAGATTGGCATAGACATCATAGCAAACCATGGGTTGATGGTATGAAAGTCTATGATTATTACCCTTTACTACAACAACAGAAATATGTAGAGGACATCACTAGATGGAATGGTGTCTTTGTAGGAAGACTTGCATTTGAATTACAGGGTGATGCTAATAAAAGGATGTGAGTTGAAGCCATGGAATTGATTAGTATATATGGTAGCTTTTTCATTCAATTTCCTAGGTTTACCTATCTTTGAGTAGGTGGTTTTGAGGGTGAACCATCTAAGTTACCTAGATACGTCTTTGATAGCTATGTACTCATTGAAGTGAGCAAACAATTGGCTCATATTGTTAAAAATTTAGGAACAAAGGGTCAAACTGGGGTTGCTTTTCCAATTGAACTTGGCTATTACAGTTGTAAATCCATGTCTGATGCTTTGAACTTGGAGCTGGAATTTAAGAAGATGAATTTGCAGCCTTATGTTGTTAGGTGGAAGTTTGACAGTAGGGGATATGTTGTCGAGAATATAAATGTAGATAATCATTTCTATCATGAACCCCAGTTAGAAGACTATTGGGAAAATTGCAGTGATGAGTACAAAGTAAGGAAGAGATTATGGTCGATATTTACTCTACAACAAGTAATTACCATTAAAATTCCCATCAATGTGTTTGGGGTACAGGAAGATGCAGGGGAGGATGTTTTAGATCCTAAATTTAACAAGAAGGTTCAAGGGCAGCTGATTCTTGAGATTGATTGGGAGAAAAAGGAAGATGAAAACATTTAGGCTAGGACCTTCGATGTTATAAGGAGGACTGGAAAATGGATAAGAGATTAGAAGTTTAGAAAAGGATCGTTCATGCCTTCACATGAACTGACAGTTGGTTCACATGCAACAGGTCAACTTCCTATTTCAACCGCTAACAAGATTGTTGATGTTGCATGTAATACAAAGCCAGTTGTTGAAGAAATTCAACCCAGAAGATTGGAAATATCCCTGTTGAGTTCTTCACCAGTCCGAGTGACTCATTCAAGAAGCAAAAAGAAGAGAAGAGAGCCAACATTAAGCCAAATCATTATAGACTTGGATCCGAGTGAAGAAGTTGAAGTGATAATGGATCAACATTATTTGAATAATCCTCCAGTACAAGATGCAAACACAGGTAAAGAACCAGAAGGTGAGCTGAATCCAATGAACACCCTAAGTGTTGTTGGTTCTTCAAGTGTTCAGACAACTCCTCTATCTAAAGAAACTTCAAGCACTCCACAATGGTTAGGGGCTTTCATTGGGAAAATGTGCAGTGTTGTGCCAATCACAATCCCCATGGAAGATATGGTGAGAAAGTTCCTCGGAAAAGTATCTAACTCAAAGAAACTTAAAACTCAAACAATGGTGGAGGTAGACGAGGCTACAGGTCATTGGACAGCTGAAATAGCTAAACCTATTCTAGGTAGAGATTCAAAGAAAGCTACTAAAGCTGACTTCATTGTGGAGAAAATTGACTTGGGAGTTGCTTCGTGGGTGGTTGATGTCAAGCACCTGGAATCCTCCACAAAGAGGATGATTTCAAGATCTTGGAAAGATGAAAATGATAAAAAGGAGTTGAAATAGATGATCTCCCAAATGGTTGAATACATTAATGCTATATGTCATCCAAGTCCTCAACCCCTGTCACAAATGACACTATCCTTTGATCCCAAGTCTCCAGTCAACCAAAAGATGTTGGGTCAGGTTCAAATAAACATAATGGTGGCAAAAAAGTTTAATGAATGGCTTGATCTCATAATACATCAAGGCTCAGATTATATTGTTAGCTTGGTAAAAGTGTATGAAGATCTTGTAACCGTAAGTAAGGAGTTATAACTAGAAGCTATTGCCTAGGAAAAGGAAAGGACTAAATGGGTGGCAATACTTGCACAAATGAATGATGTGCAGAAATTCGGTGTAATGAATTTCTTAGCTGAGAAACCCGTGGAGAGTCTAGATGAGAATGTGCTTTATGTGTTGAGGAAGAATGTAGACTGGCAAAATTCAATCATCAAACAAGGCCATGAGGAATCTACAAGATTTCTTAAAGGGTTGGTAGATCTCATTGACACCATGCAAAAAGATCTTAAGTGTATCGACATTCAACTCATGAAGGAAGATGCTCAAACAATTGAAAATGCTGCAGACATGGCAAAGATCTTTAAGGAAAGAATATAGTTCATCAGGGAAACATAGTCTTTGAATACAAATGATTTCTCAAAGGTGGCTAGAATAGAGTCAATGCTCACAATTTTCTCAAATCATTTGGAGGTGCATAAAGATAAGGTGTTGCAGGTAAACATGGATAAGGAGGTCCGGAAGCAATGCATCTTACATATTGGACTCCGATATTTTCAAGTCATCTTGAATTTATTAGCAGCACATCTGGAGTGGCGTAACATGCATAGTTCCACGACAAAGAATGATAAATCAGTGGCCTCCTCTACCACAGTGGAGTCCTGATCAGCTAATGGATGAGCTGTCAGTCAATCTGCGACTGTTGTTTAGTTTCATTTTGTTTTCAAGCAAATGGTTGCTTTAACTCTAGGTTAGAGTTAAAAATTTTAGTTATGGTGTAACAAACTATTGGCCTGAGGGTATGTTATGTAATTAAGTAAGTTTAAGTATAGGTCTGAAAAACTATGTTTTGGAGGAATAGATTGGATCTCCTTGAATTTCTCAGAACTGATATTTCTAGTATTTGAATGAAAATGCTATTTTGGATGCAATCTTTAAAATCTATGTGTTTGAAGGATTAGCGATCTCTGTTGGGATATATGTTGATGCTTGAAATATATCATTTCATTTACCAGTTCTCTCTATGTTTGTGGATTCATCGGTTTTCATCATTTATAGGTAATCTTCATTGTTGTTTGAATGACACTGATCCCCCTTGTCGTGTGAGACATGAAAGAGAATCGATCAGTATTTACACTGCATTGAGTTTACTTTATTTTGGGTTTATGGAATGAACATGTGTCGAACTAGAAGGCTGTGAGCTCTAAATTTGAAATAGATCTTCAGTAATATTCTTTTCAGTCTTCATAGCATTCTTTTGTGTTGATGAATGAATGCAAAAGCCTTTCGCTCTTTTAGGTGAAAAGTGTGTTTATTTCTAAATTTTCTACATTAAAATTCATTGTAAATCTCATGAGGAGCTGCCCTCTAATGCAGAGGATGAACCTTGAATTGCTTCACCCAGCTGTTGGTGCATTTGTTTCCCTTTCATAAAAGGGTGTACAAGAGTCATATTGTAATTTAAATGTTATTTAAAAGAAAGGGGCAAATCTGTTAACCAACAGACAACAATGGTTACAGGTTGTAAGTTGTCTAAGGAAGATGAATCCACATCTGTTGATGAGAAGGAATACAAGTCAATGATTGGAAAATTGTACTATGTTGTTCACAACAGACCAGACATAGCTCATGTAGTTGGCATAGTTGCTAGATTCCAGAAGAATCCTAAGGAAACACATCTGATAGTAACCAAGATAATTTTTAGATATCTGAAAGGTACTGTTGACTATGGATTATGGTATCCATATGGAATAAATTTTGACTTCAAGGTGTACACAAATGCAGATTGGGCAGGAAATGTTGATGACTGGAAAAACACAATAGGTGGAGAATTTTTTCTTGGAGGAAGACTTGTTTCATGGAGTAGTAAGAAGCAGAGTTGTACTTCACAATCTACTGTTGAAGCTGAGTATGTTGTAGCTTGCATGAATTGTACTTAGGATATCTGGATGAGGCACATTTTGGAAGGTTTTAAGATGAAGATTTCAGAACCTATAAAGATTTTATGTGATAATACAAGTGCCATAAATATTTCCAAGAACCCTGTTTTGCACACACAAACTAAGCATATTGAATTGAAGTATCATTTCTTAAGGGAAAAAGTACATAGTAAAGATGTGATATTGGAGCATGTTTCTACCAAGGAGTGACTTGCAGATATTTTTACTAAACCTCTGCCTAAGACTACTTTTGAGTATCTTATAAGTTAGCTAGAGGTTGTCCCTCTTCATGAGGTTAGTTAATAATGCTGTAGATTACATCAATCCCAAAGCTACTTGCAAAATTTTACAGAAGGATTGGTGTAGAAGTGGATTTATTCCACAAGGGGAGCATCAAGTTGTAGATTGTTGATGATGCACAATGAAATTTGATATTACATGTTTTACTTTCAATTTGGAATTGCTGTCAAAGGGGGAGAAGAATTATGTGATTATGGGAAGAAGAACCACTGTCAAGTTGAAGACATGGAGAGCATGGTGAATACTTGGTAATGTAAACCAAGATTCCTATTCACAATCACAACAGAAATCAATGGTATTGATATTTATATTGCCATCAATGTCAAAGAGGGAGATTGTTGGCATTTTCATGAAGATTGCATTAATGATATGTTATGTTGTCATTGATGTCAATTAACTGGTAATGATATTGTGGATATTGTTGTAATATTGTTTTGTAACCAATAGGATGAACAAGTGAAGGAAACTGTAACCGGTAGGAAGAATTTGAGAGTTGAACTGGTAACTAGTAAACCCTACCTGTTGTTTTTGATAAACCCTAACCGATTAAGTTTGGTGAATTGGTTATATTGGTTTATGATTTGATGATGAGCGGAAATGATTATGACACATATGATTATTGTATGAAGATAATTTCAAGTGATTATGGCAAACTGTTGTAATGATTTTTGTCTAGGGAATGAGAAAATGTATTGCATATAATGCAAAGTGCGTGATGAGTTACTAAGTTTGATGAAGTAGTGATCAAGGAGCGATCAAGGTTTTCTTGATTGATGTGCAGAGATTGCTATGTAATCTAACGGTCATACTTGAACTGACTTGTTTGTAATCTCTATGAGAATTAGGTTTTTGTTGTGTTACCAACCCAATTTATTTGTTTATAAGGTCGATGAAGTTGTTTAGTTTAATGAGTTGGTAAAGAGTTAGCAAAGATCAGCTGAGTGGGTGGTTGCCAAACCAGATGGTGTATCTATAGTTTGAGTAAAGGCAGATAGGAGTATGAAATGGATCTGATCAAGAAAGTGTAGTGTTAGTCAGACAAATCAGAAAACTCATGTTGTTTTCTAATAATTATAGCAGAATTGAAATGCCCTAACCAGGTAAGCTCTAACAAGCTTGGTACTATTCAAATCCTCTAACAAGGTTATCGATTAGCTTGGATTTTCAAATCCTCTACCGAGGTTACTCCTTATAGGGTATTTCTTCTAACAAGGCATTGTAGTCAATCCCTTAACCGAGTGATTCCTAACAAGATCAGTTCTTAATAGGACTTTTGTAAAACTTTAACAGGCTAGGCTCCTAATAGGGCGAACTTCAGAAGAGTTCAGATAGTTATCTTGTGAGTCTCATCTCAACGTGGTTTTTCCCATTTGTGTTTCCACGTCAAAAATATTTGTGTCAAGTGGTGAATGTTTTTGTGGTTATGTTTCTAATGGTTGATTTACTTAGCTACTTAACTACTTTGATAGGTTATGATAACCAGAAGCATTGAGAAAGGAATTATGTTGACATATGAAAAAGTATTTAGATGTTTATGAGTTTGAAGTTATTTACTGTTAATTTGTTGTAACAGTCAACCAATTTATCTTATGAGTTTTTATCTTGATAGTGGTATTACATTGATAGTTCCAAGTTTACTTTGAGAGATTGATTTTTGAGATTGGTGAAGTTTGTATAAGTTTTTCTACCTACTGACTCACCCCCCCTCTTAGTAGTTGACTAGATACTTATTCTTTCATCATACCATCAGATTACACATCACCACATGATATTGTCAATACTAATGCGGAAGAGAAAATCGTTGATCCAAGTGTACTGTCCACTAAGGCCAACTAACTTTTGACGTTCTCATGGAGAGAAGTGGGGTGGGAACTTGCATGTGACCAAGTAATTGGCAATATCAGTGAACCAAGGACTCTTTGTTGAGATAGAAAAGAGGTACTCATTTGGAAAGGTGTCATCAACTGGAGTTGGTTCATTGTTTGGTTGTTGTAACCTGGATAAAAATTCTACAACCACATTATCTCGACCAGGCTTATCAAGTATAGTTACATCAAATTCTTGTAATTAAAGCAACCATCTAATAACTCGACTAGTTACAACAGGTTTATTCATTAAGAAACGAATAGCCGAATGATCTGTATGAACAAACACCTTATATCCAGTAATGTAATGATGAAATTTATTAATTGCATATACAACAACTAAAAACTCTTTTTCAGTTATTGTGTAGTTTACCTCAATGCCAGTGAAGTTCTTACTAGTGTAGTAGATAGAATAGAAGAGATTATCTTCTTTTTGTTCGAGCACAACTGCCATGGAAGAATCAGAGGCATCAGTATGAAAATGGAAAGGTAACACCCAATTCAGACTACTAAGGATAAGTGTGGTCACAAGTTTTTTTTGATAGTCTCAAAGGCTTCTTGACACTTAAGTGTCCACAAGAAGGTAGCATCTTTAGGGAGTAAAGAAAATAAGGGGGAGGTAAACTTTCTAAAATTTTGGATAAACCGCCAGTAATACCCAACATGACCAATAAAACTACGAACATCCTTTTGGATAGATGGTGTGGGAAATTTTTGGATAATCTGGATCTTTTTAGGATCCACTTGAATACCTTGAGAAGATATATAATCTCCCAACATGATTCCTTTTTTCATTAAAATGTGGCATTTTTCATGGCTTAAAGACAAGTTAGTGTCTATACATCTCTTAAGCACCTTTTCCAAGTTTGTTTTTTCCTCTTCATAAGTTTTACCATGCACAGTAAAATCATCCATATAAACTTCACCACAATCATTAACAAGGTCAACAAAAATACTTTACACTGCCCTTTGGAAAGTAGCGGGGGAATTGCACAGCCCTAAAGGTAGAACATTATAAGTGAAGGTAACCCAAGGACACATGAAGGTAGTTTTGTCCTGATCCTTTGGTGCTATGTGAATTTGGTTGTATCCACTAAATCCATCCAAGAAAGAGAATAAGTGTTTTCCTACAAGAGTATCCAGTACTTGGTCAATAAATGGCAATGAGAAATGATCCTTTTTAGTTGCTTTATTAAGAGCTCTATAATCAACACAAATCTGACACTTAACATTTTTCTCTGGGACCACAACTAGAGGCAAAACCCACCGACTATCTGAAATAGGAAATATAAAACCAACATTTAACAATTTTTGCAATTCCTCCTTGACTATTTCTCACAAAGCGGGGTTAAGTCTTCGTTGTGGTTGTCTAACTGGATAACTTCCTTCCTCTATGTAAACATAGTGTGTGCAAGTGTCTAGATGGATACCACACATGTCTTGGTATTCCCAAGAAAATGCAACTTTATTATCCCTAAGCATGGCAATAAGGTCATGGACTTGTTCAAGGTTCAAATGTGGATTGATATGAAGTGTGCGACCTGGTAAGATTTTCATAGGTTTGGATTGTGTTGGTGAATCAAGGGCAAGAACCTATGAAGGAATACGAATCTCTAAAGATAATAATGGGCTATATAAACATTGGTGAGGTAACAACTGATGTAATGTTAAAAACTGTTAAAAAGACTAAGAACTACCAACCAAAGGAAAATTCCCAAAAGGACAACCAGTACTCATGCCTGAAGGAAGGACCAAGTTCTCAAAAATGTCATTTGATTCAAACCTATTCTGAAGAAAATTGACAAGAATGATATCCTCAGTAGGTTCGTCAAGGTCTTGTGCTCAATCAATTGTTAAGATTGGTAGTGATTCTTCTAAGTCACTATCAACCCAAACTGGGTCTTCTATTTCTAGCAAGGGTTGTGTTGGTAAGTATATTGTTAGTTTCTTTGTTTTTTCCCCATTAGAAATAACCATATTACCTGACTGACAGTTGATGAAAGCATTGGCGGAAACTATCCAAGGTCATCCCAAGATCAAGGGGTACCCCCCAACTTAAATTTAGGTTGCAATATCATAAAGTCAATCGGATAGTCCCACAAATTAATGGAAATAATTACATCCTCTATAACCCCCTCAGGCTTGACCAATGATCGGTCTACCATCTGGAGGATTGTGGGAGTAGGCCTAAGTCCCGTAAGTGATAATTTTTCCTTTGTCTCATTTGTCATTACATTGATTGCAACACACAAATCAACAAGTGTATTTTGAATAGTGACCTTACCAATACTCACCTCAATAACAAGACTCCCTGGATCTGAATATTTTGGAATGGTCAAGTTCCCAAGCATAAGATCATCTAGTTGCCCAATAACCTGGACAGTCTTTGGGTCTTCCTTCTTCTTCTACTTCCTTGTGCATAACTCACAAATAATCTTATATAATGGAATATCCTTTATGGCCTAAAACAAAGGAATCTTGATGTTAACATTACGAAGCTCATTTACAAAATCAAATTTTGGTGGTGGTACCTCCTTTTGTATAGGTTTTGAAAGAAATCGGCTGAGAAATGGTGGTTCTTTTTCAAGTTCCTCCTTGGGTTCATCATTTACTTCTGTGATGGTAGGGCCTTGGAGGGCTTTCCTTGACCTTAATTTTACTCCTTCAAATTCCATTGTATTGATTGGATAAGTAGGATATCCTTCCACCTTGTTATTATACACAGGGTGTGTTGCCTATTTGTTGGGATTGGGATTTGGTTGTGTTGGCATTGACGTAGATTTTGGCGGTTGTGTAGGTTGAGGCATTTGATTATTTGGAGGAGGTGGAAGAAGTTGTTGTTGCTAATATGGATGAACCATAGGAGGTGGATGATAAGGTGAAAATTATTGGGGATATTGAGGGTATTGTGGTTGTGATCGCCAAGGTTGTTGCCAAGGTTGGGATGCAGGTTGATTAGGCCATGGTGGATAATAGGGCATAGGTTTTTTCCAACCATCATACCATCCTGGTTGATTCACAAAGAAATAAGGTTGACTTGGTCTAGCTGGAGAATAATTATTAATCATTCCAGGTTGTATGGGTCTAGGTGGCCAAGGATGTCTAGGGGCCATAAATTAAATAGGTTCCTCAAGATATTCAACTTCAACCATATCTACAAGAAGGGGTCGTAAGATGGAATGCCTACTAGCATCTTCTAAGGATGAGATTCTAGTTCGATTATAGGGGCATTCCTCACTACTATGATTCTTCCTACAAGTTAGACAAAAGACTGCTAATGCTTTTTTAGCATCTTCATGTTTCTTTCGAGTATAAAGTGTATCTATTTGTTTACCCATATGACTCAATAAATTAGTTTTAAGGTCTTCAAGTAACATACCAAGTTCCCATTTACTGACTCTTGACGTACCTCCTCCCACCAAATTGTTTCTTCCTATATATCCACAAACTGATCAAGCATACCTTGAATAGTTCTGGCATGCTTCATAAATATCATCAAAACGTGCTTTAGAAATATCACCTCCACCCATTAGATTCAATATTTCCATGCAATCATCCTGAATTCCCCTTAAAAATAAATTTTTAATAGTATCATTATTTAAACCATTTTGTTGGGCTCTTTGAAGATGGAACAAGATTCTTTCCAAATTGTCTTCCAGTGTTTCTTCTTCGTGTTGTGTCATCCAAAAGATCTCATCTCATACTTCTTTGGTCTTGCAATATTGTTGATATTTTGCAAGAAATTTTTCCTTCATGTTATCCTAGGTATGGACTATTGTGGCTCGAGACTCATAAACCATTTGAGTGCTACATCTTTCAGGGTGGTTGGAAAAAACTTGAGTTTGTGTGCATCATTACGATAGTCATAGTTGCTACACAAAACTTCAAATTCAAATAAAAACACATCAGGATCCTCCATAGTCAATCCCCTAAAAACTGACAAAGCAAAGTGAGCAATATTTTTCATTGAAGCGTCTTTTGTAGGATCAACAATAGGGAATTTTTGTTGTTGTTGTTGTTGTTTTTTTTAGTATTGTTGTCACCCATATTGTCTTCAAATGCCCAAGGTGTTTGCATATTGGCATAACTGATGGAGATGATGATATATTGAAGGAGTATTGGTGATGATATATTGATGGACTGTTGCTAATGATATAATTATGACATGATGCTTTATGATTAGTTCTTTGTATTGTCATTGATGGAAACCATGTTTGTTTATGTTTGGTACATCATCTAAGTTATCTAAGCCTAATCGGTAATGGAATGTTTGCTAAGTTGACAGTGAACCAGTAAGAAGGAACAAAGAAGGAGATGGTTGTGGTTGTGATCTTTGTTGAGTTAAATGTTGCAGTTTGGAATTTGTGCTTATGACATTGTAATGAGTCTATGCCATGAACTACATCATGTTTGGAGAATCGGAAGTCATGTTTGTAATTGACTGTTGTATATTCAGCTAGGGTTTGAGAACCGGTAATAAGATCTTTAACCGGTGATGTTTTATGGTTTGGCGGTGAATCTTATCATGTTGATAAGTTAGTGATGGTGTGTTAGAAACCATGTGTGATGATAATATTGCATTTGAGTGCATACAAGGAGAAAATTTCTTGGGAAACAGTGAAGTGCTTAGCAGAATGTGATAAGGGTTTGTTATCTTATCAGATTGTTGTGTGGTGATGTGTTATGATCATTCAACGACTGCAATTGTCTTGAAATTTGTTGTAATGATTTGTATCATGATTTGTAATAATTTATAATGATTTGATATGATCTAAGATGTAAATTCAATGTATTTTGAATTTGGTTATGTTTTTGTAACCGACCTAATTGTAAAGTATATTTAGGTCAAGTTTGAGAAGGTTAAGTGTGTTGGTGATCAGGGAAGTGTGTGTGTGCTGAACTAGATTAATTTTTTTGCATGAGTGAAGCAGATTGGACCTAAAATGGATCTGTATTAGCAAGTAGGGAGTGAATTGATTAGATCATTTATCTATTGTTTCCTAACTATTGTTGCAGTATTAAAATCCGTTAACCGGGTAGGTCCTAACGGGCCTGATCTTGTAAATCCCTTCACCGGGTGGCTCATTAATTTGGGTTTAAATCCTTTAGCAAGGTTTCTCCTAACAGGGTATAGCTCCTAATAGAGCCAAGGTTGAAATCCCTTCATCGAGTGACTCCTAACAGGCTCCGCTCTTAACCAAATATTATTGTAAAGCTCCTAACTGGGCCAGGCCTTTAACATGGTGCATTCCAAAAGAGTGCAAAACTTGTGGGTACTAATTCCCTCCTTGGTTTTTACCATTTGGGCTTCCACATGAAAAATCTTTATATTCATGTTGTGGATGGATTGTACATTTGATGTCTAGTGTATTTGCTTAATGATGAACACTTAAGTTGCTACCAATAATGTTTTGGTAAATCTGATTTGAATATTGTTTTGTCATCTACTGGTATTGGTTATGAACTATTTTTGAGAAGTATTTTCAATTTATTGTTATCATTGATTCACCCCCCCCCCCCTCTTGGTAATAATTGGATCCTCACAATAACAATTGGTATCAGAGCATTAGGTCCTCTTTGTGCAGAAGCTTAACCACTTGAGGTAAATATCCAAAGATGATGAAGAAGGAGGGTCCCAAATTCACTAACGACAACTAAAAAATATGGAGTGATAGAATAAAGATTTACATCAAAGGTGTGCTCAGTTCTCGCAGTATGTTATTACTAATTATGTACCTCCTACCGGTCCTCTGACTGCAGATCATCTTAAAGAGCAGCAGGAAATCATTCAAGCATTGGAAGTCATTGTAAGTACACTTTCTGATACTGAATATATTGATGTCCATGGTTTAGAAACAACTTTTGAAGTTTGGGAGAAGTTACAATTAATCTATGGTGGTGATAAGTGTGTGTGTGCAAAGTGAATAAAGTCTGTAAGTTGTAACTAGACTATAATCATGAATGTAAAAAACCATAACAAATAGACCTATTTCCTTCTAAAAGATGTGAGTATAGACTTGCTCTCAGATTTGTCTAAGCAATACCAATTACTAGACTACACCAAGATAAAGGATTTAATCTATATGAGCACAAGAATAAGCTAAATGTATGCAAGATTAAGCTAGATGAATGAATATTAAGCTAAATGAATGAATATTAAGCTAGATGAATGAATATTAAGCTAGATGAATTCAATAAATCGTGATTAAACTAAATATGCAAAAAGATAAACTAAGATGCAATAATCTCAAAGCACAATATCTTCAATGACTCTAGAGCAAAAACTGCACAATAACAATAAATCTCTAGCGTGTCTTGAATGAGAGATGAAGGCTGAATTTATAGAGACTCAAAAGAGATACCAACGGTCAAGATCGATTAACAATGAGCAGTTGAGATTCCTCTAGAAAAAACACAATCCAGGTTAATTGAAATAATTGAGAGATCATATTAAGTTAATCTTGAGATAGATTCCAATTATAGCTTGATTGAATGCATTCAGATCATAAATCTGAGTTTGCATTGGAGATAAAATTAGTTGATTCCATGCACATGAGATAAAATTAGCTCAAGATTTTTATTTAGAAAAATCCTTTTCAATGTAACTAAACCTCTTTCCTTAAGAAAAGCTTTGAGTTTTAATTTTTAGAGAAAATGATTAATTCATTTTAATTGCTTTTAATTTTAGGGAAAATGATTAATTCAATTTTATTGCTTTTCTTTTGCAGATTAATTTAACTCTTTCTTTTACAGATTAATTCCTATTTTTGTAAATGAATTCCTCTTTTTCTTTAAATTAATTCCTTTTTTTGTTATTTAAATGGTAAATTGATTTATTAATTAAATATTCTAGGATATTTAATTAAATAAATAGGATAATTGATCAAAATGATTTACTTGGAATGATTTAATTAATTAAATAAATATTTAATTAATATAGAGTGATTAATTCACCATGTAACATTAATGATTGAAGAATTAATTAATTAGGTGCTCAAGGTTGATTTAATTGCCTCTGGTTAGGACCTTGGTGATGTTGTCGAGATTAGGGGCCCATGGTTTAGGTGACCATTTTTAGGGTATTACATTTGCCCCTCTTTGAAATAATGTGTGAGCAACGTGTTGGTTCAAAGAATAGTTGATGTCAAATAGATATCAGTTCTGAACTTGATGGATCACAGACCAATGAAGAGAGAGATGTTTAGCTTCATTTGAAGTGATGAAACTGAACAGATTGATTAAAGCAGTACCGATCCTGAACTTGATTGAACAAGAATTGACAAAGAGCGAGATATCATTCTTGAACTTGATTGATCAAGAAAAGAGCATCGATGTAGAACTTGATCAAACTAGATTGAGTGAAGAGACAAAACTGATTTTGAACTTGATTAAACAAGAACCAACTGAGCGAGAGATAAAATTGATTCCAAACTTGATTGAACAAGAATTGACTGAGCGAGAGATAAAACCGATTCCGAACTTGATTGAACAAGAATCAATTAGCAAAGTGAACCGATTCCAAACTTGATTGAACAAGAATAGACTGAGCAAAGTGAGAATGTCCATCTTGATTTGATGTGATGAAATAGAACATCGATTTGAAGATTGATTAAGATAAGGACAAAAAATTGATATGCCCCTAGAGATTGCTTTATTTGACATCAAAGAATCTCAACTTAATACGATGTGATTTAGTTAAGATGCCCCTAGTAACAAGGTTTAGTTGATTTTATTTGACGGAAAAGATTTATGCTCGACTTTAGATGAAGATTTGAAAAATTTCTTGACTTTGAAATAATAATAATCACTAAAAAGATGTGATGAGTATGCCCCCTCGGGAGCGAAATCGAAAGATAGCAAGGGTACAACGATTTTAGGAAATTTTGAAAAGATAAAAAGATTTTACGATGATAATTTGAGCATGAAGATTGATGTTGAAGAATTAATTTGAGATTAGAGATGATTGGAGAATTAAATTGAGATTTAGAATGGAATTGAGCACAAAATGATTCAAAAATTGACTTGAGGATGAAAGTGCTAAGTGGTCAATGTTGTGAAATTTCGACTAGAAAATTGACGTCAGATTTCAATTTCGATCCCAAAAATGGACTCAAGACAATCGATTTAAGAAAGGGTACAAATTTAATGTCTATTGGAGAAAGTTGGAAAATTAGGGTTTGGGCTATATAAGGGGTTCAATGTGTCATTGTCAATTCATTTTTACCTCTCAAAGTTAAAAATTTGAAAAACCTCCTGCTAAGAAAAATGGCAATTCCGATTCAAGAGCATCGATTCGAGTGCCAGAGACAAAATAATCGATCGTAGAACTATCCCCCATCAGTAAGTGATCAATATCAAGCCTTTTGAATTTATAATTTTTTGAATTTTTGTTGAATTTGTCATTTTGAATTTTGTTTGAAGTCATGGTGTATTGTTTTATCGTTCGGTGTCATACTCTTTCTTGTATGAGTATCTAGCATTTTTTGTTTTATCGTATGGTAATGTAGGGTTTCTCGAATGGTGTTTAGCCATGTATCATACGAGAATGTTCTTAAGAGACCATTTAATTGTGTGACATGTTTTAATTTATCGTTTGGGTTTGTTTACTCATGCGGATCATTGTGTTCGCTCGTATGAGTTATTGCTTGACTGTGGTAACTCGTATGGAAAACAATAAGTAGTTTTGAAGGTCCAAAGAGCAATTTTTAATTTTGAATGTTGTATTTTTGGATTCTTTAGCATGTTTAACACATTCTTAGTGACAATTTGATCACGTAATGACGATTTGTGTGTTTGATTTTGCAGATTCAGTCATCGATTATTCTGTTTCAGTGTACATTTTCGCTGGCTATGAGATTGATGCATGATTTATCAGATGCACAGAGAGGTCACATAGGGTTGTGTGGATTTGGATATTTGTTACAGATTCCTGATATTCATGTGAATTAGGTATGCTGACCGTATTATTTGAGCATTTCCATTCTGAGCATAACACATTTCATTTGCTAGTTGGAGAGATGATGATCACTCTGGAGGATATTTACAGGATATTGAGGATTCTGTTTGCTGGAGATAAGGTAGATTATGATTCTACTCCATGACCAAGTATTGAGGCTCTTAGATGTATATTACATGATGATGCTATCCTTGATCATGCTATTACTTGGGATGATTTGATGAGTAGGTATGGTGCAGAGTACCCTTTGGCTTGCGTTTTGGCTGGCATGATTGGTTTTTTTGTGATGCCTGACAAAGGACAACAAGGATTTTTATGTGGATGGGGTAGAACTATAGAGAGATTATTGACTCATCCAGTTATATTAGGGTGAGGTTCATAGTTACTCACTCATATGTACCATGAGATGCATGAGATTGTCTATCGCGAGGGGAAGAGCATGGCAACAGGTGTCCTAGTTTTGTAGATATGGGCATGGGAGCATATCCTGGCTTGCAGACCTATTATGGATGATTCAAGGGAGGAACAAAAGCCTATTGTATACCGACATTTAGGTTATGTCACATAGTCCCACTTGGGCAAGGCCGAGTTTTGGAGGAGGCAGTTTGATGACTTGATAGTTGTAGTATGGAGACCTTATAGGGGTCTAGAGAAATGGGATGATTGGAGGGTACAACGAAGAGATATGTTTATGACTAGACCTCTAATCGGAAAATTGACTTCTATTATTAAGTGATTTGTAGTATCTAGGGTTTTGAGACAGTATGGGAGACCACAGAGTATATCCCAGGAGTTCACAGTGTATGCTAGATATGAGGGGAGGAGAGACGAGGATGGGCACTGAGACTATCATATAAGTTGAACCTACAGGATTTGTCGAGTTTATAGCCGTAGAGATGGGAGTACTAGGAGGATGTGGCAAACATGAGGGTATTGCCCCAGTATAGAGATTGGTTTTAGAGACACCCTTTCCCTCGATTTACAGATCCTAGACAACATGGACCTCTTATAGATGAGGTTGAGGAGGATGCACCAGCATACGCACAGGTACCAGGTTAGGTACATGGATGAGTGTAGGTATAGGGATGGAGAGTGGATGTACCTAGATGGACAAGAGGTGATCTTGGTGCTAGTAGCAGCAAGGAACCAACGTGAGGTTGTCAACAACAAAGAGGAGAGGGTGGATCCTTTGGAGTTGTTGGGGGTGAGACTGGCAGGAGTAGGGTAGGAGAGGTTGGAGGTGAGGAGAGGAGAACGGCTCCTAGGAAGGTTAAGCAGTGGAGGGATGAGCAGGGAGGTGGAGAAGGGGAGATGGGGAGAGAGCAGGCAGTGCCAGACAATACGGTCTTTGAGGGTGAGGGTGACAAGTTTGCAGTCATAGTTGATAGTGGCACAGATGTAGCTGGCAAAGTGAGATCAACAACTTGTTGAGATTAGAGCAGTGCAAGATGCCCTTCAGTGAGAGGTTTTGCATCAGACGAGCCATGCATCTTATTGTGTTGCAGCTTATAGCATAGCGAACCCAATAGCGCAGCAAGTTGTGCCATATTCTCATTATATGGCTCGATTAAAGGGAGCTAGGGCACCTAGACAAGATGTTGGTCAATAGGCCCCACCTCCTCCACCTGATGATGAGGGAGAGGCAGAGAGATAGATTTATATACCTCCTAGATTTTGTTATATACCCCCATTTTTGTAGCTTATACGATTTTTGCTACGATGAGACATTGTGTATGATAGTTGATATCATTTGTACTCTTAGACACTGATATTATGATGAGATATATGAGCTCTTAATTTGATTTGATCATACTTATGTTGATTGATTATGAGATCTCTTTTTATATGCTTTATTCTATATGTATGTATATCTTTTCAGTAATGATGTATGTGATGGAGATGAATATGGATGTTTTTTTTTTCTTAAATAAATGATGAAAATGAGTAACAAGTAATGCAAATGTTTATTTTTCATGCAATAATATGATTGTAAATAAGTATATAATGAAATCTATGGATCTATATAAGATGTTGATGTATGCAGCTAACATCTCAATACACAAGTACTTGATCGAAGAAACGATGATGAAAAAGAATAAGGTACCACTTAGTTGAGAAATGACGATTGCTTCAGACTCTCATTCAAAAGATAAAGAGATCATTGCTATCATTTTGAAATCACCAGAAATACATAAAATTTATAATGAATGCAACTTAAACTTAGTCACTGGATTTGGTATGCTTAATTTTCATCACTGAGCATTTTACAAACACAACTGGCAAAACAGAGTTCCTTCCTTTTTATATAAAAATATTGATTATCTTGTCTACAATGACCCTTTTATCACTCATATCCTTGGACAAATTATGCATGCATCCGGATTGCACATTAAAGAAATTCCCTCAAAATAGACAAAGAAATGACTCCAACCTCCCTGTAGTATACAAATAAGCGGAGTCAAGGTATGTGTGGTGATTTCACCTTGATGTGAAGGAACTTATCATAGACACCCAACATATTAGATGTTTCCACATCATCAGAATCACTCCTACAAGAAAAAAACAAAGAAAAGTATTATGCCCCCAATCCTTGCTCCTCTCAGTAGTCTTGTTTTGCTTGTTTATTCAGTGATAAAACTCGGCAGTAGTGTGGGCATAGATGACTGACTTGGATTGGATGACTTGGTACTAGCAACAAAAAGATAACTTGGTTAAATTGCTTAGGACATGTAAATTGATCAAGTGATTACCCTAAGACTAGGATGTTGATCGGTTTCAAGCCATCAGGGTTCCAAAAGAACCAAGATGTCACAAAAGCAACTAAAAGATATGTACAAGTGAAAGAAAAGATGTAGGAAAGCGAGAATGAAAACAAGAAATGTTAAATTTGTGTTGATAGATGGAGTGCTTGAGTACAAGAGGCACCTATTTACCAGGTTTTCACCTACTTGGACAAGATCCTTTCTTTTTTTTTTTACTACCAAGGTGCCTATTTACCAGGTTTTCACCAAGGCATTTGATTTTTTTTTATTTTTTTAATTTTTTCAAGACTTTTTAGTTGTACAAGTTGTTGGAGCAGAGAATACTAGAATTTCTTCAAGTGGATGGTGTATATTGAGAGTTGATAAGCACCAGAGGCAAAGACTACAGTAACAATATAGGGACCCAGCTAATTGGGTTCAAACTTCCCTTTGTTGTCTCAAAATTGTTGGTGTTTAGGATTCTCTCTCAAAACAAGGTCACCAACTTGAAATTCTCTTTGTCGAACTTTCTTGTTATAACCTCTAGACATTCTATTTTGGTACGCTCTCAAATGATCAAACACCACTTGTCGACGTTCATCTAGCAACTAGAGCTCTTGCAATCTAGATATTGTGTAGTCTTCATCAGTAATAAGACCTTGCAAAGAAACTCTCAAAGAAGGTACTTCCACCTCAATAGGCAAGACTACTTCGGAACCATACACCAAAGAAAAAGGTGTAGGCCTAGTAGGTGTTTTGATACTTGTTCTATAATCCCATAGTATAAGATTGAGTTGTAGATGCCAATCCTTTCCAGATTTGTTTACCGTTCTATGCAAGATAGTCAACAGATTTTTGTTAGATGTTTCAACTTGTCCATTACCTTGAGGGTAGTATATGGATGTCCAGTGTTGTTTGATTTTTAACTTTTCACAAAGCTCATCTAGATCTTTGTTTTTGAACTGCCCTCCATTGTCAGTCATAATTGAAGAAGGTATTCCATACCTACAGATGATATACTTAAGGATGAACATTGCTACTTGTTTACTAGTTGCTTTGATTAGCGGAACCGCTTCAACCCACTTAGTGAAATACTCAGTGGCAGTTATGATAAACTTGTGTCCATTAGATGATGTAGAATAGATTTGGCCAACAAGGTCAAACACCCATTGTTGAAAAGACCAATGTGTGATAAAAAGTATTAGATCCTTTGCTAGAGCATGTATGAGATTTCCATGTAGTTGACACTTATTAGAAGTTTTAACAAATTTTATAGCATCTTTTTCTATATTTGGCTAGTAGTAGCCAACCCTTAGCAGTTTCCAAGCCAAAGTAAGAGTGTTTGAATGAGATCCACAAATACCTTCATGGACTTCAGATAACACATGTTGGGACTCTTCATTTTCTAGACACCTAAGAAAAGTACTATCCAAACCTCGCCTATATATATCATTAGCGATGATGACATATTGTGAATCATTTTGAATTAGGTTTATTTTCTCATTACTGGTAAGATTAGCAGAGATAATTTGGTCACGTAAGTAAGAGTAGATATAACTGTAGCGAGATGAATTATGTCCAATAATAGAATAGACCATCTGGGACTCAAAGGAATCATAAGTAAGATAATGTAACTCTTCCACCAGGAATTCATAAAGGAACTCAGATTCTTGTAGCTGTGGTATAGATGCCAAGGTAGCCATAGCATCTACTGCTCTATTTGGTGATCTAGAAATCTGCTGAAATGATACAAAGGTAAAGTATTTATTAAGGTCATTAACCATTATTTTATAGGGCATCAGTTTTTCATCCTGAAACTGATATATATCATTGATCTGATTGATTATCAGCTAAGAGTCTCCATAGATGTATAACTCAACAACCTTCCATTCGATAGCCAACTTGATTCCATTTACCAAGGCTTCATATTCTACAATATTGTTGGTACAAGGAAAGAGAATCTTGTATGTCTTTGGGATTGAATATCTCCGAGGAGTGATAAAAAGTATTCCAGCACCAGAACCTTGTTGAGTGAAAGACCCATCAAAGAACATTTTCCAGGATCGTTGAGTAAGGTGCATGATGGATTCATCCAAAAATGTTATGTGCAAAGGCTGATTGTCTTTAAGTGGATCATCAACAAGTTGATCTGCAATAACCTGTCCTTTGATAGCTTTGTGTTCTATATATTCAATATCAAATTTTGTAAGAACCATGACCCATTTACCCAATCTCCTTGTAAGTGTTTCTTTGCTTAGAAGGTATTTGATTAGATCAATCTTTGCCACCAGTTTGATAGAATGTGCTAGCATGTAGTGTCTTAATTTTTGTGATGCAAATACTAATTCCAAACAAGATTTCTCTATGATAGTATAGTTAATCTCATAGGACACCAAGGTCCTGTTGATATAGTATATAGCTCTTTCTCTTTTGTTCTCATCCTATTGTGCCAAAAGTGCCCCCAGTGATGTATCAGTAGCTGATATGTAGAGAATAAAGAGCTTGCCTTGAATTGGTGGCATCAATATAGGTGGATTAGAAAGATATTCCTTGATCTTCTTTAGGTGATGTTTACAATCTTCATCCCAGTTGTATGTAACTCCTTTCTATAATGCCTTTGTGAATGGTTGAGCCTTATCTTTTAGCTGAGAGATGAAGCATCTTATTGATTGGAGCCGCCCTTGTAAACTTCTCATTTGACTAACATTCTTTGGAGGTGGCATTTCCATGATAACCTTAACATTTTTTTGATCCACTTCAATTCCTTTTGCTGAAACAATATATCCTAGGAGCTTACCAGATGTGACTCCAAATGCACATTTCTTGGGATTTAATCTGAGTTTGAATTTTTCCATCCTATCTAATATTGGACCTAGTTCTGATAGATGTGTTAACCTTTCATAGATTTGACTAGAGTATCATCAACATAATCCTCCATGTTTTTGTGCATCATATCATGAAAAATTATTGTTACATCTCTTTGATAAGTAGCACCTACATTCTTTAAGCCAAAGGGCATTACGTTCCAACAAAAAGTCCCCCATGCATAGGTGAATGTTGTTTTCTCTTGATCCTCGGGTGCAATTTTGATCTGATTGTATTCGGAAAAACCATCCATTAAAGAGTACATTTCATAACCTGCAGTCATGTCCACTATCATGTCTATGTTGGGCAGTAGAAAATTATCTTTTGGACAAGCTTTTTTTAAATCTAAAATCTGTGCAAACACGTATTGATTTGTCAGGTTTGGAAAAAGGTACAATATTAGATATCCACTCGACATAATCAATTGCTCTGATGAATCTAGCTTTTAGTAATTTTTCTAGCTCAGCCTTAACAAGTAATGCAACATGAGGATGCATTTTTTTGAGTTTTTTCTTAATAGGTATAACTCTGAGAGTGATACAAAGATGATGCATTATGAGGTCAGGATCCAGACCCGACATATCAGCATATGTCCATGCAAAATCGATCTTCTTTTCCATGAAGAAATCATCAAATTATTTTAGTTCTTCAACTGACAAGGATTGAGCTACATGTATAGTGTGTTGAACTTCTTCTATTCCAATGTTTACTGGCTCTGTAGGTTCAATTAGCACTGATGATCGCTCTTCAAAGTGATTAGGCAAAATGTCAAGTATCTCACCTTTAGGCACCTCAAAAAGGTTTTCACCGTTAGGTACGTCCTTTATTTTTACTATTGTTGATTCTGACATCGCCACAAAGTGGTTTTTTCCATGAGAACTCTTATTTTTATTCTTTTAATTTTTGCGACTAAGATACTTGGCATTTGCTACTGTCATGTTCTCACTTTGTTCACTAGTGGAAGGGTCCATTTGTTCAACTGCATTAAGATAAATGGCTAATGTATAGTCATTGGAAAAGGTAGGTATATTCAAAGGTTGATCTTGGAGAGTACAGTCAATAAGCTCAGGATGTACCAAGGATAAAGATTTAACAGGTTCAAGGGAATTCACAATATTGTCATCACAACCTCGGACTAACAAGTCAAGTTTTAGTAGACTACCTTGCATAAGTGTCTCGAGACCAGGAAGAGTTAGAACATGATTATCAAATTTTACGTTAGTATTTAGGGAACCTAACCCAATAGACCTACCACTAGTATCGTCCTCTACTTCGGACTAGATTACATATTGTTGTTCAATGGTAACAGGTTCAACGGACAAAATTTTGACATTCATGAAGAAGTAGTCATAGTTTGGTGTCGAATAGGTAATATCTAAATAGTTATTATTTCAGAGTGATCAGAATTAGAAGATGAAGCCTCTAACTCTTCTTCAAGTGGCTTAGTGAAAGCATGTATAGTATCAATATCTACATCTTTGTTGTTGCAAGTTCCTTTGTGATTTGGTTCAATGATCACTTGTAGTTGACATACCTATTGAGATAACCTTGATGACTCTGTTAGTCTTTGCCATCTTTTCCATTCAGCTTCATCTGGACTAATGACCAACCCTGCTTCTGTAGCCTCCAATTCTTCATTTGTAGTCCCATACTTGATTTGCTCTATCCCATTAGAGAGAGATATAGTAGGTGAAGAATTTTCTTGTGCTCTTCCTTCTTTCAATTGTTGTTCATAGTCTTCTTATCTTTTTAGTCTGATTTCCTCTATAAAATGTTCAGTGGTGCAAACAATTCTTTAATTCCTTCTATCTCTTCTCTCATATCTTCTGGGATTTCTACTCCTTGTAGTGTTATTGATGATACAGTTGGAACTTGATTACAAGTTTCTTCTTCTCTCTTGATTGCCAGTTCTTCTTGTTCTTTCTCATACTCTTCCTGAGTTCACTGAGTGTTTACTTCATGTGATGTTTGATGTATTATCTTTTTCCTCCACTTAGACTAATGATGAGAAGTATGTTTTTAATCTGATGACTCCTCTAAATGGTATCCAAGTCTAGCTTTATCATTTGTAGACTTAGTTTGTAGCTTAATAGGTTCAACAATTCCTTCTTGACGCTTGCCTAGAGTACTGGTACCTGAATATCCCATGCGTTGAATCATCTTATAGCCTGGGCCATATTGTTCAAGGGAAATCTCATAGTGTTGCACTTCTTTGTTTTCACTATCTTCTTTGAAAATCCATTTGAGAACAACCTCCTCTTCTATTTCATTTGCAAGGGAAGTAGAGGCCTATACAAAAAATACCATCATAAATGACATTTGGAGTTGAATTTTGTGGCCTCATAGCCTTAGATGGTTTTCCAGACTATCTTGGCAATGGGGGAAGAGACATTAGTGAAAGTGCAGGTTCTATCTTGTATCCATCCATGCCAGTACCTGTGATTTTCAATTTCTTTTCTAAGTCTTTCATTAAAGTTTTTGAACTTTCAACTGCAGAGGCTGCTCTATTATGACGAACAAAGGTATTAGTACACTAATTCATTGCACTACAGGTGTAGCTTGTATCAGCAGGAATACTGACTTCAACTCCATTATAAGAAAATTTCAAGCACTGATGATATGTAGATGGTACTGCTTGCATTTCGTGAATTCATGGCATGCCCAGCAAGATGTTGTAGGAAAGAGGAAGGTCAAGCACCTGAAAAATAACATCTCTTTCCATAGGTTCTACCCTGATCAGTAATAGTACCAAACTTTTAGAGGTTCTCTCTTCTTCCTCATAAGCTTTGATTGTTATTTTCTTTGCTGGATCAATGACATGTTCAGAAAATCCCAACTGTATCAGTAAATTGTAGGTACGAATATTCAACCCAACACCTCCATCTATCAAAACACATTTGACTCAGGGTTTATGGATCATAGCTTCGATGTGTAATGGCTGGTTATGTGGGAGATTCAGTGAATTGTCATCTTCTTCAAAGAAGGTGAGGTAATGAGGCAAAGTCAGATGACCCACCATAGATTGAAACCGATCTACATCTAAATCTTTAGGGATGTTAGTAGTGAGAAAAGCTTTGTCTAGGATCTCTCTATGAGCAAAAGAGATCTTAAGTAGTTCAAAAATGGAGATTTGAGCGGTAGTTCATTTTAACTATTCAACAATGTTGTAACCAGCTACTTAGATTTAGCCATGATTGTATCTGGTTGTCTATTTGAAGAAGAAGGTAGGTTTGATGTTGTTTGATCAGGAGTTGAGGAACTAGCTCCTTTGAGAGTAACTTTATTTTGAGCACGGGTTACAACATTTGTAGTTTGCATTTTATGTTGTTTATCTTTGACTATGATCACATTGCAATACTTAGATTGGGAAGATTCAATCATGTTGATCACATTGTCATTGTTGGCGTAGGCATAATTGACTTTGGCACCTCACTTGGATTTTGAGGAATCACCTTGTTCATAAGCAGGTAAAGGATCTTTAAAAGCTTTATGATTAGCATTAGTCATGTGATTTCCAACAATAATTTTGCCAGCATTGATGAGGTCTTGAATCTCATGTTTGAGTTTCAAGCAGTTGTTTGTTGTATGACCCTTGTTTCGATGATATTCATAGTACTCATTTTCCCTCCACCATTTGGGTTTAACTTTTGGATCATATGGTATAGAGTTTTCAGGCAATGTGATCAGATCATTTGCCAATAAAGTCTTAAGAGCTGATTTATACAATTCTTCCAAAGGAGTGAAATCGCGTTTAGGCTTTGAAAGCCAAGGCTTCTCTTTAAACCACTCTTTTCATTTCTTTGGAGGGTTTTCCACAATAGTTTCAGCTACTTTGAGGGCTTGTGTGCCACTAGCCAGATTAAATATTGTGGGTTTTGATTTTGGTTTAATAGTGTTCACCACTCCATCATTAACAACATTTCTATTGTTATCTTTGCCATATTTCCAGTATTTGTTCTTTTCTTTGGAACTAGGGCCTTGTTGTGTTTCTTTCCAAAGTGATATATCTCCTTTCCTTATAAGGACATCTTCCATTTTGAGGGCACTATCTACCATTTTGTTGAATGAAAGGTATACTTACATTTGGATATTTTATTTCAATTCAGGGATCAGGTTATTGACAAATATGTCCATCTTCTCAGAATCTGGAATAGGTCGTAAATATCTAGAGAACATATTTCTGCAATGTTGAAGAAAAGTGAGAAAAGGTTCTCTTGTTTTCTATTTGGTATTGAAAAGCTCGATCATAGTGACTGGATAATGAATGTTATAGGAGTATTGTTGGAGAAATACTTTGACTAATTCCTCAAAAGATTTAATTCCCATAGGTAGGCTTGTAAACCATTGTATAGCTTGTCCTCCTAAACTCCTTGGGAAAAGGTGCATGAGATATGTTTGTTCATGCATGAACTCCATACATAAAGCACAAAATTATCTGACATGGTCTTGAGGATCTATGTTACCATCATATTTGTCAAACTTAGGAATTTTCACTCTTGAAGGAAATAGAGGCATGTGAAGGTTTTTGTCAAATGGGAACGGACAGATCGTGTCCAAAGAATATTACATAGATGATTTATCCTTGTTTTTCATTTCTTTGATTTCAGTCTATAATGCTTGTAATCTTTTGTTTACCAATGCTAGTGGTGTCTCTTCCTCTTTAGTGAAAAGGGTTTCAATGTTATAATCAGTGGGAAGTTTAGTGCCTTGTTTCGCTAGCTCTAGAAAATGCTCTTCTTTTTCTCTAGCCATGATAATTTTCATCATTTTTTGGAAATCTTTATCATTTTGACAGCTATTTATAATAGATTTTGTAGGTTCAGAAGCTTCAGACTCACTGGATGAGGAATCACTATCATTAGCATGGGTACTAATATTGTCATAAGTATCATGTTTAGCATCTTCTCTTTCTTGCCTTTCTCCATACATGGTGGGAAATAAGGGTTGATCAAAAAATTGGTATATTTGATGACGAAGGTTTGTTAGATATAGATTCTTCTACAAAGAATGGATTAGTCTGTAATGAAAAGGATTGTCCTTTACCTTTGGTAGCTTTCTTATGATAACTTCTGGTTTGAATAGACATTTATAACTGATGTGACCGAGAGCTAGGAGTGATGCAAATGTCAAGATCAAATTGAAGCTAGTTGTTAATTTGACTTAGTGATTTGAGAGAAGTGACTAACACTCAATTTGGTTTCAAGAATGATCTATCCTGTATAAGACGTGATCGAAGTAACTTAGGTTGATTAAGTTTGATAAGTAGTTGATTGAACTAGCTAAAAGATGATCGACAAAATCGTGCAACACAATGATAGGGGTACGCTATCAAGATTGTTTATGCTTGAGATGAAAAAAACCAGATATATGCTCACCGTAGAATGATTAGGAAAGTATGAAAATTCTGGAAAAGTACAAAAATAGACAAGTTCTGGACTGACAAAATCATAAATTCGTATGATAGAGTGTTCAGACCTAGACGACAATTTAGCAGCTCCGAGATGACACAAGCAGTTTCTCATACGAGTTGCTACCTATACTCGCATGACAGTTTAATGTTCTCTAGAAAACAACCTAATGAGGATAATGATTACTCATATGATAGTGTTTATAAGGTCAGACGATAATTCTCAAGGACCAGGATGACAATTCTGATAGGACCAAATGACAAACTGACAAGATGAATCTAGACTCGTATCACAACAAGTATATAACCAGATGACAAAAAAGAAGACTCGTACGATAGTAGATGTATAGCCAGATGATAAAATAGTAGACTCATACAACAAAGGACTGGACAAAGACTAATTTTTGACACGGACAGAGTTTTGATCACTGAGTTTTTTTAACATTTTGATTGTTTTCTCCAGTTTTAGTATTTCATTTTCAGTTTCAAGGATGAAAACACAATAAACACACAAGATGTATAATGACGTTGAGAACATCATGCTAACCCTATGAAAGTTGGTTGAGAGAAGAAAAACTTTGCTTGTAGACTCAAGTACATACCCAATAACTAATCAGAATACGACCACTGAGTCTCATGCAATGGATTCTCAATGTTGTATTAGTAGACTCCAAATGCTAATTGGGGTATGAAATGGAAAGTATCTTGGGAGAGTTACTATCTCTCTTGCACAAAGATTATCCCCCTTTCGGAGGTGAATCAGGTAGCCTCTATCTTACAGTTCTTAGTAATGAATTCCATTCGAAATTACCCCTTGAATTCATGCAAGCATGATTGAGGCCTATAGCCTGACAAGGTACCAAAATAAGTTGTAGTCATGTAAACATGATTGAGACCGCGAGACCCTACAAAATGCTCAAAATGAAAGATCTCAAAGAGAAAACCCAAATAACCCCATCCATTGAGACTTTAATCACCAGAGGCCTATTTATTATATTGAGTTGGAATGCTCAGGTCCAGTTGTACTCACTTGGGTTATTCTCATAGCTTGATTACTTTTTCCCACTGTGACAGGCCCGCTAAAGGTACACAAATCTCAAAACTTAGAAAAAGCTTCGAGGGTCTAGATTTTTGATTGTCTGTGCAGACAAGAGCATACTCTCCTACCGATTAGATTTTTCTTAAAACACAAAAGACAGATTTATTCATTAACCAGATAGGAATTTAAGTGCCTAAAAATGAGCTTAAAGAATACATGATATTCACTTGAATCTCCTTAGGAAACCTGCAAAAACAACGAATCAATAGTCATATTGTTTTTGTGCAATAGGCATTTTCTTCGACAAACGTTTTGTAAAAACTAGTTAAGCTGTAAAAAAATCTCTTAGGCAGACGAAAAACAAGCTAGGGTTAGCATTAGTACAATCAAAATCCAATAAAAAAACCCTAAAAATGAAATCTGTTTTAATACCAAAAACCAGAAAATCGTACAATAATTCTCACCCAGTCATACGATATTTCATCATGGATGGTATGAGACCTGCAGATTGTCGTTCAAGCCTTTGTGAAAACTTGTACGAGTTTTAGTAGTAACTGTATGGAAAAAATCAAAAAAATAAAAATAAGCTATTCTGCGAGGCCGAAAATTGTATTCTTCTGCCCCACGGTGGGCGCCAAAAATGTGTATGTGAAAAGTGGATAAAGTCTGCAAGCTATAAGATACAACACTTCAATTAAGACAATACATGCATGGTTAGATAGATATAATCATGAATATAAAAAACCATAACAAATCGACCTATTGCCTTCTAAAAGATGCGAGTATAGACTTGCTCTCAGTTTTGTCTAAGCAATACCAGTGACTAGACTACACCAAGATGAAGGATTTAATCTATATGAGCACAAGAATAAACTAAATGTATGCAAGGTTAAGCTATATGAATGAATATTAAGCCAGATGAATGAATATTAAGCTAGATGAATTCAAGAAATCATGATTAAACTAAATATGCAAAAAGCTAAACTAAGATGCAATAATCTCAAAGCACAATATCTTCAATGACTCCTGAGAAAAAAATGCACAATAACAATAAATCCACAGGGTGTCTTGAATGAGAGATGAAGGTTGAATTTATAGAGACTCAAAAGAGAAAGCAACGATCAAGATCGATTAACAATGAACAATTGAGATTCCTCTAGAAAAAGCACAATCTAGGTTAATTGAAATAATTGAGAGATCAGATTAAGTTAATCTTGAGATAGATTCCAATTATAGATTGATTGAATGCATTCAAATCACAAGTCTGAGTTTGCATTGGAGATAAAATTAGTTGATTCCATGCACTTGAGAAAAAATTAGTTGATTCCATGCACTTGAGATAAAAATAGTTGATTCCATGCACATGAGATAAAATAGCTCAAGATTTTTATTTAGAAAAAGCCTTTTCAATGTAATTGAACCTCTTTCCTTAAGAAAAGCTTTGAGTTTTAATTTTTAGAGAAAATAATTTATTCAATTTAATTGCTTTTCTTTTGCAAATTAACTTAACTCTTTCTTTTATAGATTAATTCCTATTTTTGTGATTAATCTTTGTTTATAAATTAATTCCTCTTTTTCTTTAAATTAATTCATTTTTTGTGATTTAAATGGCAAATTGATTTATTAATTAAATATGCTAGGATATTTAATTAAATAAATAGGATAATTGATCAAAATGATTTACTCGGAATGATTTAATTAATTAAATAAATATTTAATGAATATAGAGTGATTAATTTGCCATGTAACATTAATGATTGAAGAATTAATTAATTAGGCGCTCAAGGTTGATTTAATTGCCTTTGGTTAGGACCTTGGTGATGTTGTCGAGATTAGGGGCCCATGGTTTAGGTGACCATTTTTAGGATATTGCAATAAGCATGCTCAAAAGGCTAAAGAAGAGAGCCTTAGAGGAAAGTTTGATGATATGAGAATGATGAAATGAGAAAATATCACTCAGTATGGATAGAGGATAAAAGAAGTTGTCAGAGGAATTAAAAGTGTTAGTGGTACTATGGAAGAAGACACTGTGGTGAGTAAAATGCTTAGAACCCTATTGCCTACCTATACCATTAGAGTATCTTCTATTCAAGAGTTGAGGTTAGTTAGTAATGATAAGGTTACTATTGATCACATCATATGACTGGAGATAAAGGGAAGTTTCTATCTTTGCAAGAATTTGATGGCGGTCTAGTTAGATTTGGAGATGACAAAGCATGTATGATCAAAGGAAAAGGAACTATATCATTGGATGGTAAGGACAATACTAAAAATGTTTATTATGTTTAAGGAATAATCTTTTGAGTGTAGGACAATTGGTAGATAAGGGATTTCAATTACAGTTCAAGGATGGAAAGGGTAAAAACATTAACAAATCTAGTTTGGAGATTGCAATCGATACATAGTGAAAAAGGTAATGTATTTGATTGAACTCTGGTGAGAAGACAGGTTTGATTACATAGATTGATGAGAGTTGGCTATGGCATAAAAGGTTGCATCATGTGAATTTTGATTGCATTATAAAGATCAGTTCAACCAAGACAGATAGGGATATACCTAAGATTATGAAGCCCTATAATCTAGTATGTAAAGAATTTCAAATGGGTAAACAGGTCAGAACCTCTTTTAGGAGTATACAAGATAAATCAAATGATGTTCTTGATCTTATTCATACTAATTTGTGTGGCCCTGCTAGAGTTAAAAGTTTTCAAGGTGATAGATATTTCATGCTAATCATTGATGATTATTCTAGAATGATGTGGGTTACTTTTCTGAAAGAAAAATCTGAAGCATTTGAAAAGTTTAAAATCTTTAAGGATAAAGTGAAAATGATTATATCTGAACTGGCATCACCTTTATTGGAAGAGAGTATTGAACCAGTTACTCCGGCAGTATTAGAGAATTCAACAGTGATTGAAGATTAGGGAAGAGGAACAGAGAGTTAGAGGACTCCTAGGTATGTGAGATTGAATCATTCAGAAGATCAGATCATTGGGGATAAGAACAAAGGAGTGCTTACAAGAAGAAGACTAGAAACTAATGGAGTATGTTTAATTTCACAAGTTGAATTGATATTAGTAGTTGAGGCATGTAAAGATGAATATTGGTTGAAAGCTATGGAAGAATAATTAGATCAGATTGAGAAAAATAACACATGGACTTTGGTTCCCCTACCTAAAAATAAAAATGTTATTGGAACCAAATGGGTTTTTAGGAATAAATTGAATGTGGTGTTGGCATTTTTGATGATTATGTTGTGATTGTCATTGATGGACACACACTTGGATTGAGATCATTTTTGTGTGTATAAGTTAAAGCTCAACCGGTACATGTTCCAACAAGTATGATGCATTATAGTCCTTAGACTATTGGTGTTTTGCAGAAAGTGATTACCGATCTCAAGCGGTACGAAGGACCAAAGCGATAGAACACATATTTCCCAGTCTTCATTTTTTCAAACCGGCAACCGACATTTTGCTTGAATCGATATTTTGTATGAACCGGTAATACTCTATGATGAGTTACCAACCGACATTTTGCGATGAGTTACCATCCACCGATTGTTTGACGACGCCGACACTTTAACGGTGCTTTTTGTGTCATGTTACCAAAATATGTCTAGATGCATTGAACCTAGGAAATTGTAATGTAATCCTATTGGACCGACATGAAATCAGATTCATTTATAAGGACATCATGTCTAGGGTTTTAGGTTGTTGGAGAAGTTGATGTTGTTGCGAGGGTTTAAGGTGGTTGATATGTTAGAGAGAGTATGAATGTGTAGAAGACTGAAGTAATGCTAGAATGCATTAGGAACGAGCTATCAAGGATCTAACCAAGCAATCTGTGATATTTGCTAGATCACTCACTTGTTGATTACTCACATCTTCAACAAGTCTGTAGCCCTTAACCGGTAGCCCCAAAAGCCTTTTTGTAAATCCTCTAACAAGGTGGTTCACATCTGTGGATCTAAAATCCTCTAGCAAGGTAGTCTTTAATCAGACTTATCTCCTAATAGAGATTGAGATTCCTAACAGGATCTGTTCTGGTAAAGAACATTGTAAGACCTTAACCGGTCTAGTTCCTATTCTGCAGATAGTTACTTGTGAGTTCCATCTCACCATGGTTTTTCCCATTTAGGTTTCCACGTCAAAATCTCTTGTGTTATGGTGTTTGTGCTTCTGTGGGTGAATGCATTATTTTCTATTTGGTTTGCATGTGTGTTAACCAATTTGTTTGCTAAACTGCTTCACCGGTTTACTGTTAGTCTTGCAAAGTGTTTAAGTGCAAAGATTTTTGGCATACTAATTCACCCCCCCCCCCTCTTAGTATTCATCATGAGGATGGTCAAGTTATAAGGAATAAGGCTAGGTTGGTTTGTAAAGGATATTCTTAGAAGAAAGGAATTGATTATGGAGAGACTTTTGCACCTGTATCTATGATTGAAGCTGTAAGATTATTTCTTGCCTATGCTTCTTATAAAAACTACAAGGTTTATTAGATGGATGTTAAAAGTGCATTTTTGAATGGGGATCTTGATGAGGAAGTTTATATTGAGCAACCTAGTGGTTTTTCACTATCAGATAATACAAACATGGTTTGCAGGTTAAGGAAAGCTTTATATGGATTGAAACAAGCACCTAGAGCTTGGAATGCAAGGTTGGATAAATATCTTTTGAAGCTTGGTTTTACTAAGGGAAATGCTGATAGTAATTTATATTAGAATACAATGATGATGATATACTGATTATTGAAGTATTTGTTGATGACATGATTTTTGGTGGTGAAGATAAGCTATGCATAGAATTTCTAAGAATATGGAGAAAGAATTTGAGATGTCTATGATTGGTGAGATGAAAGTTTTATTAGGTTTGCAGATTACTCAGACTAACAAAGGTATTTTTATTTGTCAAACTAAATATGATAAGGAATTGTTGAAGAAATTTGGTATAGGAGATTCTAAACTGGTAAGTACTCCTATGGTTACAAGTGAGAAATTGACAAGAAAAGATGTTTATGTACAAATAAATCCTACAAGATACAAATCTATTATTTGAGGTCTGCTTTATTTGAATTAGACTAGGCCTGACATTATGAATGTTGTTTTTATTGTTTCAAAATTTCAGAGTGATCCTAGAGAAAATCCTGCGATTGCGGTGAAAAGGATTTTTAGATACTTGCAAGGTACATCAGAATATAGTTTGTAGTACCCTAAGCATGATAACTTTACTTTATGTGCATATACAGATGTTGATTGGTCTGGAGATGTTGATGACTAGAAAATTTCTTCTGGTGGAGCTTTCTTTCTTGGAAAGAAGTTCATTTCATGGACCAACAAGAAATAGTCATGTACTTCTTTATCTACTGCTACTAACTGTACACAAGTTTTATCTATGAAGAAAATGTTGAAGGATATAAAGGTGGATTGTGATGCACCGGTAGTTATTCACTGTGATAACTCTACTACTATTGATATATCAAAGAATCTGGTATTTCATTCTAAGATAAAGCATATATCTATCAAGTACAACTTTTTGAAGGAAAGGCGGAAGAAAATGAAGTTAGACTAGTTTATGTGAACACTAAAGAGAAGATTGCAGATATTTTCACTAAACCTTTACCCAAGGAATCAGTTGAGTACCTGAGAGACAGATTGGGAGTTTCTGCCCCTCTGGTAGAGACTTGATTGATGCGGTTTGGCATCAGTCCGGTATGCATTATTAGAGATACTATTCATTTCGGCACTAATGTGGGGATGCTAATGCTTAGGGGGAGTAGTCAGCTTTGTGATTCAGTGGTTTATATTTTTGCTTTGATATTTTTGTCAGATTTCTGGCATTAATGTCAAAGGGGGAGTGATATTGATGTGAAAATGGAATTGAAAAAGAAAAGGATAAAGGGAGAGATTCAGAGCTTTACAAAGATATTATTTATAGGGGGGTTTGGTCTTTATTTTAGAGTTGTATGTGGGAGATTTTTGGTTGTCTTCCATTGGGGGAGACTTGTTTGACATTTCTTGGTACTTAGATGTTTTTCACATCTAGTGTTGCCATCAATGCCAAATGAGGATATTGTTGGCCATTTGGTGGAATTGATTATGTGTTGCATTGATGTTTTGTCATTGATGCCAACACTAGCTATTTGGATGATTTACCAACACCATTCTAGTCCTGGTAGGTTGAGTGGTTTCTAGTTGATTTGGATATGGCATGATCTGGTAGGCTCTAGTATGATTTGGTGATGGAATTGGCTTGTTCATGATACTCATACTTATATTTAGTCAGTTGGTTTTGGTCTAGTGATCAAATGCTATCCTTTTTGCTTAGAAGCTTGGTTTTTGGTTCCAGGGAGGGTTTCATCGACAAAGATTTTGATGAAGATCTTTGATGAATTGCATAAGTGGTTTTGGTGCAGCTTCTGGTGGAGTTTTAGGATGTTGATGGTGATCATGTTTGAGACTTGGCAGATGGAGATCATTTTTGTAGCGTGTGGACCTATACTGGGTCCCCGTTCATCTAGGTTATGGACCAATTTTAATGTAATGTGTGGATTGGACCTCTCGATGTGTTTTTGAGATGTTTTATGTGTTGGATATTATTTGTTTGGTCTAAGGGCAGCATGGTTTGTAATTATGTAATTGGTTTATTATTGGGTGGCCATCCTAATTTTTCATGGTCGAGGGTTTGTATATATAGATGTAAGATCTCATTGTAGATCATCATGGTTATGCTAGAGGTCATGGTCAAGGGATGTAATGTGTGAATAATGTAATATCATTCAGGGAGACGATTTGGTCAATCATTGGAAATTGAATTGGGCTTATGTAAGAGGATTTAGTCTTCTGGTATTGAGCTTAACTGGAACTATACTTAGACATAGGAGATGCAATCTTTTGCTGTTCAACACTTCCTTGGATTGTAGTCTGGATTTCTATGTAGTCAGTGAGGCTCCTTTTATGATGAGAAGTGCGCTCTAGGATGTTGGGCTTCCTGCAAGTGTAGGCCCCTCAATTGTAATTCACATACTTATTGCAAAAGTATTATCTAACCATAGGTAGGCTTCCCACCATGGTTTTTTCCTTCACTGAGTTTTCCACATATAAATCTTGGTGTCATATGGATGGTATTTATTCTGTGATTATTGTTTATGCTAACTTGGTTTAACTGCTATTCTGGTATTTGGTTTAAGCATTTTGGTATTAATGTTTTGGGTTTCGATATTAAAGTTTTAATTGCTAATGGTTCTTGTAATCTGTGACAACTAATTCACCACCCCCCTCTCAGTTATCTTCTGGTTATTTGAATTGTCTAACAATTGGTATCAGAGCATTGGTCCTCTCTACAAAATATTAACCGTTTAAGGAAGATCCTATGGTGACTAACATTTCAAGTTCATCCTATTCTTCTGGAGCTATCTTTTGGAGAGATATTCCTAGTATTGGTGGAACAAATTACACAGTATGGAAGGTTCAGATGGAGACTCATATGAGATGTCTTGGCAAGGAGATTTGGGAGATCACACAGAATGGTGTCACACCTTATAATCTAGGATCTGGAAATCCTCCTGCATTAAACCTGGATAAGGAGATTGAGAATGATTGTAGAGTAAGAGAAGCCCTCTTGTGTGCACTTTCTGATCAGCAAATAATGGGATTAACCAACAAATCATCTAGAAAGGCTATATGGGATAAGTTGGAGACTCTTAATGAAGGTGACCCTATAGTGAAGATTGCTAAAATTGATGGTTACTAGGTGAGATATGAAAATCTGAAGATGGAAGAAGATGAAAGGATTACTGCATTCATGGAAAGGGTAAATGAGATTGTTATGGGAATTCAATGTTGTGGTGGAACTCGGAGCGAAGATGAAATTGTTTCTAAAGTTCTGAGAGCCTTACCACCAACTTACAAAATGAAGGCTACTTATATTAATGAGTTGATAACAATGGCTAATACATCTATCAACAAAGATACTTTGGTTGGGAAACTATCTACTTTTGAGCTTGAAGAAATTGGACCTTCTAGAGCTGTGAACACTAAACCTTCTTTTCATGCATCTACATCTGCAATTGGTAAGGAAGATTGGAAAGATTTATATGAAAAGTAATTAGAAGATATGAAGAGAGAAGATGACCAGTATGAGCAACTTGAAGCACTATTTGCTAGAAGACTACCTAAAGGGCCGATAGGAAGTAAGTATGAAGAAAAAGAACCTTTTAAATGTTTTGCATGTAATAAGATTGGTCATTTTGCATGTAGATATCTTGAAAGGAATTTGAGATTTGAAGAAAGAGTTAGAAGATCATTTAAGACTAACTTTGGATATCAGAACAAGTATAAGTATAGGAAAAATAGAGACATATCATGTTGCATAGCAGATGAGGAAGGCATTATTGATTATGATGATGAACCACCATAAGACTCTGCTAGTGGTTCCAACAATGGAAAGGAATGGGTGTTCCTATCTATCAAGGAAGATGATTCGGCACTCGAAGAGAATGTACTTGAAGAGAAGGCACTTGCTGCTAAAATTTAAGACAAGGATGAATGGGTAATTGACAACAATTGTTCACATCATATGACTGGAGATAAAGGGAAGTTTCTATTTTTGGAAGAATTTGATGGCTGTTTAGTTAGATTTGGAGATGACAAAGCATGTATGATCAAAGGAAAAGGAACTATATCATTGGATGGTAAGAACAATACTAACAATGTTTATTATATTGAAGGTTTAAGGCATAATATTTTGAGTGTAGGACAATTGGTAGATAAGGGATTTCAATTACAATTCAAGAATGGAAAATGCAAAATCATTAACGGATCTGGTTTGGAGATTGCAACTGGTACAAAGACAAAAGGTAATATATTTCATTTGAACTCCAGTCAGAAGACATGTTTGATTACACAAATTGATGAGAGTTGGCTATGGAATAAAAGGTTGCATCATGTGAATTTTGAGTGCATTGTAAAGATCAGTTCAACTAAGGCAGATAGGGATATACCTAAGAAAATGAAGCCCTATAATCCAGTATGTAAAGAATGCCAAATGGGTAAATAGGTCAGAACCTCTTTTAGGAGTATACAAGATAAATAGAATGATCTTCTTGATCTTATTCATACTGATTTGTGTGGCCCTTCTAGAGTTAAAGTTTTCAAGGTGATAGATATTTCATGCTAATCATTGATGATTATTCTAGAATGATGTGGGTTACTTTTCTGAAAGAAAAATCTAAAGCATTTGAAAATTTTAAAATCTTTAAGGCTAAAGTGGAAATGATTATATATGAACCGGTAGCACCTTTATCAGAACAGAGTGTTGAACCAGTTACTCCAGAAATATTAGATAATTCTACAGTGATTGAAGATCAGGGAAGAGGAACAAAGAGTCTGAGGACTCTTAGGTATGTGAGATTGAATCATTCAGAAGATCAGATCATTGGGCATAAGAAAAATAGAGTGATGACAAGAAGAAGACTAACAACTAATGAGGCATGTTTAATTTCACAAGTTGAACCGATATTAGTAATTGAGGCATGTAAAGATGAATATTGGTTGAAAGATATGGAAGAAGAATTAGATCAGATTGAGAAAAATAACACATGGACTTTGGTTCCCTGGCATAAAAATAAGAATGTTATTCGAACTAAATGGGTTTTTTAGGAATAAATTGAATGAGGATGGTCAAGTTGTATGGAATAAGGATAGATTGGTTTGTAAAGGATATTCTCAGAAGGAAGGAATTGATTATGGAGAGACTTTTGCACCTATATCTAGGATTGAAGCCGTAAGATTATTTCTTGCCTATGCTACTTATAAAAACTACAAGGATTATTAGATGGATGATAAATATGTATTTTTGAATGGGGATCTTGATGAGGAAATTTATATTGAGCAACCTCATGGTTTTTCACTATCAGATGATACAAACATGGTTTGCAGGTTAAGGAAAGCTTTATATGGATTGAATTAAGCACCTAGAGCTTGGTATGCAAGGTTGGATAAATATCTTTTGAAGCTTGGTTTTACTAAGGGCAATGCTGACAATAATTTATATTATAAGATCACTAATGTTGTTATACTAATTATTGAAGTATTTGTTGATGACATGATTTTTGGAGGTGAAGATAAGTTATGCATAGAATTTTCTAAAAATATGGAGAAAGAATTTGAGATGTCTATGATTGGTAAGATGAAATTTTTTGTAGGTTTGCAGATTACTTAGACTGACAAAGGTATTTTTATCTGTCAAACTAAATATGCTAAGGAATTGTTGAAGAAAGTTGGTATGGGAGATTCTAAACCGGTAAGTACTCCTATGGTTACAAGTGAGAAATTGACAAGAAAAGATGTTTCTGCACAGATAAACCCTACAAGATACAAATCTCTGATTGGAGGTCTGCTTTATTTGACTCAAACTAGGCCTGACATTATGAATGATGTTTGTATTGTTTCAAGATTTCAGAGTGATCCTAGATAAAATCATGAGATTGCAGTGAAAAGGATTTTAGATACTTGTAAGGTACATCAAAATATTGTTTGTGGTACCCTAAGGATGATAACTTTAGGTTATGTGCATATACAGATGCTGATTGGTGTGGAGATGTAGATGATCGGAAAAGTACTTCCGGTGGATCTTTCTTTCTTGGAAATAAGTTGGTTTCATGGATCAACAAGAAATAGTCATGTACTTCCTTATCTACTACTGAAGCTGAGTATGTTGCTGCTACTACTAACTGTACACAAGTTTTATGGATGAATCAAATGTTGAAGGATATAAAGGTAGATTGTGATGCACCGTTAGTTATTTACAGTGATAACCCTATTGCTATTTATTATATCAAAGAATATGGTATTTAATTCTAAGACAAATCACATATCTATCAAGTATAACTTTTTCAAGGAAAGGTGGAAGCAAATGAAGTTAGACTAGTTTATGTGAACACTAAAGAGTAGATTGCAGATATTTTCACTAAACCTTTGCCCAAGGAATGATTTGAGTACCTGAGAGATAGATTGGGAGTTTCTTCCCCTCAGGTAGAGACTTGATTGATGCAGTTTGGCATCAGTTTGGTATGCATTATCAGATATACTATTCATTACGACACCGATGTGGGGATGCTACTGCTCAGGAGGAGTAGGCAGCTTTGTGATTCAATGGTTTATGTTTTTGCTTTAATATTTTTGTCAGATTTTTGGCATTGATGTCAAAGGGGGAGTGATATTGATGTGAAAAAGTAAGTGAAAAAATAAAAAGGAAAAAGGGAGAGATTCAGAGCTTTACAGAGATATTATTTACAGGGGGAATTTGGTCTTTATTTTAGAGCTGTATGTGGGAGATTGTTGGTTGTCTTCCATTGGGGGAGATTTGTTTGGCATTTCTTGGTACTTGATGTTTTTCACATCTAGTGTTGCCATCAATTCCAAAGGGGGAGATTGTTGGCCATTTGGTGGAATGGATTATGTGTTGCATTGGTGTATTGTCATTGATGCCAACACTAGGTGTTTGGATGTTTTACCGACACCCTTCTGGTTTGGGTAGGTTGAGTGGTTTCTAGTTTATTTGGATCCGGCATGATCTGGTAGGCTCCGATATAATTTGGTGATGGAATTGGCTTGTTCATGATACTCATGCTTATATTCAGTCAATTGGTTTTGTTATGGTGATCAAATGCAATCCTGTTTGCTTAGAAGCTTGGTTTCTGGTTCCAGCGAGGGTTTCACCGGCAGAACTTTTGATGAAGATATTTGATGAATTGTATAAGTGCTGTTGGTGCAGCTTTTGGTGGAGTTTCAAGATGCTGATGGTGATCATGTTTGAGACTTGGTGGATGGAGATAATTGTTGTAGCATGTGGACCTATACTAGGTCTCGGTTGATCTAGGTTATGGACCGACTTTAATGGAGCGTGTGGATTGGACCTCTCAATGTGTTTCTAGGATGTCTTATGTGCTGGATATTATTTGTTTTCTCTAAGGCCAACATGGTTTTTAATTATGTAATTGGTTTATTATTTGGTGGTCAACCTAATTGTTTATGGTCAAGGTTTTGTATATATAGATGTAAGATCTCATTGTAGATCATCATTATTATATTAGAGGTCATGGTCAAGGGATGTAATGTGCGAATAGTGTAATATAATTCAGGAAGAGGATTTGGTCGATCATTAGAGATAGATTTGGGTTTATGTATGAAGATTTAGTCCTCCAGTATTGAGCTTAACTAGAACTATACTCAGGCATAGGAGATGCTATTTTTGTTGTTCAACACTTCTTCAGATTGTAGTCTGGATTTCCATGTAGTCAGTGAGGCTCATTTTGTGATGAGTAGTGCACTCTAGGCTATTGGCCTTCCTACAAGTGAAAGACCTTCAATTATAATTCACATCCTTACTACAAAATTATTATCTAACTTTGGGTAGGCTTCCCACCAAAGTTTTTCCCTTTACTGGTTTTTCCGCATATAAATCTTGGTGTCATATGGATGGTAATTATTTTGTGATTATTGTTTATGCTTAATTGGTTTAACTGCTATTCTGGTATTTGGTTTAAGCATTCTGGTATTAATGTTTTGGGTTCCGGTATTAATGTTTAAATTGCTAATGGTTTTGGTAATCTATGACAACTGATTCACCCCCCCCCCCCCCCCCCCGTCTCAGTTGTATTCTGGTTATTTGAACTGTCTAACAATTGGTATCAGAGCGTTGGTCCTCTCTGCACAAAGCTTAACTTCTTGAGGAAGATCCTATGGTGACTAATAGTTAAAGTTCATCTAGTTCTTCTAGAGTTATCTTTCAGAGAGATATTCCTAGGCTTGATGGAACAAATTATACAGTATGGAAGATTCAGATGGAGACTCATCTGAGATGTCTTGGCAAGGAGATTTGGAGATCACACAGAATAATGTCACACCTTATAATCTAGGAGCTGGAAATCCTCCTTTGGAAAACCTGGATAAGGACCTTGAGAATGATTGTAGAGTAAGAGAAGCCCTCTTGTGTGCATTTTCTGATCAACAAATAATGGGATTAACTAGCAAATCATCTGGAAAAGATATATGGGATAAGTTGGAGACTCTTAATGAAGGTGACCCTACAGTGAAGATTGGTAAACTTGATGGTTACCTAGTGAGATATGAAAACCTAAATATGGAAGAAGATGAAAGGATTACCACATTCACGGGAAGGGTAAATTAGATTGTTATGGGAATTCAATGTTGTGGTGGAACTTTGAGTGAAGATGAAATTGTTTCTAAAGTTCTGAGAGCCCTACCACCGGCTTACAAAATCAAGGCTACTGCTATTAATGAGTTGAGAATAATGGCTAATACATTAGTCAACAAGATACTTTTGTTGGGAAACTATCTTCTTTTAAGCTTGAAGAATTTGGACCTTCTGGAGCTGTGAAGACTGAACCTGTTTTTCATGCATCTACATATGCAACCAGTAAGCAAGATTGAAAAGCTTTATATGCAAAGGAATTAGAAGATATAAAGAGAGAAGATGATGAGTTTGAGAAAACTAAAGCACAATTTTCTAGAAGAGTACCTAAAGGACCGGTAGGAAGTAAGTATGATGGAAAAACACCTTTTAAATGTTTTGCATGTAATAAGATTAGTCATTTTGCACCTAGATGTCCTAAAAGGAATTCAAGATTTGAAGAAAGAGTTAGAAGATCATTTAAGAATAACCCTGCATAGAAGAACAAGTATAAGTATAGGAAAAAAAAAGACAAATCATGCTACATAGTGGATGAAGAAGGCATTATTGATTCTGATGATGAACCGACATAAGACTCTTCTAGTGGTTCTAACAATGGAAAGGAATGGGTGTTCCTAGATATCAAGGAAGATGATATGGCACTAGAAGAGAATGTACCTGAAGAGAAGGCACTTGCTGCTAAAATTTAAGACAAGGATAAATGAGTAATTGACAACGGTTGTTCACTTCATATGACTAGAGATAAAGGGAAGTTTCTATCTTTGCAAGAATTTGATGGCACAGTTAGATTTGGAAATGACAAAGTATGTATGATCAAAGGAAAAGGAACTATATCATTGGATGGTAAGAACAATAATGACAATGTTTATTATGTTGAAGGTTTAAGGCATAATCGTTTGAGTGTAGGACAATTGGTAGATAAGGGATTTCAATTACAGTTCAAAGATGAAAAATGCAAAATCATTAACAGATCTAGTTTGGAGATTGCAACTAGTACACAAACAAAAGGTAATATATTTCATTTGAACTCCGGTGAGAAGACATGTTTGATTACATAGATTGATGAGAGTTGTCTATGGCGTAAAAGGCCGTGTCATGTGAATTTTGATTGCATTGTAAAGATCAGTTCAACTAAGGCAGATAGGGATATACCTAAGATTATGAAGCCCTATAATCTGGTATGTAAAGAATGTCAAATGGGTAAACAGGTCAGAACCTCTTTTAGGAGTATACAAGATAAATCAAATGATGTTCTTGATCTTATTCATATTGATTTGTGTGGCCCTGCTAGAGTTAAAAGTTTTCAAGGTGATAGATATTTCATGCTAATCATTGATGATTATTCTAGATTGATATGGGTTACTTTTCTGAAAGAAAAATGTGAAGCATTTGAAAAGTTTAAAATCTTTAAGGCTAAAGTGGAAATGATTATATTTGAACTAGTAGCACCTTTACTAGAAAAAAGTGATGAACCAGTTACTCTAGCAGTATCAGAGAATTCTACAATGATTGAAGATCAGGGAAGAGGAACAGAGAGTCAGAGGACTCCTAGGTATGTGAGATTGAATCATTTAGAAGATCAGATCATTGGGGATAAGAGCAATGGAGTGATGACAAGAAGAAGACTGACAACTAATTATGTATGTTTAATTTCACAAGTTAAACTGATATCAGTAACTAAGGCATGTAAAGATGAATATTGGTTGAAATCTATGCAAGAAAAATTAGATTAGATTGAGAAAAATAACACATCGACTTGGGTTCCTGGGCCTAAAAATAAGAATGTTATTGGAACTAAATGGGTTTTTAGGAATAAATTGAATGAGGATTTTCAAATTATAAGGAATAAGGCTATATTGGTTTGTAAAGGATATTATCATAAAGAAGGAATTGATTATGGAGAGACTTTTGAACCTGTATCTAGGACTGAAGCTGTAAGATTATTTCTTGCCTATGCTGCTTATAAAAACTACAAGGTTTATCATATGGATGTTAAATGTGCATTTTTGAATGGGGATCTTGATGAGGAAGTTTATACTGAGCAACCTTATGGTTTTTCACTATTAGATGATACAAACATGGTTTGCAGGTTAAGGAAAGCTTTATATGGATTGAAACAAGCACCTAGAGCTTGGTATGCAAGGTTGGATGAATATCTTTTGAAGCTTAGTTTTACTAAGGGCAATGCTGACAATAATTTATATTATAATATCACTAATGATGATATACTGATTATTGAAGTATTTTTTGATAACATGGTTTTTGGAGGTGAAGATAATTTATGCATAGAATTTTCTAAGAATATGGAGAAAGAATTTTAGATATCTATGATTGGTGAGATAAAAAATTTCTACTCAAACTGACAAAGTTAGTTTTAACTATCAAACTAAATATGCTAAGGAATTGTTGAAGAAATTTGCTATGGGAGATTCTAAATCGGTAAGTACACCTATGGTTACAAGTGAGAAATTCACAAGAAAAGACATTTCTGCATAGAGAAATCCAACAAGATACAAATATATGATTGGAGGTTTTCTTTATTTGACTTAGACTAGGCTTGACATTATGAATGTTATTTGTATTGTTTCAAGATTTCAGAGTGATCCTAGAGAAAATCATGAGATTGTGGCGAAAAGGATTTTTAGATACTTGCAAGGTACATTAGAATATGGTTTGTGGTACCCTAAGGATGATAAATTTACTTTATGTGCATATACAGATGCTGATTGGGGTAGAGATGTTGATGACCAGAAAAGTACTTCCGGTGGATCTGTCTTTCTTGGAAAGAAGTTGGTTTCATGGATCAACAAGAAACAATCATGTACTTCTTTATCTACTGCTGAAGCTATGTATGTTGTTGCTGCTACTAATTGTACATGAGTTTTATGGATGAATCAAATGTTGTAGGATATAAAGGTAGATTGTGATGCATCGTTAGTTATTTATAGTGATAACTCTGTTGCTATTGTTATATCAAAGAATATGGTATTTCATTCTAAGAAAAATCACATATCTATCAAGTATAACTTTTTCAAGGAAAGGTGGAAGCAAATGAAGTTAGAATAGTTTATGTGAACACTAAAGAGTAGATTGCAAATATGTTTACTAAACCTTTGGCCAAGGAATCATTTGAGTACCTAAGAGACAGATTGGGAGTTGCTGCCCCTCCTGTACAGACTTGATTGATGTGGTTTGGCATCAATATGGTATGCATTATCAAAGATACTATTCATTCCAGCACTGATGTGGGGATGCTACTGCTCAAGGGGAGTAGTCAGCTTTGTGATTCAGTGGTTTATGTTTTTTCTTTTATATTTTTGTTAGATTTTTGGCATTGATGTCAAAGGGGGAGTAATATTGATGTGAAAAAGGAAGTGAAAAAGAAAAGGAAAAAGGGAGAGCTTCAGAGCTTTACATAGATATTATTTACAAGGGGATTTTGGTTTTTATTTTAGAGTTGTATGTGGGAGATTGTTGGTTGTCTTCCATTGGGGGAAACTTGTTTGGCATTTCCTTGTACTTAGAGATGTTTTTCACATCTAGTGTTGCCATTAATGCCAAAGGGGGAGATTGTTGGCCATTTGGTGGAATTGATTATGTGTTGCATTGATGCCAATACTAGTTGTCTGGATGCTTTACTGACACCCTTTTGGTCTTTGTAGGTTGAGTGGTTTCTAGTTGATTTGGATCTGGAATGATCTGGTAGGCTCTGGTATGATTTGGTGATGGAATTGGTTTGTTCATGATACTCATGCTTATATTCAGTTAGTTGGTTTTGGTCTGGTGATCAAATGCTATCATATTTTCTTAGAAGCTTGGTTTCTAGTTCTGGTGAGGGTTTCACCGACAGAGATTTTTATGAAGATCTTTGATGAATTGCATAAGTGGTGTTGTTGCAGCTTCTGGTGGAGTTTCAAGATGCTGATGGTGATCATGTTCGAGACTTTGTGGATGGAGATCATTTATGTAGTGTGTGGACCTATACAGGGTCCCGATTGATCTAGGTTATGGACCGAATTTAATGTAACATGTGGATTGGACCTCTCATTGTGTTTTCGGGATGTCTTATGTGTTGGATATTATTTGTTTGGTCCAAGGCCGACATGGTTTGTAATTATGTACTTGGTTTATTATTTGGTTCTCAACCTAATTGTTTATGGTTGAGGGTTTGTATATATAGATGTAAGATCTCATTGTAAATCATCATGGTTATGCTAGAGGTCATGGTCAAGAGATGTAATGTGTGATATTACATATATCATTCAGGCAGAGAATTTGGTTGATCATTGGAGATCGAATTGGCTTTATGTAAGAGTATTTAGTCCTCCGGTATTGAGATTAATCAGAACTATACTCAGGCATAGTAGATGTTATCTTTTGCAGTTCAAAACTTCTCTAGATTGTAGTCTGGATTTCTATGTAGTCAGTGAGGCTTCTTTTGTGATGAGCAGTGCGCTCTAGGTTGTTGGCCTTCCTGCAAGTGCAGTACCCTTAATTATAATTCACATACTTACTGTAGACATATTATCTGACTGTGGGTAGGCTTTCCATCATGGTTTTTTATTTTATCATGTTTTCCATGTATAAATCTTGGTGTCATATGTATGGTATTTATTCTGTGATTATTGTTTATGCTTAATTAGTTTAACTGCTATTTCGGTATTTGGTTTAAGCATTCCAATATTAATTTTTTGGGTCCTGGTATTAAAGTTTTAATTTCTAATGGTTTTAATAATCCGTGACAACTGATTCACCCCCCCCCCCCCCCTCTTCTCAATTGTCTTCTAGTTATTTGAATTGTCTAATAGTTTGGTTGCTAAGGTTGAAGATAGTTGGTTATGGCATAGAAGATTCTGTCATGTGAACTTTGATAATATGGTTAAGGTCAACAAGTCTATTATGGTGAGAGGTATGCCACAACTTGTTAAACTAGACAATGTGATGTGTAAATAATGTCAGTTGCGTAAGATGATTACATCTTCTTTTAAGAGTAAATATTTTTCTTCTGAGCATATTCTAGATCTAATGCACACCAAATTATATGGTCCTATGAGGACTAGAAGTTTTTATGGTGACAAGTATTTCATATTATTTACTAATGATTTTTCTAGAATAATGTGGGTTACTTTTTTGAAGGAAAAGTCAGAAGATTTTAGAAAGTTCAAGGCATTCAAGGCCTTAGTAGAAAAACGAAACCAGTAAGAATCTTACGTGCCTGAGATTTGACCGGGGTGGAGAATTTTGGCATTACGGATGAATTGATTATGTGTTGCATTGATGTTTTTTCATTGATGTCAACACTAGCTATTATGGATGGTGATTGGCAGACAGGTTTTGGTTACCAGTAGAAGATCTAGTGTTATCGGCAGAAGAGATTATTTGTTGGACACTTCTGGCATGTTTGGATCTATGGAATGTGATTAGTTACTTATGATACGTACTTATGGAGCATGTTTTGGTTAGTTGGTATTGACTTGGTATTGGATACTATCATACACTCTTGTAAACCCTTACTAGCATTAGTATAAGGCTTTACCAACAGAGCTTTCATTGAGGAATCGTGATAGGATGCATAAGTGGTGTTGGTGCAGCTTCTAGATGGATTTCAAGATACTGAAGATGTTCTTTGATCATGCTTCAACTACTTGAAGACATTTCTTTGGCATGGTGGACCTAGAATAGGTCTGGTGCCTATCTAGGTTATGGACTAGTATCATGATAACGTGTACTCTACACATTACCAGGATGTTTCAGGAGGATTTATGGATTTGTTATTGTTATTTTGGTCTTAAGCCGACATGGAATATCATTGTAATATGGAATTATGTAATGATCTTATTGTAATATCTTTTAGGTGGCCGACCTAATTGGTTTAGGTCTTAGGATTGGTATAAATGAATGTAAGATCTCATTGTAGATTGTGGTGTGGAAATAAAAGGTGTATCATGGTGATGAATTGTAATATCATATGCGAAGGATTGGGTCAATCATAGGTGATTGAATTTAGATTAAGGAAGAAGTCAAAGCCCTCTGGTATTGAGCTTAACCAGGATTGTAATCAAGCATGGTAGATGCTATCTCTGGTAGTTCACTTTATTGGATTGTTGTCCATTTATCTTGAGGTGGTTTTAGCCTATGTAGTCAGTGAGACTCTTTTGTAATGAGAAGTACACTCTAGGCAGTGTGCCTTCCTACATGTGCAAGCCCTCATTGTATCACATACTTTCTACATAAGTATCATCTGACTGTGGGTAGGCTTCCCACCTTGGTTTTTCCCTTTCCAATTTTTCCACATAAAAATCATGGTGTTATGTGGTATGGTTTCTTTGCATTGATTATCTTTTTAATTGTTGAGGTACATTGTTTAACCGTATCTGTGTCTACCGACATCTATTTCTTCTTTACCAGTATTTGAATGTTTATGTGCTTTGGTTTAAGGTTGGATTGTGGATTAAATGTTATAATTGTTAACAAATTATTCACCACCCCCCTCTCAATTGTTCATTGGTTATCCTAACAATTGGTATCAGAGTTTTGGTCCTCTTTTGCAGAAGCTTAACTGCTTGAGGTAGATCCTATGGCAACTAACACTTCTAATCCACTGACAACTATTTTCAAAAGAGAAATCCCTAAGCTTTATGAAACAAATTATGGGATAGGGAAAATTCGAATGGAGACTCATCTTAGATGTCTTGGAAAGGATATTTGGGAGATCACTGAGAAATGATACACACCTTATGATCTAGCATCTGGAAATCCTACTCTTGCAGACTTGGATAAGAATATTGAAAATGATTGCAGATCTAGAGAAGCCCTCTTGTGTGCACTTATTGATCAGCAGATCGTGGGATTGACTGATAAATCATCGGCAAAGGTTATGTGGGAAAAATTGCAAACTCTAAATGAAGGTGAAACTACTGTCAAAATTGCTAAACTTGATGGTTATCGGGTAAGATATGAAAACTTGAAAATGGAAGATAATGAGAGAATTGTTGTATTTATGGAAAGAGTAAATGAGATTGTTATGGGAATTCAATGTTGTGGAGGATTTCTAAGTGAAGATGAAATAGTTTCCAAAGTCTTCAGAGCCCTTCCACTAGGTTACAAGATGAAGGCAACTACAATTAAATGGAAAACACTTCAGTTAACACAGACATTCTAATTGAGAAATTATCTACTTTTGAGCTTGAAGAATTTGGATCTTCTGGAGCTGTAAAGTCTGAACCTACTTTTCATGCATCATCATCATCACCATCTACTGGAAAAAGTGATTGGAAAGACCTATATGCAAAATAATTGGAAGACATGAGGAAAGAAGATGAAGAACTTGAGCAACTTGAAGCCTTATTTGCTAGAAGAGTACCTAAAGGACCAACTGGAAGTAAGTATGAAGGAAAAACATCTTTTAAATGTTTTGCATGTAATAAGATTGGTCATTTTGCATCTAGATGTCCTAAAAGGAATGCAAGGTTTGAGGAAAGAGTTAAGAAATCTTTTAAGCCTAACCAGGATAGATATAGATTCAAGAAAATTAAACAATGCTACATAGCAGATGAGGAAGGAGTAACTGATGACTCTGGAGATGAATCGACAGAAGACTCTGCTAGTGGATCTGACAATGGAAAGGAATGGGTGTTCTATGCTTTGAAGGAAGATGAACTAGAACTGGATATCAAGAATGAAGAAAAGGCCTTGGAAGCAAAAGTTGAAGATAAGGATGAATGGGTAATTGATAGTGGATGCTCACATCATATGACTGGAGATAAAGGGAAATTTTTGTCCCTACAAGAATACAATGGCGGTCAAGTTAGATTTGGAGATGACAAGGCATGTATGATCAAAGGTAGAGGTATTATTTCTTTGGATGGCAAGCATACTACTGATAATGTCTATTATGTAGAAGGTTTAAAGAATAATATTATGAGTGTTGGTCAATTGGTTGATAAGGGTTTCCAACTTCAGTTTAAAGAAAGAAAATGCAAAATCATTAACAAGACTGATTTGGAGATTACAACGGGTATTCAGACAGGAAGTAATATCTTACACTTGAACACTGCTAATAAGACATGCTTAATTGCTCATATTGATGAGATTTGGTTATGGCATAAGAGGTTGTGTCATGTTAATTTTGATTGTATTGTTAAGATTAGTTCAACTAAGGAAGTTAGAGATATACCTAAGATTATGAAGCGTCATAATCTAGTATGTAAGGAATGTCAATTGGGTAAGCAAGTTATAAGTTCTTTTAAGAGCATACATGATAAATCTAATGATGTACTTGATTTGATTCATACTAACTTATGTTGTCTAGCAAGGACTAGAAGCTTTCAAGGTGATAGGTATTTCATGCTTATTATTCATGACTATTCTAGAATGATGTGGGTGACTTTTCTAAAGGAGAAGTCTGAAGCTTTTGAGAAATTCAAGATCTTTAAAGCGAAGGTTGAAACTGAAACTGGATTAAAAATCAAATGTCTAAGATCAAATCAAGGAGGTGAGTTCACTTCTCATGAATTTAATAGTTATTGTGAGACAAATGGAATCAGGAGATAGCTATCTGCACCTTGGAATCCTTAGCAAAATGGAGTAGTGGAAAGAAAGAATAGAACCATTTTGGATGTAGAAAAATCTATGATGATGGAAGCCAAATTGCCTCATATCTACTAGAGAGAAGCTGTGAGTATAACAGTCTACACATTCAACAGAGTTCACATCAAAGGTGAAACCGGTAAGACCCCTTATGTACTATGGTTTGGACATACACCTACTGTTAAAAATTTCATAATTTTTGGAAGTAAATTCTATATCAAAAGAGATGATTCAATTGGAAAGTTTGATCCTGGATGTGATAAAGGGATATTTCTTGGATACTCAATTCAGAGAAAAGTATATAGATGTTATAATAAAAGATTACATGAAATTGTTGAAGTGCTAATGTGAAAGTGGATAGGAAGTACAAAAATAATTCTTTATCATACGACATGGAACTAGCAGTGGAAATGATCATAACTAAACCAACAATGCCTCAACCGGTACAGGAAGCTGAGATAGTTACACTAGCACAATCAAAAAATTCAACTATGACTAATGATCACAGTAGTGAACCTGAAGTTCAAAAGACACCAAGGTATGTAAGATTAAATCATTCTAAAGATCAAATCATTGGAGATAAGAACAAGGGAGTTATGACTAGAAGGAGATTGGCTAATGAAGAGGTATGTCTTATTTCTCAAATTGAACCAGCAACTGTTATTAAAGCTTGTAAGGATTAAAATTGGTTAAAGGCTATGGAAGATGAATTAGATCAGATAGAGAATAATGAAACTTGGACTTTAGTTCCCTGACCTAAAAATAAGAATGTTATTGGAACTAAATGGGTTTTTAGGAATAAACTAAATGAGGATGGCCAAGTTGTAAGAAACAAGGCTAGATTGGTTTGTAAAAGATATTTTCAAATGGAAGGAATTGATTATGGTGAGACATTTGCACCTGTAGCTATAATTGAAGTTGTTAGACTATTTCTTTACTATGTAGCTTATAAGAACTATAAGGTTTATCAAATGGATGTTAAATGTGCATTTTTGAATGGTGAGCTTGAGGAAGAAGTATACAATGAGCAGCCTATTGGATTTTCACTGATAGATAATAAAGATATGGTTTCAAGATTGAAGAAAGCTTTATATGGTTTGAAACAAGCTCCTAGAGCTTGGTATGCAAGGTTGGATAAATATCTTTTGGAGCTTGGTTTTACTAAAGGAAGTGTTGATAGTAATTTATATTATAAGATCACCGATGATGATATTTTGATTATTGAAGTATTTGTTGATGATATCATTTTTGGAGGAGAAGATAAATTGTGCATGGAATTTGCTAACAACATGACGAATGAATTTCAAATGGATGATTGGTGAGATGCAATTTTTCTTAGGTTTGTAGATTACTCAAACTGACAAAGGCATTTTTATCTATCAAACTAAGTATCTAAGGGAATTGTTAAAAAAGTTTGGTATGGATAATTCCAAACCGGTAAGTACTCCTATGGTGACAAGTGAGAAATTATCTATCAAGGATACTTCTACATCGGTAAATCCGACAAGGTATAAATCTATAATTAGTGGTCTGTTATATCTAACTCAAACTAGACCTGATATTATGAATACAGTAAGTATTGTTTCAAGATATCAAAGTAATCCTAAAGAAAATCATGAATGTGCAGTAAAGAGAATATTCTTGTATTTGCAAGGAACAATAGAATATGGTATTCCAAAAATGATGATTTCACTTAATGTGTATATACTAACTCAGATTGGGCAGGTGATACTGATGACAGGAAGAGCACTTCTAGTGGAGCTTTCTTTCTTGGAAAGAAACTGGTTTCATGGATCAGCAAAAAATAGTCATGTATTTCTTTATCTACTACAGAAGCTGAGTTTGTTGCAGCAGCAACTAATTGCACTCAAGTCTTATGGATGAAGCAAATGTTGAAGGATATCAGGGTAAATTAGAGTGAACCAATAGTTATCTATTGTGATAACTGTGCAACCATTGACATGTCTAAAAATCTTCTATTTCACTCTAAGACTAAGCATATATCAATAAAGTACAACTTTCTGAAGGACAAGGTAGAAGAAAAGGAAGTCAAATTGGTTTATGTGAACACTAAAGAACATATTGTAGTATTTTTCCACGGGGACGCGTCCCCCCCCTTTTTGGGCACGTCCCCCTGTCAGAAACATCTCGGGGACAGGGGATGGGGACGCGATATCCCTCGCCATCCCGCCACCGCCACCCAAGCACCACCAGGACGCGAAGATGTTCCCGCGTCCCCGCATCTCCCAGGGAGACGTGGAGACATCTCCTTGGGAGATGTTTGGGCATCTCCCAGAGAGACATGGAGATGCCTCCACATCTCCTTGGGAGATGTCTGTGTGTCTCCCTGTCCTTCAAGAGATGTGTAGATGTCTCTCCAAGGATGGGGAGACGCCCAGACGTCTCTTGTCACCCCCACTTATATGCAATGTTTAAAATTAAAATTTAAAAAAAAAAGTGACTTTTTAAGTTTTTTGAGGGTTAAGGGGTAACTCTAATTGGACATGGGCCAATAGAAAAATAACACCCGATGCCTTTAGAAAAAAATAAAAGTATTTTTGGCCCCTTGACCCCACAAGGGGCAATGCCCCTTGACCCCAACTTGGGGGCGCTTCCCCCAAACCCCTGTTAAAAAATATAGGGGGAAACCACACTGATAGAAGTAGGGAAAATCTAACCTCTGAGTTTGATTAGGCTCCATATAACAACACAACTTAGAAATCTTGGTATTTAGATTTAGTATTTCAGATATCCTATAGTCTCATTTGAAATGTAATTCTTACATTGTAATACTGTCATACATCTTTTCAAAACTAGTTTTTCAAGTACTATATGTATATGTATAAGTATATGAGCACCACCACCCTGCCACCCCGCCGCCGTCATCCCCCTATCGTCCCCTCGCCGTCTCCAAATTTAGGCCCTTGGTCCCCCCATCCCAGAAATGTGTCCCCCCCATCCCCCTTTCCCCAACACCCATGGAACACTGGATTGTAGACATATTCACTAAACCGTTGTCTAAAGAATCATTTGAGTATTTGAGAGACAAGTTAGGGGTTTATGCCCCTCTGGTAGAGACTTGATTGATGTAGTTTTGTCATCAGTCCAACATGCATTATCAGAAATATTATTCATTTTGGAATTGATGAGTGGTGCTACTACTCAAGGGGAGTAGTCAACTTTGAGGTTTATATTATTGCTTTGATATTTTTCTCAGATTTCTAGCATTGACGTCAAAGGGGGAGAGATATTTATGTGAAAATAAAGTAAAAGGAGTTGTATACATTAAGGGGAGAGATTTATTCAAAACTTTATAGAGATATCATTCACACAGATTGTTGGTTGTCTTCCACAGGGGGTGACTTGTTTGGCACTTCTTGGTACTTAGATATTTTTCACATATAGTGTTGCCATTAATGCCAAAGGGGGAGATTGTTGGCATTATGGATGAATTGATTATGTGTTGCATTGATGTTTTGTTATTGATGTCAACACTAGTTGTTATGGATGGTGACTGGTAGATAGGTTTTGGTTACCAGTAGAAGATCTAGTGTTACTGCCAGAAGAGATTATCTATTGGACACTTCTGGCATGTTTGGATCTATGGAATGTGATTGGTTACATATGATACATGCTTCTGGAGCATGTTTTTGTTAGTTGGTATTGGCTTGGTATTGGATACTATCATACACTCTTGTAAACCTTTACCGACATTGGTTTAAGGCTTTACTGACAGAGCTTTCATTGAGGAATCATGTCAGGATGCATATGTGGTGTTGGTGCGGCTTCTAGATGGATTTAAGGATGCTGAAGATGTTCTTTGATCATGCTTCAACTACTTGAAGACATTTCTTTGGCTTGGTGGACCCAGAATAGGTCTGGTGCCTATCTAGGTTATGGACCGGTATCATGATAATGTGTACTCTACACCTTATCGAGATGTTTCAGGAGGATTTATGGATTTGTTATTGTTGTTTTTGTCTTAAGTTGACATGGCATATCGTTGTAATATGGAATTATGTAATGATCTTATTGTAATATCTTTTAGGTGGCTGACCTAATTGGTTTAGGTCTTAGGGTTGGTATAAATGAATGTAAGATCTCATTGTAGATCATGGTGTGGAAATGTGTATCATGGTCATGAATTGTAATATCATATGTGAAGGATTAGGTCAATCATAGGTGATCGAATTGGGATTAAGGAAGAGGTCAAAGGCCTCTAGTATTGAGCTTAACTGGGACTATAATTAGGCATGGTAGATTCTATCTCTGGCAGTTCACTTTATTGGATTGTTGTCCATTTATCTTGAGGTGGTTTTAACCTCTGTAGTTAGTGAGACTCTTTTGTAATGAGCAGTACGCTCTAGGCAGTGTGCCTTCCTGCATGTGCAGGCCCCTCATTGTATCACATAATTTCTACAGAAGTATCATCTAACTGTAGGTAGGCTTCCCACCATGGTTTTTCCCTTTTTGGGTTTTCTACGTACAAATCATGGTGTTATGTGGTATAGTTTCTTTGCATTGATTATCTGTTTAATTGTTGAGTTACATTGTTTACCAGTATCTGTGTCTACCGACATCTATTTTTGCTTTACTAGTATTTGAATGTTTATGTACTCCATTTTAAGGTTGTATTGTGGATTAAATGTTATAACTATTAACAATTGATTCACCCCCCCCCCCCCTCTGAGTTGTTCACCAGTTATCCTAATAGAGAGTTTACATCAGATGAGTTTGTGAGATATTATGATGAAAATGAAATAAAGAGACAATTATTTGCTCCAAGGACACCACAATAGAATGGAATTGCAAAAAGGAGAAGCATAACCATTGTTGAAGTAGAAAGGACTATGCTGATACAGGGAGATGTACCTAAGATGTTTTGGAGAGAAGCAATCAACATTGTAGTATACACATTGAACTGGGTACTGGTGAAGAAAGGTAATGACAAGACACCCTATGAGTTATGGTATGGTAAAACTCCTAATGTCAGTTATTTCAAAGTCTTTGGTAGCAGGTGTTTTATAAAGAGAGATGATTATATTGATAAATTTGACCCTAAAAGTGATGAAGAAACATTTCTTGGCTACTCTACTAAGAGCAAAGCATTCAAGTGTTTTAACAAAAGGACAAAGAAGATTGTGGAAAGCATCAATGTAAAAGTTGATGAGTTCTCTGATAAACCTGATGATACCAACAAATCTGATCTAGCAGATGATAAACAAAACTTATGATTATTGAACTAGAAGTGTAGAAAGATGTTGAGTAGGACAGTGCAGTGGAAGAAGCTCAACTAGTAGAAGATGAAGATGATGAAGAAAAAGAAGAGGTTATTGCACCAGAATAGGTTATACCTAGGTATGTAAGGTTAAATCATTATGAAGACCAGATAATAGGTGACAAGAATGCTGGAGTGCAAACTAGAAGAAAAATCAGAGAAAGTGCATGTCTGATGTCCATAGTTGAACTGAAGTCAGTAAGAGAAGCTCTTAAGGGTGATGATTGAATAAAGATAATGAATGAAGAGCTTGACTAGATTGAGAAAAACTACACCTGGTCACTTGTTCCTAGACCAGATGATAAAAATGTAATTGGGACAAAGTGGGTATTTAGAAACAAGTTGAATGAAGATGGTGAAGTTGTTAGAAATAAGGAAAGACTAGTTTGCAAAGGGTATGCACAAGAAGAAGGTGAAGATTATGGAGAGACCTTTGCACTGGTTGCTAGGATTGAAGGAGTTAGAATTCTACTTGTATTTGTAGCCTTTAAAGGTTTCAAAGTTTACCAAATGGATGTAAAGTCAACATTTCTGAATGGTATTCTTGAAGAAGAGGTGTATATTGAACAACTGGATGGGTTTGCATTGACTAAAGACAAGGATATGGTATGCAAACTGCATAAATATTTATATGGATTAAAGAAAGCACCAAGGGCATGGTTTGAGAGACTTCATGCACATCTAATAAAGATAGGATTTTAGAGAACCAGTGAGGCCATCAATATTTATTTGAAGACTGAAGGAGACAAGATGTTGATTGTAGAAGTATTTGTTGATGACATCATATTTGGAGGAAATGATGATATGAGTATGAATTTTGTAGAGGAGATGAAGGAAGAGTTTGAGATGTCTCTAATAGGTGAGATTAAATTTTTCATTGGTTTGTAGGTACAATAGATGAAAGGTGATATTTTTATCAGTCAGTCTAAGTATGTGAAGGAATGTTAAAGACCTTTCGAATGGAAGACTATAAACTGGTTGGAACACCTATGGTTATAGGTTGCAGATTGTTAAAAGAAGATGATTCACCCTCAATGGATGAGAAGGAATATAGATCTATGATTGGGAAACTTCATTATGTTGTTCATTGTAGACCAAATATTTCCCATGCAATTGGTTTAGTAGAAATATTTTAGAACCCTAAGAAGACACATATGATAGTACTAAAGAGGATATTCATATATCTTAAAGGGAAAATTGATTATGGATTGTGGTATCCATACAAAGGAAATTTTTCTTTGTAGGTATTCATTAATGTTGATTGGGCAGGTAATGTAGATGACCAGAAGAGCACAACTGGTGGTGTAATCTTTCTAGGTGGTAGACTAGTATCTTGGACCAGTAAGAAACAAACTTGTATATCTCAGTCTACAATAGAAGCAAAGTATGTAACTGGATCCATGAATTGTACACAAGCTATATGGATGAGACTTGTCTTGGAAGGATTCAAGCAAGATATGATAGAACCAGTGATCATACATTGTGATAACACAAGTGCTATAAAAATTTCTAAGAACCCGGTATTGCATGCTAGGACTAAACATATTGAATTGAAGTATCACTTTTTGAGAGAAAGAGTACATGAAAAGAAAGTGAGACTAGAGCATGTGTCAAGTACAGAGTAGTTGGTAGATATATTCACTAAGTCATTACCTAAGGCTACCTTTGAATATCTCAGAGGTAAGTTAAGGGTTATACCCCTACCTAAGGTCAACTAAGAAGATGTGGAAGCATCAATCAAGTGGATTTATTCAATATCTTTCACTGTGGATTGATGAGAAGTGGGCTACTCCTTAGGGGGAGTAGCAGAAATAGAGAGAGAAGATGCCTTTGCACCTTTGGCATTGTTGTCAAAGGGGGAGAAGAACAATGACAAGGAGAAGTAATGCAAAGGAGGAGAAGATCAAGTGAAGCATAAATTAGTACAACATGGCATGATGAGTTCCTGGTATTTATCATTAGTTGATTGTTTTAGTTGTTGCATTCTTTTAGTGTTGCCATCAATGCCAAAGGGGGAGAATGTTGGCATATTGGCATAACTGATGGAGATGATGATATATTGATGGATTGTCTTTGATGATATAATTATGACATGATGCTTTATGATCAGTTATTTATGTTGTCATTGATGGCAACCATGTTTGTTTATGTTTGGTATATCATCTAAGTTATCTAAGCCTAACTAGTAATGGAATGTTTGCTAAGTTGATAGTGAACCGGTAAATAGGAACAGAGAAGGAGATGGTTGCGGTTGTGATCTTTGTTGAGTTAAGTTTTATGGTTTGGAATTTGTGCTTATGATATTGTAATGAGTCTATGACATGAACCACATCATGTTTGGAGAATCAGAAGTCGTATTTATAATTGGCTATTGTATATTCAACTAGGGTTTGAGAACCGATAACAAGATCTTTAACTGATGATGTTTTATGGTTTGGCAGTGAATCTTATCATGTTGATAACTTAGTGATGATGTGTTGAAAACTGTATCTGATGATAAGATTGCATTTAAGTGTGTACAAGGAATAAATTTCTTTGGAAACAACAAAGTGCTTATCAAAATGTGATAAGGGTTAGTCAGCTTATCAGATTGATGTGTGGTGATGTGTTATGATCATTCAATGACTGTAATTGTCTTCAAATTTGTTGTAATGATATGTATGATGATCTGTAATGATTTATAATGATATGATATCATATAAGATGTAAATTCAATGTATTTTGAATTTGGTTAGGGTTTTGTAACCAGCCTAATTGTAAAGTGTATTTAGGTCAAGTTTGAGAAGGTTAAGTGTGTCGGTGATTAGAGAAGTGTGTGTGTGTGCCAAACCAGATTGAGATGTATGAATGAGTGAAGCAGATTGGAGCTGAAATGGATCTGTATTAGCAAGCAAAGAGTGCATTGATCAGATCATTTATCTGTTGTTTCCTAATAGTTGGAGCAATATTAAAACCCCTTAACCGGGTAGGTCCTAATAGGCCTGATCTTGTAAATCCCTTCAATGAGTGCCTCATTCATTTGGGTTTAAATTCTTTAGCAAGGTTACTCCTAATAGAGTATAGCTCCTAATAGAGTTGAGGTTAAAATACCTTCACCGGGTGACTCGTAACAGGGTCTTCTCTTAATCGAGCATTATTGTAAAGATCCTAACCAGGCTAGGCCTTTAATAGGGCGCATTCCAAAAGAGTGCAAAACTTGTGGATACTAATTCCCATTGTGGTTTTTCCCATTTGGGTATCCACATGAAAAAATATTTGTGTTCATGTTGTGGATGGATTTTACATTTGATGTCTTTACTGTATTTTCTTAATGATGAACAGTTAAGTTGCTACGGGTAATGTTTTGATAAATCTGATTTGAAGACTATTTGATCAGCTACCAGTACTAGTTATGAACTATTTTTGAGAAGTATTTTTAGATTGGTGAAAGATTTCAGTTTATTGTTGTCACTGATTCACCACCCCCCCCCTCTCAGTAATAATCAGATCCTCACAATAACACAAGGAGTGTAAATGATTATGAGTGGTTTTTCTTGAGGCTTCCCACTACATGTTTCTCAAGAATCGACAAATTGTTGGGAAAATTCTAGGGTAATTAATGGATCTTGAGGGAACCGAGGAATTGTTTGCGATATGCTGGGGGGTGAGACAATAGAGGGTTCTATATCACACTTTTCTAGATCAGGTTCGACGACAACTTGTACAATCAATGGTTTTTTTTCCTTACTTTGATATTTCTTGTTGAGAACTACTTGTTGCATCTTTTCTTACAAATCTACTTTTACTATCCCTATTACTACTCATGAACCTATATGATTTATAACATCACAAACCAAAGTTAATCACCTAGGAAATACCGACAATTGCATGAACTTTCACCTTGGTGCACTAGTCCTAACTTAATACACTATGGTTTCATGCCTTAAATACCTTCCTCAACAACAACGCCAAAAATGTTGGGCAAAACTGAGGGCTTAAATATGAGCATTTTTTATATTATATTTCACTTGAATGATGATTCCTTCAATTTCTTCCTAACTATGTCAATCTGGGATCCATAGACTTGTGAAGGATATTGTGGTTGTTTACCTAAGGGACGAAGATTGTGAACTAACTGGGGATAAATGCACCTATGAGAAATGAACACACTTGTTGATTAATGCACACCTTTAATTAAAACACATCTCTACATTAAAGTGATGAATAAATGATGAACAATTAGTACCAAACCGGTACTGAGAGGGGGGAGGTGAATCAGTATAGGCAAAAACACTTTTCCTGAACCGGTTTGATTGCAAACACTGCACTTTGACTAACAAGTACTAACACCGGTCTAAACCAGATTACTACTGGTAAAACATAGTGAGAATGTGAAAGACATAAACCAGTAACCCTTAGCTTTCCATACAATCTAATACCTCATTTCCACTCACCCTTATGCATAAACAAGTAATCTATCATCAAAAATATAATGACTGCTAGTTCAACATGTTTTACCACTTTGACATAAAACACTAAACCATCACATGAAAGGCATCACACATGACACACTGATTCTTCATGTGGAAACCCAACGGGGAGAAACCACGGTGGGGATGAATACCCACAAGCTTTTCTTGAACTCTTTTAAAGTCCGCTCTGTTAGGAGCCTAGTTTGGTTAAAGACTATTACAATAGGTTCTACTAGGAACTGATCCTGTTGGGGATCACCCGGTTAATGGATGGCTAAATACCCAGTTAAAGGTTACCTCACAAGAGGATTTGAAGAACTCATTGAATTGAGTCACCCTGTTAAAGGATTTACACAAAAGCTTGTTAAAGCTACCCGGTTAAGGGATTTTCCAACTGCTGAAATGGTTAGAAGTCAACAGGTAATACACTAATCTGATAACAACACTCAATGCCAAGGCAGATCCACTTTAGCTCCTTTTCTTCTGCAATCACACTCTGCAGGTATCAATGCACTTCTCCGATCTGGCAAGAATCAAGTATCACTTACTGGGATACACACATAGAGTTTGCCAATAACTTCAAACTGAAAAACATCATCGACCTTATAGGAAATAGATAGGTTAGTAGCATAAACCCTAAACCCTAAACATTTAGGTTTTACAATCCAATCAGTTCAATCCTGACCGTTAATCACACTGCATCGAATACAACAGTCTTGAACAGATCTCAAGATGTTCTCCAATGTTCATTCTTTGCCGCTTTAGGAAGCTGATAACTCATCATGCACTCTCCATCGTTTATAGAGACTTCGCACATTCCCAAGGTAGATAGGATCAATCTCCATGCAAGATCCTCAAGGAAATCCTTCACACGCACAGGGATGGCGTGGCAACACTTATCTGGTTTTCATTACAATGCTAACTCATCACAAGATTTCATCAGTTGAATCGCACAATCTTGGAATGTATCAACCGAAAACCCTGAAGCTGAGACTACCAACCGATAGTCATGCCAAATGAAACCCCGATACAAAACTTTCATTTACCAGTTCTCATTCCAACATACCAGTTCACCTTGAACAAACATATCGCTTCACTTTTTCACAAATATCAGTTTACATCATCATACCGGTTCTCTTGCCATTTTTCTTACTACAACATACCGGTTCATACTTCAGAATATTGACATCAATGACAACATACAATATCATCATGTCACCATGTTCTTCTTATATGCCAACAATCTCCCCCTTTGACATTGATGGCAATATACAAAGATATCTTTCTTCTTCTGCTTCACATCTTCTCCCTAATACTACATATATCTTCTTTGCTTCACATATTCTCCCCCTTTGACAACAATGCCAAAGTGGAGGCATACACATCTATGTTCCACTATGCTGCTCCCCCTAAGGAGTAGCATCCTTCAACACACCAATCCTGAAAAAGATATATTAATGTAAGACCTGACTGATGTGGAGCACACACCTTTAGTTCACCTCTTGAAGGGGTAGCACCCCTAATTCACCTCTCAAATAGGTAAAGGTAGCCTTTGGTAGAGGCTTGGTGAATATGTCTGCTAATTTCTCTTTACTAGAAACATGTTCCAATACAACCTCTTTGTTCTGAACCTTCTCCCTCAAGAAATGATACTTGAGCTCGAAGTGCTTGGTTCTAGCATGTAAAACCAGATTCTTGGAGTTGTTAATTGCACTTTTGTTGTCACAAAATATACTTACCGGTTCAGATACAGGAACTTTGAAGCCATTTAATACATGCTTCATCCAAATTGTCTGGGTGTAGTTCATAAATGTTGCAACATACTTTGCTTCTGCTATAGACTAAGAGATACAACTCTACTTCTTACTCATCCATGAGACTAGTCTACCACCAAGAAAGAATGCACCATCTGTTGTGCTCTTCTGGTCATCCACATTACCATCCCAATCAGCATCTGTAAACACTTTCAGGTTTAAATCATTACTTTATGGATACCATAATCCATAGTCAATAGTTCTCTTTAGATATCTAAGAATCTGCTTGACTGCTACCAAGTGAGATTCTCTTGGGCTTTTCTGGAACTGTGTAGCAATGCCCACTACATGTGCAATGTCCAGTCTGCTATGTACTACATAGTGCAATTTACCAATCATTGATCGATATTCCTTCTTATTTACCAACATTGAGTCGTCCTCTTTTGATAATTTACAACCGGTCATGATCAGTTTGTTGTCTTCCATGCCAAAGGTCTTCAACACCTCTTTGACATACTTGGACTGAGTGATAAAGATTCCATCTTTCATTTGTTGAATCTATAGTCCAATCAAGAACTTAATCTCCCCTATAAGTGACATCTCAAATTCCTTCTTCATCTCATCTGCAAAGTCATGACTCATCTTGTCATCTCCACCAAAAATTATGTCATCAACAAATACTTCACAGATTAGAATCTGATCTCCTTTTGATTTCAAGTAGATATTGCTATCTTCACTTGTTCTTTCAAATCCAATCTTCACAAGATGGGAGTGAAAGCATTCATACCATGCTCTAGGTGCATGCTTTAGTCCATACAAGGCTTTATGTAGCCTACACACCATGTCACTGCCTTCTGATAGGGCAAACCCATCTAGTTGCTCTATATACACCTCCTCTTCTAGTATTCCATTTAGGAATGTAGATTTTACATCCATTTGATATATTTTGAATCCCTTGAATGTTGCATATGCAAGAAGTATACGAACTCCTTCCAATCTAGCTACTGGAGAAAAGGTTTCTCCATAGTCTTCTCCTTCTTCTTGAGCGTATCCTTTGCACACCAGTCTGGCTTTGTTTCTTACCATTGTGCCATCTTCATTCAGCTTATTTTTGAAAACCCATTTGGTGCCTATGACATTTTTATGCTCAGGTCTGGGTACCAAGGACCATGTACCATTCTTTTCTATCTGGTCAATTTCCTCTTCCATTGCCTTGATCCAGTCTTCATCTTTATGTGCCTCTTTGAATGTTTTAGGCTCAAATTCAGAGATCATGTACAAGTTTCCTCTGACCTTTCTTCTTGTAAGAATTCTTGTATCCTTATCTCCTATGATCTGCTTTGGGTCATGATTCAGCTTTACATACCTAGGAATGATCTTAGTTGTTTCTTCTTTCTTTTCTTCTTCATCCTCATCTTCATCGGCATCAACATCTACCAGTGTAGGAGCACTGTTACTGGTGCTAGGCTATTTTGCAACCAGTTCCCAGAAGGTTACTATCGGTTCCTCTCTTACTTGATCACTATCGGTTTCCTCAGGTTTCTTAGAGGTTTCATCAACTCTAACATTGATGCTTTCAACAATTATCTGATTCCCATTATTGAAACATTTGAGATCTTTTCTCTTTGTGGAATACCCTAGGAATATTCCCTCATCACATTTTGCATCAAACTTGCTCTGATGTTCACTCCTCTTGATATAACATTTGCTACCAAACACTCTAAAGTAGCTTGCTACAAGAGTCTTATCAGTCCAATACTCATAAGGATTTTTATCCTTACCTTTCTTGATGAGTACCCGGTTCATTGTGTAGACTGCAATGCTCATCGCTTCTCTCCAAAAGGTGTGAAAAACTTTTCCTTGGATCAACATTGTTCTAGCTGCTTCAACTATAGTCCAATTGTTTCTTTCTGCTAGGCCATTCTATTGTGGAGTCTGGGGGGTAGACAGTTGCCTCTTGATGTCGTTCTCTTCACAGTACTTGTTAATTCACTGGAAGTGAATTCTCCTCCTTGATCAGTTCTTAGGCACTAAATCCTTTTATTGCTTTCTTTTTCTGCCAGTGCTCTGAAGGCTTTGAAATTTTCGAAGGATTCAAACTTGTCCTTCAAGAATGTGATCCACATCATTCTTGAGCAATCATCAGTAAGAATCATAAAATACCTATCTCCCTGCACACTCCTAGTTTTCATAGGCCCACACAAATCAGTACGTACAAGATCAAATAAATTATTTGTAGTGAAAGATTTACCTTTGAAGGTTGAGGAAGACATTTTCTCCAGTTGACACTCTCTGCACAAAGGATTCTCCAATTTTCTCAACATAGGCAATCCTCTAACTACCTTGATCTTACTAGCCTTCACAATATTATCAAAGTTTACATCACAGAGTCTCCTATGTCATATCGAACTATAATCAAACTTAGGCATTAGACATGTACTGATATTTGCATTCAGCTGAAATAGGTTACCTTTGGTCTACATACCGATGGCCATTAGTTCACCACTCTTACCTTTTATTTTACACACTCCATCTTTGAATTCCAGAGTGAGTCCATTATCATTCAGCTGGGCAACACTCAAAAGGTTGTGTCTGAGACCTTCTACCCAATATACATTATCAACACTGCTTTTTCCATTCAGAGAGATGGACCCTCTACCTTTTACCATACATGGTGCATCATTACCAAATCGGACCACACCACCATCATACTCTTCCAGAGACAAAAACTTACTCCAGTCACCAGTCACATGGTGAGAATAGCCACTATCAATAATCCACTCATTGTAATTATCAAAGCGGGAGACAAGAGCCTTCTTGTCTGACACATCTTCCTTAACTGCTACAAACACAATGTCTTCACTCTCTTCATCTTCTAATTCCTCATCAGTGACACCTTCATCAACTACTACAAAATAGTTTATCCTGTTTCCTCCTTTGAACTTCTTGAACTTCTCTGGTTTGTCATTGTTATCACCATTAGGATAGTTTATAGCAATGTATCCTATCCTATTGCAAGAAAAGCATTTCAAAGGGAGATTACCTCTATATTTACCGGTTCCCTTAGGAAGTCTCTTGGAAAGAAGAGCTTCAAATTCCAGCAGGATCTCCTCATCATCCATTTCTCTTCTTTGTCTTGGTTCACCACTGGTACTAGCTTCTTTGCCCTTTCTAGATGGTGCAACAGATGCTCTAAAGGCTGATCCAGTCTTCTGAATACTACCATCATAATTATTTAGCTCATAAGCTATCAAATTAGCAATGATGGAGTCTAGGGATACCTTTGTCTTGTCTATAGACTTCAACTCCTGAATAGCAGCAACCCTTATTGCATAGATTGATAATAAGGATCTCAAGACTTTGCTAAGGACAATGGAATCATCTATTATACCACCTGCACTCTTGATGTCTCCAACAACAATTTTGATTCTTATTCCATATTGTTGAATGGTCTCTCCTTCAACCATCCGCATGTCTTCAAACTTTTCCCTAAGGCTCTCTTCCTTAGCTTGTTTCACATGCTCATCACCACCATATATATTATCAAGAGCATCCCATACTTCTTTGGGATTGTCTTTATCCTGAACATCAATAAACTCAATGTCAGATAGACTGCTGATTAGGGCTTCCATGACTTGCCCATTCTCCTGAATCTTTATCTTTTGATCATTGGTGAGAGTACCGGTAGGAATAACATAAGAATTATCAACATAGCTCCAGTGTTGAGCACCCATGCTTCTGATGTATATCTTCATTCTATCCTTCCATATTTTAAAGTTATCTTTGTTGAACTTTGGACCTTCCCTCTTCATCATTAGAGTATGATCTTTTCCTCAAGCGGTTAAGATTACAACTTAGAGGACCTTGAAGATGCTCTGATACCAATTGATGAATAAATGATGAACAGTTAGTACCAAACCAGTACTGAGAGGGGGGGGTGAATCAATATAGGCAAAAACACTTTTCCTGAACCGGTTTGACTGCAAACACTACACTTTGATTGGCAAGCACTAACACTGGTCTAAACCAGACTAATACCAGTAAAATACAATGAGAATGTGAAAGACATAAACCTATAACCCTTAGCTTTCCATACAATCTAATACCTCATTTCCACTTCACCCTTATGCATAAACAAGTAATCTATCATCAGAAATATAATGACTACTAGTTCAACATATTATACCACTTTGACATAAAACACTAAACCATCACATGAAAGGCATCACACATGACACGTTAATTTTTCACGTGGAAACCCAACTGGGAAAAACCACGGTGGGGATGAATACCCACAAGTTGTTCTTGAACTCTTTTGAAGTCCGCTATGTTAGGAGCCTAGTCCGGTTAAAGACTATTACAATAGGTTCTGCTAGGAACCGATCCTGCTAGGGATCACCTGGTTAAGGGATGGCTAAATACCCGGTTAAAGGTTGGAACCCTGTTAAAGGTTACCTCGCAAGAGGATTTGAAGAACTCATTGAATTGAGTCACCCTGTTAAAGGATTTACACAAAAGCTTGTTAAAGCTACCCAGTTAAGGGATTTTCCAACTACTAAAATGGTTAGAAGTCAACAGGTAATACACTGATCTGATAACAACATTCAATGCCAAGGCAGATCCACTTTAGCTCCTTTTCTTCTGTAGTCACACTCTGCAGGTATCAACACACTTCTCCGGTCTGGTAAGAATCCAGTATCACTCACTGGGATACACACATAGAATTTACCAACAACTTCAAAATGAAAAACATCATCGGCCTTATATGAAACAAATAGGTCGGTAGCATAAACCCTAAACCCTAAACATTTAGGTTTTACAATCTAGTCGGTTCAATCCTGACCGTTAATCACACTGCATCGAATACAACAGTCTTGAATAGATCTCAAAACATTCTCCAACATTCATTCTTTGCCGCTTCAGGAAGCTGATAACTCATCATGCGCTCTCCACCATTTACCGAGACTTTGCACATTCCTGAGGTAGATAGGATTAATCTCCATGCAAGATCCTCAAGGAAATCCTTCACGCGCACAAGGCTAATGTGGCAACACTTATTTGGTCTTCATTACAATGCTAACTCATCACAAGATGTCATGAGTTGAATCACACAATCTTGGAATGCATCAACCGGAAACCCTAAAGCTAAGACTACCAACCGGTAGTCATGCCAAATGAAACCCCGATACAAAACTTCCATTTACCGGTTCTCATTCCAACATACCGGTTCACCTTGAACAAACATACCGCTTCACTTTTTCACAAATACCAGTTTACATCATCATACCGGTTCTCTTGCTAGTTTTCTTACTACAACATACTGGTTCATACTTCAGCATATTGACATCAATGACAACATACAATATCATCATGTCATCATGCTCTGCACATATGCCAACATAAAGCTCAATTTAAAACACACTTGGTGAATAAATGAAATCTTATTATTAACACACTTTGTGAAATCTACATGTTCCTACAAATAAATAAAATACTCTACAAATAATGAAACCACACTTCTAAACTGATCTACAATAATTATAATTTCTTTTCCTTAATTAAATTACACTTCTCAGACTGGTTACCATTTCACACTCTTTCAAACTGAAAGATAGAGTAAAAGGTTTTGCTTCCTGTCACTATTGTGACAGGAAGTAAACAAAGTGTAAAAACGTAAAAGTTCCAAAGTCACCGTTGCTTTAATTATTATCATAGTGTGGAGCAATCATAATATAGAGATTGTGCATTTTCCAGATGATTAGTTTGAGACACAATTCGATCTTATAAGACAAAATGTTCTTCCAATTTTAAAGCTGCCCACACAATAATGAAATTACTGTAGCACACTAATGAATGAGATATCAATACAGAAAATATGTTTACAAATGCAAAATTAATAAAACAAACATAGAACTCACCACACCACACCAACAAAGAATCACCTGATAATACAAGAAGCAGTCCCTTTCTCCTCGATCACTAGGTGATACACCAATTCTAAATTTCGGTAATTCAAATTACATATAACACAATGCATAGAGAAATGATTGATGACACAACAATATCTTGCATATCTTATCGGGTACCTTAGTTTGATACATACATTCATTTATATAGTGTTTCTTTCTACAATTATCATGGGTTTACAACCAAAATACAAAAAACAAGATAAACCATGTGCTCATTTGATTGAGGCCGCAAGTCACACAATCAAAATAATCTTAACAGTAGGTGAAATAGATTTAAACAAACTAGCGATATATCCTATTTTAAGACTGCAGCCACAATATTATATGATAATTAAAAACTGACTAAAAACAATCTTGATCCCCTTCCTAATTTAGCCCTCCATCGACTAGTACTAGTTCACCACGAGCAACTCTTGTCCACATGTGTTTGTCTTCCTATTGTCCACCTGTGATGACATTCAAGTGATTCTAATCAGCAAATAACCAAGGGTTTTGATATGAGTTTAGTTTTTAACTTTCCTTTCATATTTAAATTATTGCTTCCTCTTCCTTACCAAATAGTGACAGGAATGGTAACAAAAACATAGGTATAGAAAACAAAAAGGGACAATTCAAAGTTAGGATAAGTGACATAATTTAGGCTCATCACTTTCTTTTTGGGTAAGAAATTGGTTTCATGGGTTAGTAAGAAACAAGATTTAGTGTCCTTATCTACTACTAAAGTTGAGTACATTGTTGTTGCTAGTAACTATACTCAGGTAGTTTGGATGAAGCAAATTTTGAAGGATATTTGAGTTATCTATGATGAGCCTACTATCATATATTGTGATAATTCCAGTGCTATTAATATATCAAATAACCTGATGAAATATTCAAATACTAAACATGTGTCAATCAAGTATCATTTGTCGAGAGAAGTCAGTGAAGAGGAAGTGAAGCTAGAATATGTATCTACAAAGGAATAAATTTCTAATATTTTTACTAAGCCCTTGCCTACAGATATATTTGTCTATTTGAGAGACAAGTTAGGGGTATCTACCCCTCCCGATGAGAACTAGATGCATTGAGTTGTATCAATCCGGTGGACCTCACAGTCTTATCCTTCTATCTAGATTGATGAATTTATGTTGCTCTTGGTAGAGTAGTCTATTTGAGGTTGGATTGGTTATGCATTTTGGGGGGAGAGAATCATGATTTGATTATCTAAGGGGGAGAGTAAGTTTGGTTTTCTATTTTGAGAATCTTTCGCATTGTTGTCAAAGGGTGACAGAAGCATGCAAAAAACTGTTTTATCTTCTTAATCTTAAGGGGAGTTTGTTGGAGATGTTTTCTTTCTTTGCATTGATTGTTTTTCACATTTATATGTTTCCATCAATGCTAAAGGGGGATATTGTTGGGCATTGCTACTGATAGGATATGTTGTTGTCATTGATGTCAATATATTCCTATGATTTATTGCTCCGGTGATTGCCGATTGGTTTATTGGGATCATGGTTTGTTGTATGGAATATTTCTAGTATCATTATATGTTTCTATATTGGTTTTGGTGATCCGGGAAGCTTAATTGATCATATCATATGATCTAGTTTGCAATTTATTTTTCTGATTAGTGCTTTCAAGAGTTCAGTATTTCCTCTGGTATATTCCGGTGTGATCAAATCTTGAGCTGAGTTTTTGGGAGATTGTTTGGGATGGTCTTGTATATCTTCATTTCGAATGGTTCATGATTTGGTGTTCTACAAGTTATCTATCTTCATGATAGTTGTTGTTGTTTGAGTATTTTTGAGGTTTAGATGTTGATCAATGAAGATTTGATAAGTGGTGTTGGTACAACTATTGCTGATGATTCTAACATGCTTGTTGGTGTGTCCTAATTATGTCTTATTTTTTTTGAGGATCTGCATTGATCATTGTGCAATTTCTTGGTGATTTTGTTGAACTAGTGATGTTCTTTGTGTTATGGGGTATTCCTGGTGGTGTAGCGTGTTGCGGTTTATCTTGGCATGATTCCTGGTGGTGTTGTGTATTTGGATATTTGATTTAGGTCCATGTTATATCATTTCTATCATTATATTGGTCCAGTCATCGATCTTTGTATCGTGTGATGTAATTTTGTAATTGTGAGTTGATGCTTTAGCCGACCTTGTTGTTAAGGCTGATGATTTGTATAAATAGGTGGTTATAGTCATGTAATTTGGGTATCAAGGTCGTGTCTGCATTATCAAAGATTGGTCTATGTGTGAACAAAGGAATTCATCTTTAGGTGTGTTGTATTGAGCAGAGATTGGTGTTGCAGAGATGACATATGTGCTTAACCAAAACTATCATTAGGCATTAGCAGATATTGTTATTGTAGTTCATTTGATTCCAGATTGTTGTCCAAACATTTTGTAAGTCAGTGAGACTTTCTTGTAAGGTAGTGAACCATCCCTTAGGGTTGTAGCCTTTCGAGTTATTGTATCTTGAGTTGTAAGCTCTAGGTAGTGTGCCTAAATGTTGGTGCATTCCCTATTGTAATATTTACACATACTACTGCAAAGTATCATCTTATTGTAGATAGGTTCCCACCGTGGTTTTTCCTTTAACCAGGTTTTCCACGTCAAAATCTTGGTGTTATTTGTTATACTATCAATTTTCTTATCTTTGTTGTTGCTGCAATTTATCAGATTTGTGACTGAGGTTAAGTTTGTTAATCCAGTGATAAATTGATTCATTGCCCCCCTCTTAGTTTTCCTTCATTGTTGTTGCCAACATAACCTGCATGTTATACTACAATTGCACACTTTCTTTCTATGTTTCTCTTTGTGGCACATATCATCTCTACATATTTGCCCTCTGACTGTTGACATAAATGATAATCTAATGCTAATAACTATGTGTTTACTTTGTTTGCAGGTGCAGCAAGTTGGATGAGTAAAATACATCTTACAGTTGCATTGTCCACCACTAAACAAAAGTATATGGTTGCTACACATGCCTCCAAGGAGGTGGTTTGGTTACAAAAACTTGGAAATGGTATTGATTTTGATTTCATGGAAGTGAGGATTGGATGTGACAATTAGAGTGCCATATGTTTGGCCAAAAATCCTATGTATCATACTCATACTAAACATTTTGATGTTCAGTATCAGTTTGTGTGAGAGATCCTTAAGGGTGAATAGGTATTGATTAAAAAACTTGACACTTTGGATAAAGTTATAGATTATCTTATGAATCTAGCAACCACAAATAATTTATCTTGGTGTAGGATGGCCATGGGCCTTGATCACTATACTTGATTTGTATTATGTATCTCTATGGGGTAATTTACTATATATGATGTCAAGTAGGAGAATGTTAGGATTAAGGTGCCATCAAATTTATATTTTTTTAATTTATTGTTTACCTAATGTCATTTTTAATTCACCCATAGGAGGTTAAACCATTTAACCAATAGTGGTGAAGAGACCATGTAAAAGAAAAGTTATGGTTACCGTTTGTCTTCTAGGAAAAGGAAAAAATAGCTAGGTGTCCCATTTGGAATATCTTGTTTTTGGGGGTTATAACATTCATCATAAGTTGTAAGACAATCTATGATAGTTATGACAATTTTCAGAAGATTCTATGATAACTATAACAACAACCATGACAATATTTATGACAAAATCCTTACACAAGTGCCCATGCATGAGAGATACCTTATGATAGATGTAAGAGAATTCATAAGTTTTCATTATGTCATAGTGGTATTCATCCTCACAAGTTCATATAAATTGGTCCCTTAAGCTAGAGTTATTCATTTAGTCTTGTTTAGTTTTTAGGATAATGGAGTGCTGGCGAATTTGAGAAAGGTTCATAGAGGAGTGTGTTGTTATTGTAATCTATGTTGGATTAGTAATATACTTGTCTCTCTTTCTATGGTGGATTTTTTTCCTGAAAGAGTTTCTCCACATAAATCTAGTGTTTCATGTGTTATGGTTTTATTCTTCTTATTTTGATTCTGCAATCACATTATTAAGGGTTAATCTTTAGTTTCAGATTTGAAATAACTTTTAGTTTAAGTTCAAATTCCAAGCTTTATTCATCTTATTTTAAATTTTTTTTACACTTTTGTCTTTTTTTCTCTTAGGCTCTTTATAGACAACCTTAGATAGAGCACCCTAGAATGATTGGATGACTTGAGTAATGAAAAGAGACCTACCCTAGCATTTATCTACCTACCTTGACATGTCTACACTGCCCATTTGTCAAAACCACTAACAATTTTGCTATTTTTTCTCTTAGGCCTCTTTAGACACTACCCCGTATTAGTGCACTCTAGAATCATCAAGGGAATTGAGAAAAAAGAAGAAGGAGTCTTTCCCTAGAATTTAATTGCACACCTTGATGTGTTGGTATACTTGGTTTTGATCCATGATATAGAAATAAAAAAGTATATTCTCTTTTTCATTTTTTCACTACTTTCCATTGCAATTTTTGAAAGAACACATTTGATGTTGGAATGCACAAATGGTGTTGAGTTTACCAAAACTAAGAGAGGTTGGATTGAAGGGATTTGATATCCACTTGTAGGTCTATAAAAAATATTCCAAAATACCAAAAAACCCCACAAAAACTTCGTCATAGTTTCGCAATTTTTTGCTCTTAAGGCTCTTTAGAGACTACCCCAAATAGTGCACTCTAGAATGAACATGTGACTTGGGAAATGAAAAGAGGCCTTCCAAAATGTTTACCTACCCACATTGACATGTTGGTATAATGAATTTTTCACTGGGATGAATTTAGAAAAAAATCTCAATCTTGCCATTTTTGCACTGCTTTCCATTAACAGTTTTGCGAGAATGTATTTGATTGATGGCATAACCAAATAGAATTGAGTTGAAAAAACCAAGAGAGGTTGGTTTGGAGGAATAATAAATTTTCCATGGGCAACCTAACATTGTCCTATTTTTCTCATTTTTAAGGACTTAATGATACCTCACACCTAGATGCAAGTGTGTAAGTCTACCTTGTTCAACCAATATATTTCATTTTTTTAACATTCATTTATGGGACTTGATGATCTTATGAGAAGTTATGACTTTCCTAACATGACATTGTGTTTTTATGTGGATTATGGTAGTCCTAATTTCATAAAAACAACCCTTTCTTATGTAGTTATTGTTGGCAAATGCACACTCCAATGAGAAATTGTAGGTGATTGAAGGTATTGTCATTGATGGCAACCTTGCAATCATGTGATATCAGTAGGTAGACATAAGCACCAGCATCGGCAGACTCTACACCGACACACAAAACACTGACAACGAAATGGAAGAATACCGACATCCTGGCCGACATCAATTTTGTATTAATATATTTTATAATTAATTGTAAAATCTTTTGTAAGCCGACATGGTGGATTGTAATATGACTCATATATGTATGAGATCATTGAAGATCATTTTGAAAGAGACAAGAGATAGGATGCAAAGTATGGAAAAGTATTAGCAGACCTAATATGCGAATTATTGGTTAAGGGTTTATGTTGTAGCAGAGCTTAAACCGGTACTGAATCTGGCATAGCAGATGCTAATATGAAGTAGTACAAGACATTGGATTAGTATAATCCATTTTTGTAAGTCAGTGTGACTTATTTTGTAATTGAGCAGTGAGCTCTAGGCACTTGGCCTTCCTGCATGTGCAAGCCCCTATTGTAAGAGTAATATTCCCTTATTGGCCAGTAAGCGAATATTGTGGGTTACAAATCCCACCGAGGTTTTTCCCATGCTGGGTTTCCTCATTAAAATACTGTGTTATGGTGTGCTTCTCATGTTGTTGTTATTGTTCTCATTTACTACATTATTTTTGGTTTACCGGTACTCAATTTTAATATGTTTTTCATGTTTTAAATCAAGTAATTTGATATACCGGTTAGATACTGATTCAACCCCCCCCCCCCCCCCCCCCCCTCTCAATATCTTTGGGAATCCTAACAATTGGTATCAGAGCTTGGTCCTCTATTTTCAAAAGCCTAACAACTTGAGGAAGATCTTGTCACCAGTAGAGATGGAAAACTTGAGAAAGCAATTGGAAACAGCTCTTATAGACTATGATGCAAAAAAAGTGAAGAATATCAAACTTGAGGATGATCTGAAGGCTGCTCAGGATATTATTCAAGTACTTCAAGAGAATTTAACTATTGCAAGGATCAAGAAGAGAGAACTTTTTGAAAAGATGCAGAATGAGGAAAATTAAAAGGAAACTCTTAATGATTTGGTAAACAAGCTAAGACAAGAAATCAATACAATGAAGAATGAGATGCAGGATATGACTATGAGATTCTGTAAAGAAATTGAAGATAGAAAGAAGAATGAAGAAGAATTGGTTAGAAGACTAAATGATGCTGGAAATGAAAACACAAGACTCAGTCATGAAAATGATATGTTGAAGACAGATCTAATGCACACATAAAATGACAGAACTGAACTCATGAGACAAAAAGGAATCTTGGAGAATGAACTAACTGTTGCAAATCAACACGAGGAGAAATTCAAGAAAAGTTCAGAAGAACTTGGTGACATGCTGAAGAATCAAAAACCTAATGGTGATACAAATGGCCTTGGCTTTGAAGTTGGTGAAAGCTTCGGTACTACAAACAATCATGATCATAGAAAACCGGTAAGACAACCCATTGCTTACAAATTTAATGGCAAATGCTTTAACTATAACAAGTATGGTCATAGAGCAAATCAGTGTAGATCTAGAAATCATCTGAATACTAATACACCCACCGGTCAATGTTCTAAATGCAACAAAGTTGGTCATAATTTAGAAAATTGTAGAATGAATGTAAGATGTTATATTTGTGGAAGATTTGGACACTTATCTAATCAATGCAGAACACATACCGGCATAGGATATGGGAAAGCTATTCAGAAGAACAATGTGAATTAGCGATTACTTTAGTGGCGAATATTCACCAATGGTGAATTTTTCACGTCGGCCCTGTCAGAAATGGCGAATATTTTGTACCGTATGGGGGTGGCCATGTCGCCAGAACATTATCAATTTTTGTCAACGTCACGGCCCGATCGCCATATGTTTTATGCAATTAAATGTTTCTATGTGATGATTTTGCCAATACAATATATGGTGGACGCATTGTAAATTTAATTATTTTGCCTACACTCTCTAAGGTTGCCTTAATAGATGACCTTAATTCACCTATAGGCATGTGAAGATTTGTTATCCGGGGGGACCCAATTCGCTCGACATCTTGCTGACACGTGTCTCCAGTCACCCCAACTTTCACCAACTATATTGTATTCGCTATTCGCCCATTATTTGGATGACCTATAATCACCTTGAAAATTACATAAGTCATATTTGGACGACCTATAATCACCTTGAAAATTACATAAGTCGTGTTATAATTACACGGGATTCACCAAATATTTGTATACTGGTAAATTCCCACGAAATTCGCCACATAAGGATTGGTATAAATACATGCAAAGATTAGATCTATCTCAACACAATCTGGTGGGTTCTAGGCTCTGAATTCTAATCAATAGTGAAGTTTCAGACCAAAGAAAATCATTGTTGTTGATTGTATTGGTGACTGCCTGTTACCTAAAGACTAAAGGTGAGCGATCATATTTTTGAACTGGTATATTATACATTATAGTCTATTATTGCTTCTTCAGCAAATTGATATTTTTTTGGCAGCCTTTATTTCATTGGAGATGTCAAATAGGAAGAGGGGTAGGAAACCTGAATGTGGGGAAGGCCAGGAGAGGCCAACAAAAAGTAGAACGTTGTCTTCATACTTTGGCATTGGAAAAGATTGTGGTACTGGTGAAAATCAGGAAGGTACATCATCACAAGTACAAGTACAAAATTCGCCACCTGCACCGTATGTTGAAGATGGCGGTGAACCTGATATCTCAGATCAGGATGATCTTGAAGAAGATTATCTGGTAGATACCCAAGTTAGCCGGAATGATATAATCAACTTCGGTGATAATTCCATTGATGATAATGCACGGAAGGGGAAAACAAAAGCTGTATCAAAAAATGGTGAACCACAATCAAAAAAGGATTGGGAGTGGGATATGTCAGTCAGGAATTTTCAAATTAATTGGGCATCAAAGCATCCATTCATTGAACTAGTGGAGAATCCAATTGAAGGCGAGCCTCCAATAGAATGCAGGTGTAAGATTTGCACTTGGAAAAATAAGAAGGAAATTAGGTTGTAGCTAAAATTTGACACCATAGAAAAGCATATGGGTAAAGTTTATGAAAAACAAATGATAGATGGGGTTGAAAAATCAGTGATAAGATGGAAAACAAAGAATGAATGTAAGAATGTGAGGAATGTCGAAGAGTATTATTTTCATGAGAAATTACAGACGAAGCCTGCTAAAGTTAAAGGTTCTACTAAAGTTGTTTTTGGAAAAGCAATGTAAATAGAACAACTAGGAAAAGTTGTTCAGTTAAGCGTTGTTTTTCATATTTTGAGCAGAGGGCGTGCTATGATAGATTTCCCATCAACTAGTGGTTTATTACACTTTTGAAAGTTCCTAACTATCCTAATAGACACTGGTCAGTAAACAGTGGATGGGAATGGGCAAGTTGTCTTGCTAAGGTTGAAATAGAAGATGTACAGGAAAAAATAAGAGAGTCAAACTTCATTGCATTTTCTTTAGACGAAGTTACGGCAGTAGACAATACTTCATGGGTATGCATGCATGTTTATACTATAGAGAATCATACCTGCCAACCTCATCTACTATCTATTGCTAAAATGAAGGAGAGTGCGATAGCGGAAAATTTATTTCAACTAGTAAAGAGAAGTTTAATTGAATATGGAGGTATGGATGACATGACGGTAGCCAAAAAATTGGTTTGTGTTGGAGCAGATGGAGCTTCAGTAATGCAAGGTCACGGTAATGGTCTTTGTACAAAGATTGAAACTTCATTTGCACCATACATTACTGCAATTCACTGCATGGCTCATAGAATGAATCTAGCTTTTGGAATTGTGAGCAAGTTTGCTTCGGTTAAAAAAATTGAAATTTTAATCAGAGAGCTCTACTCACACTTCTGTCGAAGTCCCAAGCGATTTATGGAATTTCAACACTTTGCTGATGGATTAACTGATGGGAACAAGCTTCTCAAGGATAATGATACCAAATGGATCTCTTTGGATGGTCCAGCGCATCGAGTGTTTTCAGAATATCCATCCTTGATTGGACTATTTCACACAACTCGCGACGAATCAGATCAACCAAAATTTCTTGAACTTCTTGGTAGGTTAAGTAATTTAGAGACACTCTTAACTTTAGCAGCTCTTCTGCCCATGCTAGAGGAAATAAGGAATATTATGAAGGCTACCCAAAAAAGAGCTCTGTATATTGCAGAATATGCTACGCTGCGTAAGATGACATGCATGACCCTCAACAATCTCTATCGAAATCAACCAACACTATCTGATGAAAAATTTGTTAAGTGGCAGACACACAGATTTGAACAATCCTGATAACTTTTTACAAATCGGTGCAGACGGGGAGGTATGTGCCAATGTATGGGGAGTTGAGATACCAATGCACTTCTATGCCATGGTTGACCCTAAGGAACCAGGAAAGCGCCCCAGGAAGAAACTAGCAAGAGTTACAAAGGAAGATTTCAACAAGATTGTTGAGACTGTAACTACTTCTGTGAAGAAAATTGCATATGATCTTTCCTCAGAAATTAGAAGCAGATTCCCTCCTGACAACCTACTTGAAGCCATGTCTATTGTGTTTCCTCATTATTGGAGCCTCAACAGTGCATCTGATTTTCGAAGTAAGCTACTGACTTTGATAAAACAATTTTGCACATCCAGAGAATTGAATGGAGTAACTATAAATGGAATATTAGATGAAACTCATCTTCGAGAGCAATCATCTCATTTTGCATACACTATGAAACAACAATATGCCAAAATGGAGAACCCCCACAAAGAGGGATCAGTAACAAGGGTTTGGAAATATATAGCTAAGAACACATCCTTGCGTGATTCAATGCCAGAATATGTGAAGCTTGCTACTTTATGTCTTACCATGATATTGGGTTCGGTGGAAGATGAGAGAGTTTTCAGTGCTTTGGGGTTCCTACAATCAAAGCTAAGAAACAAACTAGACAAAAAATTGGAAAATTGCTTGAGGCTCTATACATCTAGGTATGATGTCCACACTTTTCCTTATGATAGGGCACTACAAATCTGGAGGTCCAAATGTGAAAGAAGAGGTTTGCGCAACACTTCAAACCAAAGTGCTAGTGGGACTAGTGGACCTACTGGTAGCATTGAGATGTTGTTCGGCGAAGATATGCAGACTCAGTCTCAGAGTAAAGAAACCACAGATGAGAATCAAGAAAGCACTGAATTTGATGAGGATGAATGGCAACTATAAGAGATTAGTATTTATTAATCTTATTATTGTATCTCATCATTCATATTACAAAAGAATATTACCCTTTGCATTTAGAATTTAATATTGATTTGTAATTTTATTTTTCAACTTTCTATTTCCAGATTTAAAATAGCATAATAAAAAAAAACCATAATTTGTTTATTGATACAAAGATGTTTATTGTTTATTTATACATGTTTGAGTCTCAAATCTATGTGATATATTTCAGAACCATATGATAAATTTCATTCAATAGTAATACACATGTTGAGAACTTAGATTTTCATTAATTCTTTCAAAATATAGCCATATGATACATTTCATTCAATAGTAATACACCAATCTGTGTGATTCTACATGCCAATTGCAAAAGTGAATACAAAGTTTCAGAACCCTTTGCAAATGACCCTAAATTCCCTTTTATAGAAACAAGAGAGCAACAACAACTCCTGTGTGATTCTCCAATGTCCATGCAAAAGTGAATACAAAGTTTCAGAACCCTTTGCAAAATTGCAAATGACCCTGAATTCCCTTTTATAGAAACAAGGGAGCAACAACAGCTTCAGGTTGAATTGCAAGTTTGCAACATGTGAACACTTAACATCAAAATCACAAACTCAACACATATTTATATGGCCATCACAGGTCGTATTAGCAATTTAACATCTGCTACATGTTTGATGTCTCCTGTCCAAAAAATAGAGTTCAAAATTAAATATTAATTCACGCCATGAGTCATGACAAATTAAACATAGATACTAGCTATAGGAGTGCCTAAAACCTACTAATCAGAAATAGAGAAATGCATAAATGTTAAAGCAAGGGAGAATTTGAGAATACAAATTTACTGGCTGAAGTTTTGCAGTGTGCATCATAGATTCATAGGCTAGATTAGCAAAATAGCAATAGTGAGTGTTGTTGTTTTCCTATTCATAAATTAGATTCATAGGCTGGATTATCAAAATAGCAAACAGGGAAAAAAGAAAAACCTTGAAATTAAGAATAAAAGAAGAAAATTGTGCAATACATACTATGATTCTTAAGAATTTTGTGCCAGTTTTTGTAGGGTGCTCCACTCTTCGTTGGATGGAAGGTCAATATTCTGTAAACTATGGAAAGTCAACTCCAACTTCGTCAACATTCCATATTTAGAAGATTTACTTGACATCACTGTTTCATCCAATAGCGAATTTAGAGTTGTAAATGGTTGGATGAATTCCAGAAAGCTTTTGGGAGTTGTGTCCTTTGGAAGCAAGTCTAAATCAGACTTCATTTTTTTCTCCATGATTTCTTTGTAAGCTTCTTCTCCAATGAATTTATTTTCTGTGTCAATAGGCTTAGGCAAACCAAGTTTAAGCAAATTATTTTTCTTTTCTTGCAGCTTCATTATCTTTTTTCCAAAATTGTCCATAACTTCTGATGTTTCCCTTAGCTTCTGGCATTTTTGAATGATAGATGATGTCTTAACTGTGGCATCAATGTGGCTCTTAATTCCCTTAGATGCCAAGTAGCTGTCACTGGAACTGTAGACTACTTTTAGAATCTTTTTTGCCATTTCCTCTTTTGAATAAACATGTGTGCTCTTCTCATAGTGCCATTTGATTTAAAAAAAAAATTGTCTCATACTTTCAATCAATTGAAACCATTCACACAACTTCTCACTCCTCTATATTATTTCCCGCCAAATGTTTTCTTGTATATACTTCGTTGTATTTTTCATATTATCTTTGAATCTATCATCCAAAGTTTTTATTTTATCATTTGCATTATGCAGGTCTTCTTTCATTTGTGCACATTTTTTTCCTTACTTCCTCTACTTCCTCTTGCAAATGTTTTTCTTTTTCCTTCCCATGATCCAATAGGTCCTGTAATTTTTTCATTTCGGTGGCAGCAAACTCATAACTTCTATATAATTTTTGAAAACTGGCTTTTTCCGCAACAATTTTCTTACTGCTTTTAGCCAGTTTTTCTATCAGGTCCTTCAAATCTGCATCCTTCTTGTCCTCCTTTGCAATTTCTACTGCAGAGGCCAAATTTTTTATCCTTTTCTGTAATTCATTGCACTTGCTATCTGCTGCTTTCCTCCTTGATTTTTCATTTTCCAGGTCTGCCTGTAACTTTTCTATTTGTTTCTCCAGTTTATTTTTTCTCTCTCCACCTTTAGCAGTGAAGTGTAGACCACTTCGTTAGTCCTTTTTGACACACTAATTTTATCCACATTATGTACTTTGGAAAAATCCATTTGGAGGGTGCTAACTTGAAATTGAGAGGGATCTATCTGACTGTGTGGTGGATTTTTATCTTTAGATGTGTCCGGGGGCATAACAACCATGAACTCCATCATATCTTTCTGTGGGTCATATGTTGGAAATAGCTTGTTCCTTGCAGGTTGTTCATTTACAACTTCAAACACGGAATTCCTATGAAATGCTTTCTTTTTTTCTTTATTTGTTTTTGTTATGTGTTCATATTTTTCATAGTAATCATGAAATTGAAAATCTGGGCTTGCTGAAGCAATTGAATGTTTGAAAGGTGACATAGGAATACCATAGGCTCCAGTTCCACTTATTCCTGTGGTTTTAACTAATGCTTGACCAAGATTAGGATTACCAACAACAGTTCTTGATGTTGTCCCACTCCCACTGACACTTTCATGTGTAGTTTTCATAGTCTTTTGAGGTGTGTGATCTGAAGCTGCAAATGATTGATTTGTAGTGTCAGTGGCACTTGATATAGGATTCTCAATAGTATGAGATTGAGTATCTACCTCTAGTGGCCTCTTGCAAGAGATATTTTGTTGCTGCCCTTGTCCAACACCAAGACAACTAGTATCAGTAGTAGTACCCATGCCAACATCACCAATCACAATGGCACTTGACTGAACAATAATAGGAATACTATCCCCAGATTCCCCACCAGTGGCAGTGGCACTTGATTCACCACAAATGGGAATACCATGATGTGGTGGTGGTTGTGGATTTGAACCTGAAACAAATGTAGGTGGATTCTAAGGGTAATGAGTAGTACCTATCGGTGACGAATCTAAAAAATCAAGTCCAATGACTGGTTTATAAGGACCTTTTGATTTTGACCCACCAATCACAGCGGCACTTGACTGAACAATAATAGGAATACTATCCCTAGATTCCCCACCAGTGGTAGTGGCACTTAATTCACCACCAATGGGAATACCATGATGTGGTGGTGGTTGTGGATTTGAACCAAAAACAAATGTAGGTGGACCCTGATGGTAATGAGTAGTACCTATCCCTGATGAATCTGAAGAATCAAGTCCAATGACTGGTTTATAAGGACCTTTTGATTTTGACTATGATGGAAGTTGTACCTGAAGTGGATACCAAATGCCCTCTCCTCTGGGACCTAGACCACCACCTTCAAAACCCATTTTTTCCACAAAGTTTGCCCCTTTTCTATATTTGTCTTTCATGGACTCACTGACTCCACCTAATATTTTAGGCACTGTAGTAGTTGTTTGAGGGGGCTCAATGACAACCTCGTGCTCATCATCATCACCTTTAGTCCCACCATGCTCCATATCCCACAATTTGCTAAACTCTGCATCCTCGTCGATGCTCTCAAATTCTGCACTTGTCTTTGGTTCACTGAGATTCCTCCTCATAGTCCAAAAATCATTTATTTTGGTTTGAGTCCAGAAATTCTCTTTACATTCGTGCAGAATTGATTTGGGAATAGTTTTCTTAGATGGATTAGCAGATTTTATGTAGAAATTGTAGGACCTCCTATTTTGGATGCCCTCATTGCCCTAGCCCTCCATAATTTGTGATGAAATTTCTTCATTTGAAATGTTATTGTCAGCTGCAATTTTCTCCATCTCTTTTTTAACCTCATCCCAGGAGTCCTTGTTTCTAAGCTTTTCTAGCAATGGTTTACTTTCATGTTGACATAACACTGAAGAGTTCCCTTTTTTCTTAAGCCTTGCTTGAACTACACCGATTGGATCATACTGCCAGAGACCCTCATCACCAAAGTTAAAAACTGTCAAGAAATCATGTGCCACAATGAATGCTTTTCTCTCAAATGTGAACCCTCCACATGAGAAAGGCAAGGAAGGAAATATGCTCTTCTTTTGCTAACCATGGAAGTGCCTATCTATTCTCTCCAATTGCCGTACATACTCTAATGCAAATACCCTCTCTGTCAAATGTATTGGAAGTCTGTATGGTTTTACTGCCGATCCGTAAAACCTTAACATAGTGAATTCTTCCATGAAGAACCAGTCAGCCAATTCTATTTGACTTCCGAGTTGAATGCAATCTCTACAAGACATAGGCAACCTAGGCATTGGAGTGCTTGTAATTTCATTATACATTGGTGCCAAAAAGAAGTCTACAAAATGGTTGTAGTTCTTTCTGTTATCATGCATCCTTATCTTTGGGCTCCAATCATATATTGGACAGTCTGTTCTCTTCCCAATCTTCTCATCAATCTTATAGCTCACAATTTGAAGCTTGTTGGTCTCAAATATTGCATGGTACTTGGATAGAAGGAGATAGCACAAGTAGGATGAGAACCTAAATGTCTTACAGGAACCTTTTTTGATCATAAGTAATTGTTTTTGCATGGATTTTACAATGTGATCAATAAAATTATATCTTACTGGCTGACTTGCACAATGGTACCAGTACCAATCTTTATTAGACCTTTGATAAATGAATCTCTGCGACTTGGATCAAGACTCTCATAATTCCCTGCCAGCTTTTCAAGGTCAATTTGGACGTTTGAATTTTGGGCTTCAAATTCTAGGTTCTACAAACAAGCAAATTCTCCCTTGTTTATGGATAGAATTTCCTCTTTTGTATTTTTATTGACAATTGCTTTTTTATCTTCATCATAATTTTCGGTGCAGACCATGACAAAATCAGGGCAAGGGAATACTTAAGGTAACACCATGCTTCCCAATCCAACATCCCACGATGCGATTTTATTTGTTATTTTTTGTAACATTGGGTTGAAAACAGAAAATTTTGCCTTGAATGCATCTGCCGCCTTACTAGACAATGTATATCTAATATCTATGATACGCTTTTCACCATGGATAGCAGGGTCATAAATATCATGGTATTCATCAGTGAAACCTGGTGTTTTAACCAGTTTGGTTAGGTACATTTTGTTTTTCACTTGGCTTCTTGTTGAACTACTGCTTCCCGTTTTCTCCATCACTATTATTGTTAATAATTCAAAATAATGCTAGGCAGCTAACCCTCAAATTGGACCACAAGATTACCAAAAGCAAAAAAGGTGGGATGTAGGTGTTCTAGATTTTACCTGGAAATTGGAATTTCTATTTCACTAGATTGGCGCAGACAGTCTCTGTTGCAACTTGCATTCCTCAATCTAGTAGTTGTTTCTGAATCTCCCTCGATTTACAGGTTTATCCAAGAAATGAAAGATGATTATGATTTATGAGTCTCTTATTTTGAAAACTCTAAAAAGTAGAAAAGTAAAACCTAAAGGGCAAAATATCAAGAATCATGTTGTAATTTTATTAATTACTATTAATAACTATTCGATGTGAAGGACAAAACATTCATTACTTCAGTATAAATTCTAAGGACATTAAGAATCATGTTGTAATTTTATTAATTATTATTAATTATTCGATGCCGAAGGACAAAACATTCAATACTTTAGTATAAATTCTGAATTTTTGAGGACATTAAATGTAATACATTCAATTCCGGGCAAAGTTCTCCCAAATTTGTTCACTTCCCACATTTGGGCTGAAATCCACCCTAAGTCGTTGATCTTTGCTCATGCAACGGACGAGGGACCAAGGTACCTGTTGTGACTTTATGGGTGAGTTTTTTAAGTCTGTTTAATAATTTTAAACTTCCATCCAAAAAGTGCTTTACAGACTTACTTATATTTAATTAAATTTAAAACGTTTCAATTCCGGGCAACGTTCTCCCAAATGTGTTCACTTCCCACATTCGGGCCGAAATCCACCCTAAGCCGTTGATCTTTGCTCATCCAACGGATGATGGTACCTGTTGTCAGTTGTCATGGGTCCCATCACTTCTACCAGTTTTTAGGCATGTCACCATACTCGTGTCACTTTTCCAGTTTGATTTTTAGTCTATTTAATCATTTTAAACCTCCACCCAAAAAAAAGCTTTATAGACTTAATTGTATTTAATTACATTTAAAATGTCCAATTCTGGGTGAAGTTCTCCAAAATGTGTTCACTTCCCACATTCGGGCTGAAATCCACCCTAGCCATTGATCTTTGTTCATCCAACGGTCACGGGTCGATGTTACCTATTTTAAGATGTAGTGGGTCCCACGACTTCTGCCATTTTTCTAGCACGTCACCATACTCTCGTCACTTTTCCGGTTTGATTTTTAGTCTATTTAATCATTTTAAAATTCCGCCCGAAAAAGAGATTTTTAGAATTAATTATATTTAATTAAATTTAAAATGTCCAATTCCGGGCGAAGTTCTCAGAAAGGTGTTTGCTTCCCACATTCGGGCCAAAATCCACCCTAGCCGTTGATCTTTGTTCATCCAACGGTCGATGGTACCTATTTTTCAATGAAGTGGGTCCCACGACTTCTGCCATTTTTTCTGGCACGTCACCATACTCATTACTTTTCTGGTCTGTTTTTAAAGTCTACTAAATCATTTTAAAATTCCTCCCGAAAAAGAGATTTATAGTCTATAGAGTCATAGACTATAAGTATTAAGTATAGACTTTCACTTAATTCTATTTAATTAAATTTAAAATGTTCAATTCCGGGCATTGGACAATAGTTTGAGATAACTATTAAAAATAATGTTAATATTATTTGTAAAAATTTTAAATTCAAAAATAGTATTAAACATGAAACTTAGTTTCTAGAATAAAACAAATAACTAAATAAAAATATAAATTTTGATCTGCAATTTGAAAGGTAAAAGTTTAATATTAAAAAGAAAACATTCAATAATAAATCTAAAATATTAATTTAACGTTTAACAAAATTCTTTGAAAATATGTTTACAATATATCATTTTCAAAAATAGTTTAAAAATATATATAAAATTTCAACATAAATTTAGTCTATTAATTTAAAAAAATGTGCAACTGTAGTCCTCAACTGTTAAGGCGAGAAAATTTGGAAAGTACAAATGCCAAGGTGGCGATTAATTGTTGCACAAGGATTTGTCTACGGCATGCCACACGAAAGGAGGAAGGGGAGGATGGCAGGAAATCTTTTTCATGATCTCATGGCATTAATGTCTTATTGTGCACATTCATTACCCGGCCTATAAGAGTTAAGACGGAGGCAGATTTTTTTACCTTTTCATCTATGTACCACTTTTTGCTTTGAAGCGGCTGCAAGTGCAGAACAAATCTGTAGTTCATAGTTCATAGAATCATACCTTCTGTAAGACAATGGAGGCCAATTTCACACTTCGAACAGACAAGAAGTTGGTGCCCTTTTTGGGCAAAGTATCTGATAAACGAATGCAAGGACTATTCAGGTTTAAGGAGGAGAAGTTGTGGGTGGCAGCTCGACTGATGCTTGCGGAGGAGGTGGCACATATCAGTCACCGGTATCGAACTAACATGGAGGTTTACTCTCTGATTATGGCGTGGGCCTGTGAATTTGAACCGGAGCTGGAAAAGGTAAAACTCACATTGGTCAAATTGATTGATGGGGAGTTTTTGATTAACTTGGATTCAATCTTGGAGTGGGTGGTGCTGGGAGTTGGCATTCGAATTATGGAAGGGGATGACCAAGAGGAATTGCTTCCTTTTATTCGTGGCCCAGAGGATGAAATCAAATACTAGTGCCGTGAACGAGCCCGAGTGGGGTGGGAAGCGATGAAACTCTTTATTAAATTAATGAGGGTGGATGAAGTCTTGAATGCTTTGCATGTGGTGGCAAGGATGGATGTTGGTAGGGCATTGAGAGATAGGGCTGAAGAAAGAAGGGCCATACAGCTACTGGCAAGCTTGGAGGGCGACCCCGACTTCGGGTTCCTAAACTGCATTCCAAAAATGAAAGCTAAAGCAGCAAAAGGGAAACCCAAAGCATCGACCTCTGAGGAGGGAAGGGACTGGGAGGACCAGGGGGATAGTGAGATTGAGTGAGTGGCCTATCGGCAATGAACTAGTTTTTTTGTCTGCTTGCTATAAGCTGTGGACAAATTTTGTATCTTGAAACATTTCAATTAATTGAATGAAAAAACCTTGACCGATAAACTTTTGTATCTTGCAACTTTTGAAATTTTGTATTTTGAATGACTATATAGTAATAGTATATATTTATAAAATTATAATCAACCATAATCAATGTACAAATAATTAATGGAATGAATTGATTTTTTTTTTTATAGCATTACATAAAAAGATCACGGTATTAAATTTATTTCCATTGTTTAACAAATAATTGAAATAACGTAGCTGGTAGCTCATATACAAAAAGCATTTGAAAGAAATTAATTAATAAAAATGAAATAGAATTATAGAAAGCATTTTTATATCCATAAGAATGTAAGAGGCAAAGTGAAACAAACTGGAATTTGAAAAATTATCATTAAATTATTTATGCTTTTGAAATTTACAATTCTTTCGTCAGAGACTTGAGTCCCCCAAAAACTTAAAAGCCAAAATGAGTGAGCCTTTGGCACTCAGCCTGTTAGGGTTCAAGGACATAGGAAAAAAAAACTACAGGTAGTGGAATTGTTTACAATTTTTCCCTATGAATCTGGCCCTCCTTCCATGTAGAATTCTTCAGACAACATAAGCTGAGAGAATTCTTCAAGCCACATGTAGTTTGGAAAGTCGTATAGGAGGAACCATTTCAGGAGGAAGTCCCTGCCAATCCGCACCCATTATCTGTGACATGTCAGCTGCTCCACATTCAGGTTTAGGAGAAATGGTTGCCTGGCCACTGGCAGTGTTTGGTCAGGGAGGAGAAGCTTGGATAAATCACTCGCCCAAGGGATCCCCACCCCTACTTCTGCAAGAATGACAAGAGTAATGTCATCTCCGAGGAAGTCTTCCTTAAAAACCTTCCTCAACAGCATCAACATATCCACCTTGTCTCCTCCCAAGTCCAGAAGAGATGCTAAGAAGTGGGATGTAATGTCCGTGTTAACATGGTACCTATTTTCATTTCACAAAAATTCTCTGCCCAACACCATCCGCACAGCTTCATTGGTGAATGACCCAACCTCCTTGCAGACTGATTGGAGGGTTGGGTCTCTAACGGAGCCTAGAAAGGCCCTCTGGTCCTCTGCAGAAATGCTTCTCAAGTGGATGGGAGTGTCCATCTTGAGAAAACAGATTAACAAATTAAACAACCTGAGCAGTGAGCCTATAAACCTAAAATACCGTGAGCTCTGACGATTTATCTACTAAATGGCAAAGGCTAATTGAAGATGAAAGAAGTAGAGATCGTATATAAATTGTTGAAGCTCTTGATTGTAATAATTACTTCTTTAATAGTATTAAGTGCTATAAATTTTGTTAAATCTTTCGTATCACTGCAAATCTTTCCCATAAATGCACGAGTGTGTGAAATTGGAAACAGCTATGAACTAGTACCGAATTGGCAAGTATCACATTGGAAGTTGTGGGGATAGAGTGGATTGCCGTAAGTGAAAAGATATATATTAAATGAATGAAATTATGGATCGTGATTCGTGACATTTGATACGTGTCTATTGAATCCAATTCCATTCTGGACACTTTCTGGTGAGCTATGTTCTCTTTAGAAAATTGGGCCGAAATAAAACTTCAGCCATTGATATATGATCATTGAACGGTTTAAAATCATTGATAGATTTTAGGTATGCGTCACCCTTTACGTGTCAAAGAGGCCGTGCTTATTGATACATCGTACAAAGTCTGGACTCAATGTATTATGTGATGTGATGTACTGATGTGATGTGATGTGCCTTGTCTATTAATGGCAATGAATTTATGAAATTGCCAATGAATTATATATTATACCATAAATAACAAAATATTCGCCAATACATTTAAATAATTTTCAAGCAGTGGATAAAAATCGCCAATACATTTAAATAATTTTTCCTTCGGAGTAAAATTTTTCACTCATACAATTATATATTTGTTCCTTTTAACAATAATTATTCACCTCCCACAATAAATATTTTCCCCATAGAACAAGGTATTATTCGCCATAAATTTATGGCATTTTCGCACACTAGAAAAAAAATCGCCAATACAAAATAATTTTTTCGTCATTTAAAAAAAAATTTCGCCATCGATATGAAAATTTCCCCCCAAAAATAATGTCTGATTCGCCAGGATTTTACACAGTTGCCCAGGGGGGGTTTCTTAAAGTTATCCCTGATGTGAATTTTTATGCTTGTAACAAAATTGGACATATTGGAAAATTTTGTAGAAGTAAGGCATCACCGGCAAATACCAAAGGTCCTAGTTTGAAAGGTAAAGAAAAGGTTGAAGAGGTAAAGCAAGAATTCTCAAAACAATAGATCAGAAAGTCAAATCAGAATGTTGATGGGAATACTCCTCCACTTGTAGAACAGAGTAACACTCTACCGACAGGAGACTCTTCATCTAACTAAAGAAAAATCCTTTGGGGCTTTAGCAACAAAATGAAAAACATGCTATTATTCCCTCGACTGATGGTGAGAAGTTGAAATTACTTCTATATCGGCAGATGAGTTAAGTTGTGACTTAACCGGTGAGCATTAAATGTGGTAGTTGGAGAAAATAACATTATAAAGCAAATGTTTTGGCTCCTTTTTCATTCACCGAGCATTCAAATCTTTGAGAGCGCAAAAATTCCCGAGCGAAGGCATTCTAAGTGAAGAAGTGAAGCAATCCATCAAAGCATTCATCCTTAAGGCAGATTGAGGTATTTATAGCTATGGCATCTTCATCCACTCCTAAATTTATTGTAAAACCCACTATTGTTGAAGTTGTTAAGCACCCTAGACCCGTATTCCAACTGGTTCCCAAAATTGCAAAGAAAGATAATAGCATAGGTGTATTTTCTCAAATTCCTAAGGGAGTAGTATATGCTGAAGACCCTAGGATGTATATACAGTGCATATTGAGGAATTAGGTGATGATGAGATCAAGAATATGTATAAGATTGTGATTTGTGATGAGTCTAGAAATGTCAAGCCGGAACACAAAATAGTGGAAACCCTAGGTTTTACTGAAATTCTTAGTATCCCGGATTTTCCCAAGGATATCATAAGGATTGTGTTAAGCAGAGTACATGGTGAATTTTTCTAGTTGGATTTAATCCATAAAATCACAAAAGAAGCGGTAAAAGTTGTAATAGGGTTACCTTCCACCGGTAACAGACCTGACAAAACAAAGAAGGTCTCAAATGACATGGTGATAAACCTAACCGGTGCAACATTTGATAAAAGGTCTCTAAGGGTGAATGATGTAAAAGACATAAATGTTAGATTTATCGGTATGATCTTAGGTTATAAGGCTACTCATGCAAATAGGTTGAACTCAGTTTCTAGCCTATGTATCAAAAGTGCCTATGATATGGTTAATGATAATGCAAGGATAGATATATGTGAATGGCTCAAAGATGAGTTGATAGACAATCTAGGAAATATTAAAAGACATAAGAAAGGAACATTCAGATTTGGAAATTTGCTTGTTTGTCTGATGTTGTACATAACAAAATAAGTACCCGATATTGGTGCAAGAGATTTTGGTTTTGACATTCCGGTAGGAAAACAACTGTTGGATCTATTGAAAAATAGGGGAGAAAACTAAGAGAAAAACCTAAATGAACATTTTCAAGCATTGAAGACTCGAATGAAAACTAGAGTAAGACTGTCACAAGCTATTATGGATAAATATCATAAGGAAAATTGTTTTGTGATCAAGAAAGATGAAATCTGGATGGAGGCAGTTGTCCCTAGAACTATCTAGGTAACTTAAATGGGCT